>NW_028274823.1:70426988-70730018 GCF_037043125.1 Eumetopias jubatus | reverse complement strand
ACGTGGAAACTGGACAGTATTGTTCTGGGGCCCCTGAATGCTGGGGAGGGGAGTCGAGATTGGGGAGAAGGAAGGACGAGACGTGTTGCTCATGGAGACAAGTAGGTAGAAGTTCAGTTGTCCTGGGTGCAGGCCCTTCCCCGGTGCTTACAGGCGGGAAGAAAGAAAGGAAAAGGAGAGGGAGGGAGGTTGTAAATAAAAGAACAAGCTTATGAACCACTATGATTTATTTTGATTCACTCGGATTTATATTTTTGCATTAGGTTTTGTTCACAACACGCAGCTTTGACAGAGATATGATAACCAGAATAAGCTGCTTAGCCTCTCTGAACTTGAGATTGTTTTTGGAAAACATGAAAAAGGAAAAAAAAGAAAAAGAGTTCAGTTAATGCTAGCTATTTTGTCTGGGTACAATTCAGTAATGCTGACTGCTTCAGCCTGGACTTGATTTTCCCATAGCCTGGTGGTGTTGCTCTCAATCTGGCTTTCTGGAGAGGGAGTAGGATGTACAGTATACTCCCTCCAGCAGTGTGGACACTGAATTCAGATGCTATGAAATACGCACACCTGTCAGAAAGCAGTATGGGGGCTTTTTTGGAGAGGGGAGGAGAAGGGTATTTTAGTTGGCCTGCTTAGTTTGAGCTAGTGCAGGGGAGGTGGCCCAGGGTTTATTTGCAGAACGTGGAACGCTGTGGCCTAAAGAGATGAGGCGTGCTCTTGATGCCCAGCTGCAGTGAGGTGTGCCGTGGCCATGGGTAAGCATCTTGGCTTCTCTGAGCCTCTTTCCATCTGTGAATGTGGAAAAAAAGAATTGAAGTAGCATTTAAGACCGTTAAATTTTCATAGTCAAAGGGTGCCATAATATGTACTTAGCAATGTTAACCGAAAAATCTAATTTGGTAAAATATCTCTTACCAAAAATATGCAAAAGCCAACACGTTTGCCTAGAGAAATCAAAGATAGAATCAAAAGGTCACATGGGCTTGATGAAAATCGATCGTGATGATAGCCGCACAACTCTGAATACGCTAAATACCACTGGGTTGCGCACTTTAAATGAGTGAGTTGTAGGGAAGGTGAGTTAAATCTCAATAAAGCTGTTACCAAAAAAAGAAAAAATTCAAAACATAGGATACTGCCTCCAAATAATGTAACTCACCTATAACTGGGACTCGAATGCCCACTGAACGAGTGAGTAAACGAATGCATAGCACATGGTAGCTACGCAGTCATGGGAGAAAACAATAGGTCTCCTTTCGCCCTTGGTGAGGACATCAACTCAACTAACCTGCAGGACTTTTAAGGCTGACTTCTTCCCTGGAGCAGTGACACAGATATCAAATCCATGCATCAAGTTTTGTATTTTGAATTGTTGTAGTTTCTTTTGCTATTTAAAAAAAAAAATAGGGCTTATGCTTCCTAAAAATGTCTCTAAAATTTATTTCAAGTGTATTTCTTGGCTAAGCCAATATACTGGGTTGATCAATGTTTCTAAGTTTGCCTCTATCTATAAAATAAATCTCTCACTGAACTCTACCTCTGAAACTAATAATGCACAATATGTTAATTAATTGAATTTAAATAAAATTAAATTAAAAAAAAAAGCAAAGCTCAAACCTGAATTAACCCACAAGCTGTCTGATGGCTCATTGAATTTATGTTGGTAAAATCCTTTGGCTTCCCAGAATAAAACCATAAGTAAGCATAACAAGGGACGAGGTACTGCAATTATTACTTGAGCTCAGAAAAATAAAATAAAGTGATTTGCAGTGATATCAAGCTATAATTCAGTGCCCAGAAATGCACTATATTGTGCCGTCCACTTAATCTACCTCTTAATCATCATCTTGGTTAAGGGTTAGTTACGTAAAACAGAGAAGTCAACAAACCCACCTCTTAAAGGACAAAAAACTAATGTTTCCATAATTAGAAACATTTCTCTTTAATTATGAACTTTTAATACCCCTAAAGAATAAGATCCCTAGGTTCCAATGCTACTGAGAATCTGTCATCCCGAAGTTTTGCAGTCTTTGGAGAGCCCTGTTCTGTCTTATCTTCCTCTCTCTTAGCCAGTTCCCAGGTTGTTTTCAAACCTCAAGCCTTTTCTTGACTTGCTAAGAGTTCCCAAAATATGACCATCGCCTCGACTTGAGACAGGGTGACGGGTCAGATCCCAGCACCTGAGCACGGAGCAGGGCCAGGCTCCACCATGTGGCTCCCAGCCTGGGCTCCGAAGACCACTCTTTCTCAGCCCAGTGATCTGTGAGTCCTGAACAGTGAGGGCAGAGCTGCTCGGGCTTCCTTCCAGTGGCAGTCAGAGCACGCAGAGGGCCTGCTGACTGCAGCTGGGGAGTCCTGAAATGGCCCTCTATTTGTGTGTCCTGCCCATCCACGCTGCGGTCCAAAAGCGCACCATGATGAGGACACCTGAGAGTCTCCCATCAGCTGCAGCCCAGCTTCCTGCCCGCATCTCTCCTCCCTCTCAGCTGAGCTCTAAGCAATATTTACATGATTTGGAGGCAGGCCAGAAGTTAATTTCCCTGCTCCTTTTCTCTATTTTTGGACTTTTCTCTCAGGGCTTTATGTTCTGATGACATAGTTCTTACAGCCAATGATTCGTACGTTCCTTTTGAAGGTCCCCTAGATCTTCCCTCATTCGCCATCCTCTCGCCTTCTTTGTGAATGATGAAGGTGAAATGTGAATCCCGGGAGAAGGAGGAAGTAGCTTCCCCTTCTCTGTGCCAGGTGTTTTGTTTCTGTGGGGCCCCCCAGTGTCAGGGCAGGATTAGCACTTAGGTTATAATCAGCATTAGGCCAAATCAAAGCTATGATAAAATATCGAGACTCTTTTGGGTGATGTTCTTCTTTTGGTCTCTGGGACATTTGGAGATGGGGAGAGGAAGTAGAGAAGAGACAGAAGCATAGGATAATTAAAAGGATAATAATAAAAGCTATCAGTTACAGAATATATGCCGTGTGCCAGGCATCATGCTGCATGCCAGAGATTCCGTGAGAAATCACGTAGAGATGGTGTTCAACTGCTACTTCTGTTTTTCAGTTACCTGGGAGGCCTTGCTCAGACATCTCTGATTTGAAGTGTTTGCTTGTAGGTTGAATATCAGCATTGCTGCTTTAGATCGGCCTGCCTCTTGTAAGTGTGCACAACCGTTCAAGAAGTTCCTATGAACAGTAATGTCATGGATCTAGCCCATTAGCAAAAAACAAGCCTAAAATACTTCTACCAGGTCAGTCGGGGTGATGCACCATGGCACCCTGTCCACTGATGTGATATTCTGCAAGTTCAAAGAGGATACTGTTAAGTGTGGCCCAAGAATTTTAAGATCATATAAACTATTTCATTACACTTAGCACTACTTCAACTGTGCCCTCTATACATGTGTAGGTAAGGCCCACTTCTAGAAGTTGTCAGGGCTGTGGGATGTAGGGTGAATAGTTCACACTTCCAGATTTGTTCAACTTGTACCTCTATTTTTCAGGTAACAGAAAGGACAGCCTTGTTAATAGTAGGTACTCAGACACAAGAAATGTTTGCCTGTGAGTTGAATACTAACCATGTGTGCTAAGCCTGCCTGGTAAGTTGTTTTGTTTTGTTCTTGGTAAATATACCCAATGGTTCAGGAAATTCCCATGAACATTAATGCCTTAGATGTAGCCTATTAAGGAAAAACAAATTCCTTCTAAGTTCAGTTTATTAAGACAATGCTCAAAATCCTGTTTTGTGGCAAATCTCAATACTTTGTCTAAAACTTAACTCTATTTTTGTCATGTTATATACATTATCTGATGATTTGGTCTCAAAGCCAGAAAATTGGCATGGCAAAATATCTTCTGTAATCATTCTTTTACCTTTTAAGATCACATATTTTTATATTGGAGATATATGTCATGTTTTTCTACCACTTTATGTGCCTGACCCAGCACATGGGAAGGTAGCCGACCTTCCTAGGTATATACAATATACGATGCTGACATCATGCTGATCCACTGGATAAGCAAGAAATGGCTAGCATGCTGAAGGCTTGATAAGACACAATGCATCAGGGGCACCTGGGTGGCTCAGTTGGTTAAGTGTCTGCCTTCGGCTCAGGTTGTGATCCCAGGGTCACCCACATTGGACTCCCTGCTCAGCTGGGAGTCTGCTTCTCCCTCTGCCCCTCCCCTCTGCTCATGCACTCTCTCTCTCTCTCTCTCTCTCTCATAAATAAATAAAATCAGATGCTAAGAGATAAACCATACAAAGATTCTGAGCTCCAGCCCCTATACCATGTGACAACAAAAGTCTTCCCCCTTTGAATGGGGCCTGGAGCAGGAAGGAACTCTTCAACGGACCCAGGCTGCAGGCAAAGCAGCCCTGCTCTAGCCACATGGCCCAACAGGCCTGAAGCTAGCAGAGGTATCAGTGGTGGAGAAGATGCAGTGAGGAGCTGATGGCAAGCTCCAGAGGGCGAGTCACAATGCAGGCTCAGGGTCTCGAACAAGGCTGTCCTATCTGCTACTTTAAAAATAGCTCCTGGGGTGCCTGGGTGACTCAGATGGTTAAGCGTCTGCCTTCAGCTCAGGTCATGATCCCAGAGTCCTGGGATCGAGTCCCGCATCGGGCTCCCTGCTCCTTGGGAGCCTGCTTCTCCCTCTGCCTCTCTCACTCTCTCTGTCTCTCATGAATAAATAAATAAAATCTTAAAAAAATAAAAAAAATAAAAATAAAAATAGCTCCTGATGTGCAGCAGGGCTCTGGAAGAGATCAAATGTTTGCCCATGAGACACCATGTGGCCATGCATGGAGAGCTGCCTATCAAGACCTGGGTTCTGTCAGACTCATCAGCTCATAGGATCAGGTGAGCCCAGAGACAATCCATCATAAGAGGGAAATGACACATCCAAATCAAGCCCAAGAAGGACAAGAGGGTTTAAGTAAACCATGAGCTAGAGTAGCCACATCCCTTGCCACTCACCACAGTTGCACCAGGAACCCTCTCTCAACTTACATGAATAACCATGGGGGGTGAGGCAGAAGAAAATGCCCAAATTTGATTTGTGGTGGATGCCTCAGTGAGTAAGTTCAAGCCAAAAATGGCAGCTACATTGTAGCCACACTCTTTCTCCAATAGAAAGAATACAAGGGTCCAACAACCAAAGGGCATAAGTGAGAGTGGCCTGCTTATCATCATAACCTTGACCCACTGGGGGACTTTGAGCTTCCCATCCCTCCTCTGTGCTCTTTGGGAGTGAGGGGCACAGTTCAACTCACACACCCCAATAACCCACTTGCACTCAGTGTCTGCTTCCCAGAGGCCCCAGTTGACAAGAAAAGTAAAAAAAGATGGGGGGCATGTCAATTCAGTTTACACAGAAGATTATTTAGTCATCTAGAGAAATGCACTATGTCTGACTTTGTTGTTTATTATTTCATTAAAGCCCAGAATCTGTGGAGGGCACCTGGATAGCTCAGTCAGTTAAGCCTTAAGGTCATGATGTCAGGGTCTTGAGATGGAGCCCAGCGTCAGGCTCTGTGCTGGGTGTGCACCCTGCTTAAGATTCTCTCTCTGTCCCTGTCCCTCCTGCTCATGCTCTCTCTCTCTCTTAAAAAAAAAAAAAAAAAAAAAAAAGGTGCTATAAAGCCCAGGATATGTGAAGCACTTTACCACATAGATTTCTGTCAGATAGAAAAGATAACCCCAGAGGTGACAAGGAAGACGATTTGGTCCCAAATTAGAACTGTTACCTAGGTGAAGTAGAAAATCTTTATGCTTACCCGGCTTTTCCTCCAGGAGCAAGGGAAGATTACCTCCGCTCAATAAACTTTGTAAGTGTTGTGGGAGACTAAAGTAAAATTGAAACAGACCCATAAATACAGAGAACAAACTTATGGTTCCCAGAGGGGATGGGATGGGCAAAAATGAGTGAAGGGGATTGGGAGATACAGGCTTCCCGTTATGAAATGTATAAGTCATGGGGACAAGAGATAGAGCAGAGGGAATATGGTGCATAGTATTGTGCAGCATTGTACGGTGACAGAGGGTAGTTGGATCGTGGTGAGCGCAGCATACTGTACAGACTCGGCACATCACTATGCTGTATACCGAAAATAATATGACATTGTGGGTCAGCTATACCTTAACTAAATAGAAAAATAAATACTTAAATAAATAAATAAAATTGTATTTTCAGCATGTTACAAACACTGCTTGTTTGAAATACCAGTTATATGGCATGTTAACATATTAATAGAAGATGTCCAGTAGGAAAGAAACCTGTTCAGTTTTGGTTTAACCTGCTTATTAAGAAAAATAATCCAGTATTGCCTGGGTGGCTCAGTCAGTTAAGTATTTGACTTAGGCTGAAGTTATGATCTCAGGGTCCTGGGATAGAGCCCTGCATCAGGTTCTCCACCCGAAGAGAGCCTCCTTGTCCCTCTCCCTCTGCCCCTCCCCCTGCTTGTGCTCTCTTTGTCTGTCTCTCTAAAATAAATAAATAAATAAATAAATAAATAAATAAATAAATAAATAAATAAATAAATAAAATCTTAAAAAAAAAAGAAAGAAAAATGATCCAAATTTGGAAACAGGCAAAAGGGATTCTTGGGGATTTTCTCACTGTCCAGGTCAAAGTTTCTAACAAGCTTGCTAGAAAAACCTTTGTTTGACTTCCTACTTCATACTGATTAGGCTATTTTGCAACTCTAAAGGAGTTTAACTTGAACACAGTTAATAGTATAACATGGTATTTGTCTTAGTAGAGTAAAGATAATCCCCCAAAGTATCATTTATTGCCCTGTGGGAAATTAACCATGTTTGTATCTGACACAGTAATCTTATTCTATGTTTTTTTTTTAAATATTTTCCTGATTAACATATGGACTCTTGTTCTTCAGATGCTTCTTGAACTAGTTTTACCATCCTACTATTCCCTCATTAATGATGTAGTTAATAGTTCTTTGATGCATTTTGATTTTATATTTGTAAGAGGTAGTCGTGCTTTGTAACTTATTGAAAATTATACTTTAAAAACTGCTTCCAAACTTACTTAGCTGCAGAAACACCATTAGCTTTTTGTCTAATCTCGTTTAAGCCCATTGACATTCCTTGGCACTATAAAACAAGGAGTCTGCTTTGGAAACCTGCTGCCAAAGCTCTTTTAGACAGGAGAAATAAGGAAGGCATGGTGTGTAAATAGGCAAGATGATCCTTATTGATTAAGCCAAAGGAAAATTTCAAGCAGCCCAAAAAAAGTCTAAACAGTGAGACAGTTAATCAATTCACATACTCCTCCCATCCCCTAATCATCCCTGACATTAAAATGAAGCTCTGCTATTTAGAAAATGAAACTAACGTATACATCCTGATTTCAAACATTTAATTCAGTATTTGAAACTTGGTATAGATACACAGAGGGATACGTGTAAGTATATGAGGGTATCATTTTTAAAGATTTCTTTCTTTATTTTAGAGAGAGAAAGAGAGAGTACAAGCAGGGGGAGAGGCAGAGACAGGGAGAGTATCTCCAACAGACTCCCTGCTGAGCGGGTAGCCCAATGTGGGGCTCAATCTCATGACCCTGACATCATGACCCCAGCTGAAATCAAGAGTCTGTTGCCTAACCGACTGAGCCATCCAGGCACCCTGAGGGTTTTCTTTTTTTTTTTAATCAAAAGAGGGTTTTTATTAAAGGCTACTAGGAAAAAGACCAATAATCACAAAGATAAATATTGGAATTAGAGGTAGCCACACATCTCAGAGAGAATCATACAATGTTTGGCTACTTAACCGATTCTTCTCATTTGCGAAATTGGGATCATACTGACAATGCCACTAATGTCATCTCCTTTTTTCACTTAACAATATGTCATGAATATTTTCTCTTGTCATTAAATATAATCTGCATGATTTTTCATGGCCTTATTGTAGGGAGTGCCATAATTCATTTTACCATGGGCCATTTAGTTTGCTGCTCATTCCTAACATTTTCTTTAGGATAGGTTCCTAGAAGTGAAACACTAAAAAGAAGTGTATTTTTCTATTTTTTTTAACATGTTGCCAAATAGTCCTCCAAAGTATGTACAATTAAAAATACCACTAACAGGTATATGAATGTGCTTTTCCTTACATTCTCCACAATAGTTTTATTTGTGTTCTATTTTAGTTGCTTATTGCTATTTTTAAATATATTGGTCCATTTAATATATTGGTTAATATGGTTAGTTAATTAATAGACAGATTGGTATCTCATGGTTTTAATTAGCACTTAATTACTAGTAAGGTCAATACTTTTTCATATTTTTCGCCTTAATTTTCTACTTGTGTGTTTATTTATCCATATGAACTTTAGTTTAGCTCTCTAGAAAAGATTTTTGGTATTTTTATTGAGATTGCATTAAATTTAGAAATGAACCTACAGAGAACTGGTGTGTTTATGATACTAAACTATTCTATCCAAGAACACTGGATATATTTTCATTTGTTTAAAATCCATTTTTATACCTTCCAGAAGTGTTTTAAAGTATCCTTATATAAATTTGGAACATATATTTTATGTTTGTTCCTAAATGTATTTCTATATTATATAATTATTGTATATCTGAAGGCTTTTAAATTTTATATGTTGGTATTATATTTTGCTACCATAATAGAACTGTGTTGTTTCAGTCAGCTTTATCATTGATTCTCTGAGACTTCTAGGGATACTATCATATCATCTACAATATAGACCTTTTCACTTCTTTTACCAATTCTCCTGTTTCTAGTTGGTTTCCCTTTATTGTTTGCATTGGCTAAAACCTCCAGTACTATGTGAAATAGTAACATAGTTACTGGGCATCCTTTCCGGTCCCTGATCTTAACAGAAATGCAGTTAACACTTCCTCTTTAAGTAAAATGTTAGTTTAGAACTAAGATATAGGGGAGGAGTTAAGATGGTGGAGGAGTAGGAGAACCCTAATTTCTCTGGTCCCTTGAGTTCAGCTAGATAGTTAACAAATCATTCTGAACATCTGAGAAATCAATTGGAGATCTGAGAAAAGAAATGCTGCAATTCTACAAATAGAAAAGCAAC
The DNA here is from genome assembly GCF_037043125.1 of Eumetopias jubatus. NCBI lineage: Eukaryota > Metazoa > Chordata > Mammalia > Carnivora > Otariidae > Eumetopias > Eumetopias jubatus. The sequence goes on along the minus strand of NW_028274823.1, from coordinate 70,720,949 downwards.
CACTTTTTGGAAGGTTCTTTTAACAAACAGACCAAAACACACCCAGGATCTAGTTTTTCGTTTCATTTTGTTTTGTTTTTTGTTTGTTTGTTTGTTTTGTTTTTTCCTGTTGTCATTGTTGTTATCGTTTTTAATCTTTCTTTCTTCTTTTCTTTTCTGAACAAATGACGAGACAGAGAAATTCACCCCAAAAGAAGGAACAGGAGGTAGTACTCACTGCCACGGATTTAATCAATATGGATATAAGTAAGACGTCTGAACTAGAATTTAAAACAATGACTTTCAAGCTGAGCTAGGAAAAAAGCATAGAAGACACTAGAGAATCCCTTACTGTAGAAATAAAGGAACTAAAATTTAGTCAGGCTGAAATAAAAAATGTCGTCCCAAGTGGAGGCTATAAAAATGAGGATGAATGAAACAGAAGAGAGAATCAGTGATATAGAAGATAAAATGATGGAAAGTAAGGAAGCTGAAAAGAAGAGAGAAAGAAAACTGTTAGATCACAGTGGGAGACTTAATAGAACTCAGCAGTTCCATAAAGCAAAATAATATCCCTATAATAGGGGTCCCAGAAGATGAGGAGTGGGAGAAAGGGGCAGATAGTTTATTTGAACAAATTATAGCTGAGAACTTCCCTAATCTGGGGAAGGAAACAGGCATTCAAGTCCAGGAGGCACACAGAACCGCCCTCAAAATCAATAAAAGTAGGCCAACACCTCGACATATAATAGTGAAGCTTGCAAATTTTAAAGATAAAGAGAAAATCCTGAAAGCAGCTTGGGACAAGAGGTCCTTAACTTACAAGGGTAGACACATAAGGCTGGCAGCAGACCTGTCCACAGAGACCTGGCAGGCTGGAGAGGACAGGCATGATATATTCAATGTGCTAAATGGGAAAAATATGCAGCCAAGAATACTTTATTCAGCAAGGCTGTCATTCAGAATAGAAGAAGAGGTAAAGAGTTTCCAGGACAAACAAAAGCTAAAGGAATTTGTGAACATTAAACCAGCCCTGCAAGAAATATTAAAGGGGATCCTTTGAGCAAAGAGAGAGCCCAAATGTAACAAAGACCAGAAAGGAACAGAGACAATATACAGGAACAGAGATTTTACAGGTAATACAATAGCACTGTATTCATAACTTTTGATAATTACTCTGAATGTAAATGGACTAGATGCTCCAGTCAAAAGACATAGGGTATCAGAATGGATTAAAAAAAAACAAGACCCATCGAGGGGTGCCTGGGTGGCTCAGTCAGTTAAGTGTCTGCCTTCAGCTCAGGTCATGATCTCAGGGTCCTGGGATTGAGCCCCAAGTCAGGCTCCCTCTCACTCTGCCCTTCTTCCCTGCTGATGCTCTCTTTCTTGCTTGCTCTTTCTCTCAAGTAAATAAATAAAATCTTAAAACAACAACAACAACAAGACCCATCAATATGCTGCTTACAAGAGACACATTTTAGATCCAAAGACACTTCCAGACTGAAAGTGAGGGGGTGAAGAATGATGTATCATGCTAATGGACATCAAAAGAAAGCTGGAGTAGCAATCCTTATATCAGACAAACTAGATTTGAAACCAAAGACTGTAATAAGAGATGAAGAGGGACACTATCTCATAATAAAAAGGTCTATCCAACAAGAAGACCTAACAATTGTAAATATTTATGCCCCTAAGTTGGGAACAGCCAAATATATAAACAAATCAATAACAAAATTTTAAAAACTCATTGATAATAATACAATAATAGTAGGGGGCTTTAACACCCCACTCACTGCAATGGACAGATCATCTAAGCAGAAGATCAACAAGGAAACAAGGGCTTTGAATAACACACCTGGACGAGATGGACTTAACAGATATATTCAGAGCATTTCATCCTAAAGCAACAGAATACACATTCTTCCTTAGTGCACATGTAACGTTCTCCAGAATAGGTCACATACTGGGTCACAAATCAGGTCTTAACTGGTACAAAAAGACTAAGATCATACCATACATATTTTTAGACCACAACACTATAAAACTTGAAGTCAACCACAGAAAAAAATTGGAAGGACCACAAACACATGGAGGTTAAAGAACATCCTACTGAAGAATGAATGGATCAACCAGGAAATTAAAGAAGAATTTTTTTAAATACATGGAAGGAAATGAAAAGGAAAACATGACAGTTCAAACCTTTGGGATGCAGCAAATGTTGTCCTAAGAGTGAAGTATATAGCAATATAGGCCTTATTCTAGAAACAAGAAAAGTCTCAAATATACAACCTAACCTTACACCTAAAGGATCTGGAAAAAGAACAGCAAATAAAGCCTAAATCTGGCAGGAGAAGAGAAATAATAAAGATTAGAGCAGAAATCAATGATCTAGGGGGAAAAAAAAGAACTGATCAATGAAACTAGGAGCTCATTCTTTGAATTAATAAGATTGATAAACCCTTAGCCAGACTTATCAAAAAGAAAACAGGAAAGGACCCAAATAAATAAAATCATGAATGAAAGAGGAGAGGTCACGACTAACACTGAAGAAATACAATCATAAGAGAATATTATGAGCAATTATATGCCAACAAATTAGGCGATCTGGAAGAAATGGATGCATTCCTAGAAACATATAAACTACCAAACTGATACAGGAAGAAATAGAAAACCTGAACAGACCCATAACCAGCAAAGAAATTGAATCAGTAATCAAAAATCTCCCAATGAGGGGCAGCTGGGCATCTGCCTTCAGCTCAGGTAGTGATCTCAGGGTCCTGGGATCAAGCCCCGAGTTGGGCTCCCTGCTCAGCAGAGTGCTCCTTCTCCCTCTGCTTCTCCCCCTGCTTGTGCTCTCTCTGTCTCTCTCTCAAATAAATAAATTTTTTAAAAATCTCCCAATGAACAAGAGTCCAGGGCCACATGGCTTCCCAGGGGAATTCTACCAAACATTTAAAGAAGAATTAATACCTATTGTTCTGAAATTGTTCCCAAAAATAAAAATGGAAGGACAACTTCCAAACTCATTCTGTGAGGCCAGCATTACCTTCATCCCACCACCAGACAAAGAACCCATTAAAAAGGAGAATTACAGACAAATATCCTTGATGAACATGGATGCAAAAATTCTCACCAAGACACTAGCCAATAGGATCCAACAGTACATTAAAAGGATTATTCATCACGACCAAGTGGGATTTATTCCTGGGTTGCAAGGGTGGTTCAACATCTGCAAATCAATGTGATACACAACATTAATAAAAGAAAGGACAAGAACCATATGATCCTCTAAATAGATGCAGAAAAAGCAAAATACAGCTTTCTTTCTTTTTTTTTAAGATTTTATTTCTTTGTCATAGAGAGAGAGAGAGCACAAGCAGGAGTAGCAGCCAACCCCTTGATCTTAGACGTCTAACCTCCAGAACTGTGAGAAAATCAATTTCTGTTGTTTAACACCCCCATCTGTGGTATTTCTTTTGGCAACCTTAGCAAACTAATGTAATATCTTAAACTTGATAATCCTAAATTACATTGGTCAGTAATTGTTTTTGTATTATTTTTAACAGCAATAAGTATCAATCTTATACTGGTGTTATAAAAGGAACTTAAAAGTTTTCTTCATTTTCTATGCTATGAAAAAATTTATGAAAAATTATGACTACTTGGTCTTTAAAGTTTTGGCAGAATTTCTCTGCTTTTTTTTTTAAGATTTTATTTATTTGTTTTTAGAGAGAGGGTGTGTGCAAGTGAAAGAGAGAGTGAGCACAAGCAGAGGGGAGGGGAGGGGCACAGGGAGAGGGAGAAACAGACTCCCCACTGAGCAGGGAGCCTGATGCGGAACTCGATCCCAGGACCCTGGGATCATGACCTGAGCCGAAGGCAGACACTTAACAGACTGAACCACCCAGGCATCCCTAAAATTATCTATTTTATCAGTGTTTTCACATTTTATGTGCATTAAAAAAAATTTATGTGCATAGTGGTCCACAAAATAGTCCCATAGTTTTATAATTTTTTTAATAGGTATTTCCCCTTTGTCATTTCTTATTTTGTATATTTGGTGACTTTCTCCTTTTTTTCTCAATTAGGTTAGTTGTTTGAATTCTTTAATGATTTTTTAAAAATAGTATTTTTAAATTAATTATATCTATTTATTTATCTATTCTCCATATCATTAATATCTGCTTTTATTTTTTACTAGTTCCTTCCTGGTGCTTTTTTGTTTGTTTATTTACCTTTTGGTTCTTTTCCTAGCTTCTGAGTTGAATATTTAATTCACTACTTTTTATTGTTTTATTTGTATTAATACATGTTTAAGACCATTGATTTTCTTCTGATAACTGCTTTAAAATAGATCCTATAGATTCTGATACATAGTGTTTTATATTTTTTTATTTTAATTTTTTTTAAAGATTTTATTTATTTATTTGACAGAGAGAGAAAGCACGTTAGAGAGCACAAGCAGGGGCAGTGGCAGAGGGATAGGGAGAAGCAGGCTGATGCAGGGCTTGATCTCTGGGCCCCAGGATCATGACCTGAGCTGAAGGCAGATGCTTAACTGACTGAGCCACCCAGGTGCCCCAGATACATAGTGCTTTAATTAATTAATTAGATTATATCATTTTTCTTTATAATTTCCCTTTTGTTCAAGTGTTATTTAATGAAGAAGTTTTTTAAAACTTTCTGATGAAAGCTTCCTTTTATCACCTGATTTTATTAATTCTGAATTTTATTGCATTGTAATCATAGAGTGTGGTTTTAATGATTCTGTTTTATGGAACTTATGCTTTTTTGTGACATCATATAGGATCATATTTTGTGAGTACTACACAGGCACTTGAGAAAGACTGTTATTAGGATGTGAAGTTTAATATATATCCATACCATCTACCTCATTGATTTTGTTGGTTAGAGTTTCTGTATCCTTATTTAATTTTAGTCCATCTCGACCTTTCTTCTACTAAGATTGGTATGTGCAAGAGTGCTATCATTAATGTGCTTCTCTTTCTCCTTGCATTTCCTGTTCTTTTTGCCTTTTTAAGAGTGGCTACTGTTATATCATCATTGCTAATTCTGACTTTTATTTTTAAAATATGTGCTTTTTGGGGCGCCTGGGTGGCTCTGTCTGTTAAGCGTCCGACTCTGGTTTCAGCTCAAGTCATGATCTCATGGTCGTGAGATTGAGCCCTGCATTGGGCTCTGTGCTCAGCATGGAGTCTGCTTCGGGTTCTCTCTCTCCCTCTCTCTCCTGCTCTGTCTCTCTCTGTGTCCCAAATAAATAAATAAAATCTTAAAAAGTGAATATGTGCTTCTTGGGTCGCCTGGGTGGCCCAGTCAGTTAAGAGTCCGACTCCTGATTTTGGCTCAGGTCATGATCTCAGGGTTGTGAAATCAAGCCCCACATCAGGCTCCCTGCTGGACATGGAGCCTGCTTAAGAGTCTCTCTCAGGGGGTGGGGGGATGGGTTAGCCTGGTGATGGGTATTAAGGAGGGCACGTTCTGCGTGGAGCACTGGGTGTTATGCACAAACAATGAATCATGGAACACTACATCAAAAACTAATGATGTAATGTATGGTGATTAACATAACAATAAAAAAAGAGTCTCTCTCTCTCTCCCTCTCCCTCTGCCCCTCGGCCCCCTCTCTCCCTCTCTCTAAAAAAAATTTATATATATATATATGAATATGTATGTAAATAAAAACATATATACAGACACACATATATAAATGCTTCTTCATGATTAGTGCTTTTTCCCTCAGCCCCTCGGCCCCCCTCTCTCCCTCTCTCTAAAATATATATATGTGTATAAAATATATATATAAATATGTATGTAAATAAAAATATATATACACATACATATACACATATATAAATGCATCTTCATGGTTAGTGCATTTTTTGGCTTGAATTCTACTTTGTCTGCTATCAAGATCACAGAACTTGCTTTTTTTCCCATCTCTCCATTCCTTTGTTTTCCGCCATTCTTTTATATACAGAATACAGTTGATCTTGTTTTATTAAACAAATTGGAAACCTTTCTATTTCATAGATTAACTAAATCCGTTCACATTTACTTATTCATTTTGCATTAAAATTGCTTTATGTATAATTAGTTGATACCTTTCTCTACATGATGTGTTTTCTTTGCTCTATTATTTGTAAATATTCTTTTGATATTTAGGAAACTTTGTATTTTTATTCTACAGCTTACTTTTGGAATTCTCTGTTTTCTAATGTTAGCTCCCTTTTATTTTCCTGATTTGTCCATTTGTATTCATAGCCACTGATTCCCGTCTGTTTTCTGGACAGTGAGTTCCTTTTGCTTTTTCTTTCTCTTTTCCTTCTCTTCCTATTTTAGTCGCTTAAATTTTTACTTAGAATATATCACATTTATGTATTACTGTTTCATCCTTATTCCCAACTTTTTGGGGGGCTTAGATGTATTTGTTTGTTTTTATTTTTTATTTTTTTTATTTTTTCAAGTAGGCTCCATGCCCAACATGGGGCTTGAACTCACAAGCCAGAGATCAAGAGTCACATGCTCTACCAGCTGAGCTGGCCAGACAGCCACTTGATCTTAGATTTAAATTAATTATTATTACATGCTCACCATCAGCCCTTTTGCTAAGGATTTCTCAATCATCTTTTAGTTGAAGGTCATCCTCTCATACACTCCTCAAGAAAGGCTCCTAAGTTCCATATTTCCCAAGCTTTTCCATGTTCAAAACAATTTTTCTATGGTTTTGATACCTAAAGAACAATGTAGTGAGTTGACTAGTGTCCCACAAAAAGAGATGCTCAAGCCCTAACCCCAGGGACCTGTGAATATTAACTTAATGGTAAAGGGGGTCTTTGCAGATACAATTAAGGATCTTGGGAGGATACTATTCTGGATTTAGGATAGGCCCTAAATCCAATGACTGGTGCCCTCATAGAGGAAAGAAGGTGACATTTTAAACACAGAGGCACATGAGGGAATGCCATGTGAAGAAAAAGATAAAGATTGGAGTTACACAGCCTCAAGGCGAAGAGTGCCAGGATTGCCAGCAGGCACCAGCAGCTGGGAGACAGTAGAACAGATCCTCCCTCAGAGCCACCAGAAGAAACCAATGCTGCCAACACCTTGATTTCAGATTTCTGGGCTCCAGAACTCTGAACGAATAAATGTCCATTTGTTTTTTTTTTTTTTTTTAAAGATTTTATTTATTCATTTATCTGACAGAGACACAACGAGAGAGGGAACACAAGCAGGGGGAGTGGGAGAGGAAGCAGGATTCCTGCAGAGCAGGGAGCCCGATGCGGGGCTCGATCCAAGGACCCTGGGATCATGACCTGAGCAGAAGGCAGACGCCTAACGACTGAGCCACCCCGGCGCCCCAAATGTCCATTTGTTTTAAGCCACGAAGTTTCTGGTAATTCATTATGATAGCCCTAGGAAACCAACACAGGCAGCAGCTTAGCTGGTTATAAAATCTTTAGTTTATGCTTTCTTTCCTCAAGTTTCTTTTCTTTTTTTTTTAATAGGGTCATTGCAGATTTTTTTTAAGATTTTATTTGTTTATTTGACAAAGACAGCAAGAGAGGGAACACAAGCAGGGGGCGTGGCAGAGGGAGAAGCAGGCCTCCCGCTGAGTAGGGAGTCTGATGTGGGGCTTGATCCCAGGACCCTGGGATCATGACCGGAGCTGAAGGCAGACGCTTAACGACTGAGCCACACAGGCGCCCCTCAAGTTTCTTTTCTTTTCAAAAAATGCTGCTCCATAGTTGCCTTACTTTGCATGTTAACTTCGAAAAGTCTGAAGGCTGAAAGCTGTCTAATTCTCTTGCCCTTGCAAGTCGGTTGATCCTTTTGCCTGGAGTCTTGGAGAATTTAAAGTTTAACCATTTTGCTATCATATGTCTCAGAATTGATTTTTGTGTGTCAATTTTCTCAAGTAGGTGTGGGCTCTTTAAATAGTAGATTCAGATTGTTTTTATTTTTGGAATGTTTTCTTAGATTATAGGGTTTTTTTTGTTTGCTTTTTAAGTAGACTCCAAGCCCAGTGTGGAGCCCAACATGGGGCTTGAACTCATGACCATGAGATCAAGACCTGAGTTGATATCAAGAGTCAGACATTTTTTATAGCAGCAATGTCCACAGTAGCCAAACTGTGGAAAGAGCCAAGATGTCCATCGACAGATGAATGGATAAAGAAGATGTGGTATATATACACAATGGAATATTATGCAGCCATCAAAAGGAATGAGATCTTGCCATTTGCAACGACGTGGATGGAACTGGAAGGTGTTATGCTGAGTGAAATAAGTCAATCAGAGAAAGACATGTATCATATGACCTCACTGATATGAGGAGTTCTTAATCTCAGGAAACAAACTGAAGGTTGCTGGAGTGGTGGGGGGTTGGAGGGACGGGGTGGCTGGGTGATAGACATTGGGTAGGGTATGTGCTATGGTGAGCACTGTGAATTGTGCAAGACTGTTGAATCACAGATCTGTACCTCTGAAACAACACAATATATGTTAAGAAAAAGAAGAAGAAGATAGCAGGAGGGGAAGAATGAAGGGGAGTAAATCGGAGGGGGAGTTGAACCATGAGAGACGATGGACTCTGAAAAACAAACTGAGGGTTCTAGAGGGGAGGGGGCTGGGGGGATGGGCTAGCCTGGTGATTGGTATTAAAGAGGGCACATTCTGCGTGGAGCACTGGGCGTTATGCACAAACAATGAATCATGGAACACTACATCAAAAACTAATGATGTAATGTATGGTGATTAACATAACAATAAAAAATTTAAAGCAAAAAACAAAAACAAAAACAAAACAAAACAAAAAGAGTCAGACATTTAACTGATTGAGCTACCCAGGTGCCCCAGATTATAGGTTTAATATTAGTTCTGGTCTATTGATTTGCTTCTCCATTATAAGACTTTTGGACCTTCTTTACCCATCTTCCATTTCAGCCATTTATTCTCTTTTGATTGTTTTCCTGCCTCTTTTCAATGCTGTTTATTAAATTTTTTATTTGAAACTATTTTCCCTTGGGCACTTAGCCATTTAGTCTTCAATTCGGAGGTGATCTTTTTATTTTCATCCATTTCTTTCTTGAATTCAATCAACTCATTTCTTCTCTTCCTAATTTTGCCTATTTTGTTCTTAGTTTAATTTTTGATTCAAGGTGTTTTTCATATCCCAAATGCTTGACTTGAAAATATTCATTTTAATTTTGTGTATGATATCACAATTTTCTTCTGCTCTCTGTCATTTTGGGGGGAAGAATTTTTATCAGCTGAAATGCTTTTATCTTCCTTTTCTGTTTCCTATAGTTTTGTGTTGATGAAAAGTCTATGCATTCTATGAGCAGAGTTGGCAGTTGGGGGTTAAGTTACAAAATGGCTAATTTGAGGGTGCTCTCCTTTGTCAGGGTAGTAAAAGACAATTTATTTAATGGATGCCTCTCTGAAGGGAGGACCATGGGATTGTGATCATTGATTTGGTTCTTATTTCCAAATTTAGGATTCTAAATTTCCCTCTTCTTTTTCTCTGTACCACCAACTTTCCAAAGAGTTCTTTTTATTAGTCCATATAGTTTTGGGGAGCCGGAATGAGAAGCTCCCTATTTAGTTGGCTGCAGTTTCTTTTAAACTTTCTTCCCGCTTTTCCTTTTCCTTTTTTGAGGCAATTACCTTAAGTTCTGCTCATCTGAAAGTTCTTTCCTTGTGACTAGTGTTTTGATCCACTAGAACTCTTCCCTCTTCCCCATAGTTTCAGCTTTAAGTTTTCCTCCTCTCTCATGACTTTAGGTCAATTTTAGACCCCTTGCTCCCCTCTTCTTTTGTTTTCATAGTTTTTCTGGAGTCTTCCTATCCCAGTTCTGTTCAAAGCCTTATGACAGAGCTGGACAGATAGCTCTGGTAAAAATTGGTGTTTATTTTTCTATGTACTGGCAAGATGAGCTTTGTAATTACATTATAGGTGTGAGATTTGTGTGCCTTTATTTGTTCTTTTTATTAGTCCATATAGTTTTGGGGAGTAGGTATGAGAAGCTCCATATTTAGTTGGCTACAATTGACAGAAGTTTTCCTTGGCTTCTTTATTTTTTTTTTTAAGATTTTATTTATTTATTTGAGAGAGAGAATGAGAGAGAGAGCGAGCAAGCACATGAGGGGGGGAGGGTCAGAGGGAGAAGCAAACTCCCTGCTGAGCAGGGAGCCCGATGCGGGACTCGATCCCGGGACTCCAGGATCATGACCTGAGCCGAAGGCAGTCGCTTAACGAACTGAGCCACCCAGGCGCCCGGCTTCTTTATTTTTTTATAACCCAGATTCACTTTAGCAATTAAAAAAAAATTCAAGAGTTTAGTTGGAATTACGTTAAATCTATAAATTAATGTGGGAAAACTGACGTGGCTGTTAGGCATGTGCTTTGGAAACTGCCAGAATTCAAATCCTGCTCTGCCATCCACTATTTGTGTGACTTGGGGCAAATTGCTTCACCTCTGTGGGCCACAGCTTCTTCATTTGTTTAAAAACAAAACAAACAAACAAAAAACCTCAACATGTTGTTTGATTATGTGTGTAAATTGCTTAACACAGAACCTGGTACATATTATGTATTAACATTTGGTCTACACATCCAGGAAAATATCTCTTCATTTTATTTGAGTCTTCTTATTTATACCTCAGTACAGCTTTATTATTATCTTCACATTTGTCTTATACATTCCTTTTAATTTGATTACTAGGTGTTTTACATTTTTTTTTTTTTTTTTTTAAAGTAGGCTCCACACCCAGGGTGCAGGCCAATGCGGGGCCTGACCTCATGACCCTGAGATCAAGACTTAGGCTGAGATCAACAGTCAGATGCTTAACTGACTGAGCCACCCAGGCGTCCCTAGATGTTTTACATTTTTATTGCAATTATTAATGCCATTTTGGGGCAGTGTATTCTCTATCTTCATTCACAGGAAAATTTATTTTTGTCAATTTTGGATTCAACTACCTCGTAGAATTCTCTTATTGCTTCATTATTTTTTCACTTAACTCTGTTTTTTTAGGTAAACAAGAATATAATTTGCATGTGCTGATAATTTCATCTTTCTCTTGTTGATAACTACACCTCATTCATTTTGGTCTCTTCCATCAGTTAGGACCTCCAGCACCATGTTTTAACAGTGGCAGTGATGACTGGCATCTTTGTTTTATTTCTCTAGTGGTTCACTAGTGAATATGACGTTGGCTGATGGCTTGCTCTAGACACTCTTTCTCGGAGGACTGATTGTGCAATGTGACAGTTCTATTCTTATCATGTTAGTTTAGTAATAACGTGGTTTTTAAAGTCTTGTAATATTCTGTTGGATATGATTTGCTGTTGTTTTATTAAGGACTCGTATGTTAATATTTTTCTGTGTTTTGCTTTTGGTGGCTATCTTTGTTAGATTTAAATATTAGGGCTCATGAATTTCATAAAATAGATGAAGAAGTCTATCTTTTTTTATGCTTTGGGGTAGTTATATACCATGGGAGTCATTTGTTCTTTTTGAAAGAGGGGGGTGCCTGGGTGGCTCAGGTGGTTGAGCATCTGCCTTCAGCTCAGGTCATAATCCCAGGGTCCTGGGATCGAGCCCTACATCCAACTCCCTGCTGAGCAGGGAGTTTGCTTCTCCCTCTCCCTCTGCTCGTGCTTTGTCTCTTGCTTTCTCCCTCTCTCAAATAAAAAAATTTTTCTTGAAAGAGGCCCTCAACACAAGGGTTTGTAAAAATAAGAAAAAAATTACAAATAAATAAGAAAGAACCTATCAAGCATATGTTTTTTTCAGGTAATCCTTGGGTATCTTTAAAATTTTCCTCCCTTTTTCTACATAGGAGGCTCTCTTTTATTGTTTTTGTAATTTTTAAAAAGATTTTATTTATGTATTTGACCGACAGAGAGACACAGCCAGAGAGGGAACACAAGCAGGGGAAGTGGGAGAAGGAGAAGCAGGCTTCCCGCTGAGCAGGGACCCCGATGTGGGGCTCGATCCCAGGACCCTGGGATCGTGACCTGAGCTGAAGGCAGACATTTAACGACTGAGCCACCCAGACATCCCTGTTTTTGTCATTTTTAATCAATGATTTTAGTCATTCTAATAGGTGTATCACTTCTAGGAATTTAAATTATATACATACTCCCACATGTGTGGAACGATAGATGCATACAAAGATAGTCATTGCAGTATTATTTATAATAGCAAAAGACTGGAAACTACAGTCTAGTATTAGGACATTAGTTAAATAAATTGGGGTACATCCAGACAATGGAAGACCATGCAACCTTTGGGAAAGGATGATGTGTCAGTTGGGAACCAAACCCTAAGATGTACAATGAAAAAAGCAAGGTGCAGGGCTGCATGTATAGTGTGCTATATTTGTGTAAAAAATAAAAATATATATACTTAGACACACATACACTTATATATTAACAGAATATCTTTGCAAGGATACACAAGGAACAGTGGTTTTCTCTAGAGAGAAGTGAATGACTAGGGTATTAGTTTATGTGTCCTCTTGTAACTTTTGGGTCTTTCACTTTCTATTCAAAATATGCTAAAATTTTTCTCTATGTCTGGGTCCAACCTCAGACTCTTAACATAAGAGAAAACACTATACCTAAATATTATAAAAATCACAGACTCAGGCTCACGGGTTTCATTTATGTTATTTTTGTGTGATAGTCCTGAGCTACATTTCATATCATACAAGCTTCTTTGTAGCCTAAAATCTGGACAGCTGTGGAACATAGTCCTGGTAAAATAAAGTTAAGTGGTGTAGCAGATAAAACCTGCAAACTGTTTAGAGTAGCCTGAATAACTCAGTTGCTTATTTGGCTAAACATGAGTTAAATGGACAAATACTAAGCATCTATTGTAGTATTATAAAAGACACTGATGTTAGACCTTTGTAGTACTTCCCTAGAGCTGCCTTAATTAAATACCACAAACTGTATGGCTTAAGATAAATTTATTGTCTCATGGTTCTGGAGGCTGAAATCAGGGTGATGGCAGAGCCACGCTCCCTCTGAAACCCACAGGGAAATCCTTCCTTGCCTCTTGGCAGCTTCTGGGGATTAGCAGACAATCTTTGACATTCCTTCGCATTCAGCTGCATAACTCTCATCTTTGCCTGGGTCGTCATATGGCATTTTCCCTGTGTGTCTCTGTTTTCATATGGCCACCTCCTCATCAAGATACCCTACTCCTACTCTAATATGGCTTCCTCTTACCTTACTTAACTATAACTGCAACCATTCTATTGCCAAATAAGGTCACATTCTGAGATACTAGGGGTTAGGATTTCAACATATCTTTTTTGAAGGGACACAATTCAACCCATAACAACCTTTCTCTAGAATCTTTGGGGAGAAGGTGAGAGAGAATGTAAAAGCCAAAGATGCTGAAACCTACCTACATTGCATTTAGCCCGCTTGAGTCCTACTGCTGAGATTAAATTACAGCCTCAGCCTTCCCTGAAAGGCACAGCGCAGATGAGTTACCAAAACTTCAATCTGGAACTCCAGAGGAATTTACAAATTCGGCCCCATGTGGAGACCACCCCCTTCCTGGTTCCTGCTTCACTGAACTGCATGCTCCACCTTCAGTCATTGCCCTGCCACTCCCGTCCTTCGTGGGATGAACCGCAAGCTTGAGTTAAGAGAAAAAGAAATGTACTAAGGTCAAATGACAACCCCACCCCCGCCCTCATCAGATCACAGGCTTCACACCAGGAAGATTTGTGTTTGCTTCTTCTTCTTTTTTTTTTTTTAAGATCTATTTATTTATTTGACAGAGGGAGACACAGCGAGAGAGGGAACACAAGCAGGGGGGAGTGGGAGAGGGAGAAGCAGGCTTCCCGCGGAGCAGGGAGCCTGATGCAGGGCTCAGTCCCAGGACCCCGGGATTATCACCTAGGCTGAGGGCAGACACCTAACGACTGAGCCACCCAGGCACCCCTTGTGCTTGCTTCTTGTGCTACTGTGCTTCACAGGGCCCCTCCTGCTGTCCACGTGAGAACACTTATCGCCCTTTGAGAGGCACAGGAACCCACAGGTGGAACTGTTCTTGAAGTAATCCCAATTGCTCTCAAGTTTCCGTCAAAAGACATCCTTTTTGAACTCAACACCTGTTGGCCACTAAACCTATTAAGAGTCTCTTCACTGAGGGCCAGATTTTACTGCTTGGTTCAATCACACCTCCACCAAGAGCCCTTTCTGTCTGTCAGTGAGGCAGGATTTGGACTTTTTTTGTTGTCTCAGAATTAATACACAGCCTTTTCTTGCTTTTCTATGATACTTTATATTATTAATCCATTCACATCTAAGTGTTTGAGTCTTACTTTCCCAAACACAGTTCAGAGTATTTCTTGCCTTTTGCAGTGGCCAAAGAACTTTTAAAAAGGCAAAGAGAAATTATCCTTATTTTTAAATGGGAAGAGGTCCTAGGAATGCAAAGCAATAAAATACATATAACATATATACATATGCAAAACATATATATTTAGTGCTTTGCATTACAACCTTCTCTTCTCATATGAATATATATTGAATATACACACACACCTATTTAAAGTAGCTCTTTTTTTTTTTTTGGTGTGATGATTATGTAAGTCCTAGTGATCGTTCTGCCAGTATTTATTCCCTACTCCATTTCCCCAGCGTATATATATTTTTAAGAGCCATGGACATTTTCTTTAGAGTCTATGGAAATAATTCTTGCCTTGTATATTATATGATGGCTGGAAAGGATTTTTATTTTTAGCCTGACATTTTTGTCAGGGTTAATTGTGTTCCTATTACCTGCCTTTTTATTTATTTTTATTTTTTTAAATATTTTATTTATTTATTTGACAGAGAGATAGCGAGAGCAGGAACACGAGCAGGGGGAGTGGGAGAGGGAGAAGCAGGCTTCCCACTGAGCAAGGAGCCCCGATGAGGAGCTCCATCCCAGGACCCTGGGATCATGACCTGAGCCCAATGCAGATGCTTAAGGACTGAGCCACCCAGGCGCCCCCTGCCTGATTTTTAGAAATGCGAACAATCAACAATTGTTTTGTTTTGTTTTTTAATCAACTACACTTGAAGTTATTTTTCTGTAGACTCCAGGCCCCAGAGAGTGCTTGTTGAATAAGTCTAGTGGACATCACTCCGGGGAAGGCAGAAAGCAAAGGATGGTCCTGCTTTCCCCTAGCCCTTGGAGCGGCAACTGTTTTCTGAAAAATGGGAAAAAGAAAGTCAGAGGAAGGTTAGATTTGACTTAAAATTGTCACTTTCCAACTGGGAGAATGTCATTTTTTTTACATTGCTTCAGCTGGGGTTTAAGTGGGAACGTATAATGTGGGGTATGAGGCACTATCTCCTGGCTTTTTAAAAGTCACCTAATAAAATCTTTCCAAAAAGGAACACGCCTACTCATAAGTTAGTGGAGTTGATTTCAATCTATACCCTGCATTCTAGAATTTAGACACCAATGAGAGGCTAATGTAAGTCGTGGTTAACTTGGGTGGGGAGGGGGGCACTCCATGCTCCCCTTGGTCTAAGAGGTTGGAATTTAAAGGACAACATGCTTCCTGCTCACTTCCTGCTCATCGGGACATTTAAAGCACTATTTAATTCCACACTATCTTTTTATTATCGGTACTTCCTCTCAAAAGTCCTACACTCCTTGCCTACCAAGGCCGCAAGTAGGGTGAAGTGAGTCACTCTGCTGGGGGTGAAGCTTAAAGGGGGTCTAAAAAGTCTCACTAATCAAGATAAATAATATTTTAACAAAAATTTTTTTAAAAATCGGTAAACTAGGCCAGCTGCTAACTGCCTATTTCTGTAAATAAGACTTTCAGGGGTGGGATTAAGATGGGAAGAGAGAGGCGGGATCATGCAAGCGCAAAAATGCATTCGAAGTTTTGATATATTGCTTATCATGGATTTTTTGCATTAATTTTGATTTTTTTGAAATTTTGACTTTAAAAATATTACATTAAAATATTTATCTTGATTATTGAAGTGTGGGGGTTTTTTCGATTTTTTGCAAAATTTTGCAGTGAGGCACGTGTCACTCACTAGCCTTACCCTAGTATCGACCCTGTAAAATTACGAGTCAACAAAAATCTATCCATCTTGTTCAACCACGACTCTTACATGTGAGAGAATCAGGCCGCTCCCCTCCCCAATCCCCAGCGTAGAGATGCCCGCACCATGAAGTCTCCTTGCGGCCCCGTGGGTTTTAGGATCCTCTCCTCTGGCTTTCCTTGCACGTGTACTAAAATACTACATTGCATTTGGATTGGTCTTCTCGCCCTGAGCAGCCGGAGTGCCTTGACCGTGTCTGCTTTTGCACTTTGGTTCAAGTTATGAAATGATCCGGTCCTCTGTACTCAAAGTTACCCAATTTCACTGCTCGCCAACCACCTCCTCCACAACGCCTCCCACAACTGCGCTGACCCGCAGCGATGTCCTCTCCACCAGTGTTCTGCGTCTCAGTCCGGTGCTCGGTACTGGGACGCAGGGTGACAGGACCAGCCCTAGCCTGAGTCGCCGGGGCAGCGGACCCGCCCCAAGCCCAGACCAGCTCGCAGTCTGGCCGCCACATCCTTTCACCGGTCATCGTGTGATCTCGTCTGTGCGCTCCGCCGAGTGCTCCGGCGTGAGAAAAGGCTCGCGCCGCTTCCAGGTTTTTTTACGGGAGGAAACTGAAAAGCGCGAAAAAGCTCCTCGCACGGTAGTGCGCAGGCGCAGCGGCGCGCGGGGCTTTCTTCAGCCCGGTCCTTGGCGGCGCCGGCTGCGCGCCGGACGCTCGGCAGCCGGGTGGGGGCGCTGCGGGGAAGGCGTCCGAGGCGGGAGGGGGCTCCTTGGAGGGGGTGGTGCAGGGCCGGGGTCACCGCCCTCGGGGGCGGGGACCCGTGCGGGCGGAGGAACGGGGCTAGGACCGGTATGGGGCGGGCGCTTCCCGGGGCGTGCGCAGGGGCCGCGGGCCAGATGAGACGGGTGACGGCGGGTGACAGCGGGCGGGGCGGCGGGCGTTCACGCCCTCTGCTCGGCCGGGCCGGGAGGGTCCTCGGACTCGGTGCGCGCCGGGCCAGGCGGGCTGAGGCGCGCGGGTCGGACGCGGCGCCATGCACGGCCCCCCTGCTTGGCCGCTGCGGCTGCTCCTGTGGCGAAGCCCGGCCGCCAGCACGTGGACCCTGGGCGCCGGCGTCCCGGGGCCCCTGCCTCAGTTGACGGGCCTGTGGCCGGCGCGGCCTTGGGGCGCGAGGCCGAGGCTTCTCGGGGATGCCGGAGCCGCGGGAGGCCCGCGCCGCTGCACAAGCGGCTGCCCGGGCGGGGGTCCCCGCGGCCCCGGAGGTGGAGCAGGCCTCGTGCGGCTCCTGGGGCTGTGGGCGCGGCCCCCCGGCGCCAGCAGGTGCCGGGCGCTTGCCGGGCCAGACGCTCCCCGGCTCCCGCGCGCCGGGCTCCGGGGCGGCCCGGCAGTCGCAGCCCGGGTAGGGGGCGAGGCCTGGCAGCGCCGGCCGGCGTTGCCTGCGGCCGCGGCTACTCCCGGAAACAAGCCGCGGCTGCGCCCGGCGGTGGCCAGGCGCTCGGAGGCCCAGAAGCTCTTGGGGCTGGCGTATCCGGAGCGCGGGAGGCTGGCAGGTAGGGCTTTCTCTGTCCTCTTCCCCTCTGCGGGTCAGCACACCTTACAGAGCGCGTGGTCCCGGGACACGGTGGGGGCGGCAGAGAGACCCTGGGCCACTTGTAACACCGTGAGGAGGGACGGGCTGGCTTTGTACATGGGGATCTTTACCAAGAAGTGCTGAATGGAGCGCTCACCTCTCGGTAGCATTGTCAAGCCTTTCAGGTTGGCCGAGAACCTGTTGTCAGTTGTCTTTTATGTTTGTTTTCTTAGCTTGACACACATTATACAAGTGGAACAGCATCTCATTGTTGGAATCTTTGGGTCCGCTCTGCTTTGGCATTGCCAGCATTCTCAGAATGAGCTGGGTTCCCCCCCTTTTACATTTTGAAATTTATTCTGGCCAAAAATATACCTGTTTTGTTTCACGCAGTTATAGTACTTCTTAAAAACATTATGTATTATGCTAAGCGAAGTGAGTCAAAGAAAGACAAAAACCATATGAGCTCACTCATATGTGGAATTTAAGAAACAAAACAGATGAACATAGGGGACGGGAAGGAAAAATAAGATAAAAACAGAAAGGAAAACCGTAAGAGACCCTTAACTATAGGGAACAAATGGAGGGTTGCCGGAGGTGAGCTGGGTGGGGGATGGGGTAACTGGGTGATGGGCATTAAGGAGGGCACTTGATATAATGAGCACTGGGTATTGTATGCAACTGATGAATCACTAAATTCTATCCCTGAAGCTAATAATACACTATGTGTTAACTGAATTGAATTTAAATAAAAATAAGTAAAAACATTATTTGCTTTAGGCAAGTTTATTAAACAGTCAACAATTTTTTGCTATGTGAAGCAAAACAATGGAAACCTTTCAGGTTTGTTTCAGGTGCTTTTTGCCTCCCTGAGTGGTAAGCAGGAAGTTACTAGCTCTTCAAAAAATCAAACACTGGCATGATCGGCGATCTGTGAACTCCAGGAACTATGAGAAATTGTAGATCATAACCCAACTAAATCATAATTGAGTAATTTTTTTAAAGAAATTGAAATGAATGTATTTAGAACTATTTTCTATAGTTCCTCATTTTTTTTAAAGGATTTTATTTATTCATTTGAGACACAGAGATACAGAGAGAAGAGAAAGCATGAGCAGGGAGAGAGGCAGAGGGAGAGGGAGAAGCAGGCTCCTTGCTGAGCCAGGAGCCTGATGTGGGGCTCGATCCCAGCACCCTGCGTTCATGGCCTGAGCCGAAGGCAGACGCTTAACCATCTGAGCCACCCAGGCGCCCCTGTAGTTCCTCATTTTTAACCGTAGCTGGGGAAATGTTTACATGCAAGGGCCTTTTAAGATCTAAAGGTTTTTGAGATTCCCCTAAATCTTCATTTCTTTAATAAATACTTATTGAGCCCGCTCAGTATATGGTAGGCCATGCATGGGGTTACATTGGCGAGCAGAAAAAAACATAGTTCCTGTTCCTGCTAGGGCTTCCAGTTTAATGGGGAGGAAACATAAATGAAATAATCATATGACTAGAGATAAAACTGCAGCCATGATGAGGGCGAGGGCCTGTGAGGTTGTCAGATGCAGCCCTTGAAGCAGGTGAGAAGCCCGCACGCTTTGCTGCAAAACTATTGCTTTAGAAAGGATTTTCTTAGGGAGTCATTTGTGATGTGGAGGAAGGCAGGTGGAGTAGGAATGTTTTACCTGTCGCTGACTGTTGAAGCTTAGGGCAATTCTTGGTATCACCGAGGTATAAAGAGAATTTATTTCATTGCTCAGTTGGGCGTATGTAGATTTTGATGGAAATAAAGATCTTTTACCCTATTAAAAGAAAATTTTGAGACTAGATAATCTCACTGGACTGTGAGCTGCTTGAGACAGGCACTGTGTCTGATTGTCTAGTTCTTAGCATGTGTGCAGCACAGAGCAGGGGCTCAGAGTGCCCGAGATGAAGGAATAAATAATGGTCCCACCAGGCCCAGATTGAGGCCCAAATTTAGAGTCCCTGAGCACTACAGGGTATGTCTGCCATTCCCATATGCAACTCAGAGTGACTGCAAGGAAAGCCAGTTTTGTTTTATTTCTGAAATATCAGGTGCCGAGAAGGTGTTTTAGGCATCAGACTTTGCTGGTGCCCACATGTGCTCAGCCCTCTGGGTAGCTCAGCCCTGCCTCTCTCATAATCATCATCCCTGTACCTTCCTTCCGTTCCCACATGTCCTACCATGCTAGTGTGTTGAGAAGACAGCTTTAAATGAAGTCAGAGCTGTACCTCCTTTTATTTTAAGAAGAGCGATTTTGGGGCACCTGGGTGGCTCAGTTGGTTAAACAACTGCCTTCGGCTCAGGTCATGATCCTGGAGTCCCGGGATCAAGTCCCACATCGGGCTCCCTGCTCAGCGGGGAGTCTGCTTCTCCCTCTGACCCTCGCCCCTCTCATGCTCTCTCTATCTCATTCTCTCTCTCTCAAATAAATAAATAAAATCTTTTAAAAAAAAGCGATTTTGATCTGCCTCATTGAATAATTGTGAACATATAATCTGAGAAAATAAGTCCGAGTTTGATACACTAATTTATTTTAAACAGATAATAAATACTTATTGTATCTTATAAGGAAATCTGTTGAAAAACCCTTACTAGGACATATGGTTTCCTTAAAAGTCATTATATATGATATATCGAAGCCCATCTGGACGTTGGCATTTGTGGGATTAAAAGGAAGTGGGGTGTCATCATTAATTTGTAACTTATCGTAAGAGCAGCCTCAGATGTTGGCACATCTCTCTGAAATGCTGTGGATAAAGAGCTGTGTGTGTGTGTGTGTGTGTGTGTGTGTGTGTGAATCAAGAAACCAAAAAAAGCTGAGCTGAAGAAAAGAAATTCCAGTGTTAATTTGCCAATTTTTAGGAAAACAAATGCAAAAATCCTTTTTCAACGATTCAGCTATACATTTGATTAACAATATTTTCATCTGTCTTCAGCAATCTGCTGAGTATGCCACTTGAAGCCTGTGAGCAGAACACTTTGATCTGAAGTAATTTATATCAGAAACTTTAAAACCAGGGTCTACCATGTGAAATGTTTCCACATGTGTGCAGAGAAGAGTTTTAGCATTGTTCCCGTTCTCCTCCCAAAGGCACTGCAGTCCCCTCACCTGCCCTCGCCCCCCTGCGGCTCACTTGGTATAGGAATTCGCACCATCATCCTATAGTCATGGCCTTTTACAAAGTTGCTCTCCAGTCTCTCTCTCATAATTCTTCATCTTATCGCCTTGGCCAGAGGAGTCTTCAAAGATACAGGAGCTCATCGAGGAGCCCCTGTGGATGGACTGCTGGGATAAGAAGTAATTTGTCCGAGCCCCTTGCTGCGTTTGGCAGATAGACGGAGGCCGTGGAGGGCTGTAGCCATCCCATTGAGTTAGGGGCAGGGAACACTGCATAAATTGATATCAGGAGTGAGCTGTGGGTCGTTGGGGAACTGTGAGGTTATAATGACAATGCCGACCTGGAGGTGCACACAGAGCCAGCTTGCCTTCCCTACACTTCCCGGGCAGGTTCCTGGTTACACTGTGCAAGCAAGGTACACCTCCACCCCTCCACCCACACCGTTCAGTTGAGGCCTCTGGAGAACTGGGGAGGGTGCCCCTCATTTAAAATACTGATAAGGACTTGTGTGGTTTGAGATTAGGACCATTCTTAGAACCTGATGCCCACCAGGAGCTTTTGCTGAATGTATAGTTATATTTTATGAAGTGACCAAAAAGAATAGAGTGATAAAACCAGTGAATGCAGTAAGCAAGGAGAGGGTGAGCCGTGCTTAGAATGGCTGTTTCCTGAAGCCCAGGTCAGGACGGAGGCTCTTCCAAGGACAGTACTGCCGGCACAGTGAGGCTGAACCTCTGAAATTGAGACTGCTCCAGAAAGCCAAGGAGGTTTGTTTGCTCTGGAAATACTGTATTTCAGAGAAAACATTAACATTCTCTAGCTGTGCTATGAAACGTGTTGGAATTGATATAAGCAGACAATGCATACCATGTTTTAAAAGAACTTGGTATGAAAAAAAGTACGGTTCGTTATTTTTATGTTGATTACAGGTTGATTAATATTTTGGGTATATTGGATTAAATGCATTGTTAAAATTAATCTTACCCACTCTTACTCTTTTAATGTGGCAGAAGATTTGAAAGTACATCATATGTCTACTGAACAGCGAGCTCTGGAGTCAAAGGCAGGCCTCCCACTATTGCAGATTTGGCCCAGATGCCTCAGTCTTCAGCACAAGCTGACAGTCTGGAAGATCTTTGTTCTGCAGATTACTCCATGAACTGAGCAGTTTCCTAAACTCTGTTTCCTGCTAGTCTACCAGCCCCTGATGTCTTCACTTCCTTCCCTATCCAGCTTAGATGCCAGGTTTCTTCACCTCACCCTCTAACCTGCAATACCTTCTCCTCCTTTGTGCCCCATAATACCCACCTTGCATCCATGGAGATGTCTCCTGGACACTTGAAAACTCAACATGTCCAAAAACCAAAGTTGCCTTCCTCCCTAAAGCTGCCTTTTCTGCTCTGTCCCTCCTCTCAGAGAGTGGACTGCTGTGTGAACCCCTTTGCCACAGCCGGAGACATTCTTGGCTCCTTGTGATGGTAACAGTGATGAAGATAATAGGTGATTATTGTTCACTAGATATTGGGCCCTGTATCAGATGCCTTACATATATGCACTTAATTTACTCCTTGTAATATTTCTATGAAGGAGGTATAACTTTTATTGCCATTTTATAGATGAAGACACTGAGGCACAGAGAGGTTGAGTGACTCACTGGGGGTCAGACAGCTAGATGGCAGAGCAAGGTCCAGTTTAGAACCTGTCCTCCTAACATGCTCCCCAAACCCGGCCAATCCTCAGGTCCTGTAGAGCCTAGTTCATAAAAGTATCCCCTGTCCTTGTCACCCTCCTTGTCCTCTCTGCCCTTGCCCTGGTTCCCTCCAGTCCCTCTTGCCTGGAGCAGTGGACTAGCGTGTTCTAAGGAGTCTCTGTCTGCAGTCATGCTGGCCTCCAGCCCTCCCCTTTCACTCTGCAGCCAGAGTGGATCATTTAACATGCAAAGCTGGGTATCAAGGAGGGCGCACATTGTGTGGAGCACTGGGTGTAATATGCAAACAATGAATCATGGAACACTACATCAAAAACTAATGATGTAATGTATGGTGACTAACATAACATAATAAAAAAATAAGTTAAAAATAAAATGCAAAGCTGGGGACGTCTGGGTGGCCAAGTCGCTTAAGCGTCTGCCTTTGGCTCAGGTCATGATCCCCGGGTCCTGGGATTGAGTCCTACATTGGGTTCCTTGCTCAGCGGGGAGCCTGCTTCTTCTGCCTGCTGCTCCCCCCTGCTTGTGCTCTCTCTCGTTCTCTGACAAATAAATAAAATCTTTAAGAAAATCAATAAATAAAATGCAAAGCTGACTGTAGCACTACCCAACTTAAAGCCCTCTTAGCCTGCCATTCTGTAAATTCCCTATTCCACGTTATAATCAAGAACCCACTACCTCTCCACTTTGTTTCTTAGTACTTCTTCCTTTGCGCCATGAGGTCCCAGTTCCAACTCTGTCCTGCAGGCATTCTCCTTCCTGGCCTGCCCCAATCCCCAGGCTTGTGCCCTTTTCTCTACTTCGAATGTAGTAAGATGAAGGCTTTGTCTCAGTGTGGTTCTGCATTATATGATTTGGGTGACCTTGGGCAAGCTCCCTCGCCTCTCTGTGCTTGAGTTTCCTTTGAAAATGTGGATAAGAGGATTTGGGGGACGATTCAAGGAGATAGTGCCTACCAAATGCTTCAGACAGTGGTGGGGACTCATTTTTCTGTTTCATCTTTAGTCCTGGAATGACACTGGACTTAGCTGTACCTGCCAAATTGTCAGATGAATCCTTAAAAGATGGGTACCATGTCTAGCAGGTGATGGGCATGCTGTGCAGCTTCTTCCACCCATCCCAAACGTCTGTTTTTTTCATGAGTTAACTGCATTTTAGGGTTTCTGTCCCCCTTCTTTTGAAGAATATTTCTTTCACTTTTTGGATGCCATGATTTAGTAGAATGAGGATAACAGAAAGATGCCTGAAGATACCTGTCAAGAGATACGTAAGAGTTGCTGGGGTCCCATCAGGCAAGGATAGGAACAAGCAAGAGGCTTAACCACAGAAAAAAGTTGGAGAAGGATTTCAGAAGGATTGTAGTATAGTCAGCATGTCAGGTTTAGGGAGGAATCTGAAACGATAGGGTGCAAGTCTAAATTATTCATTAATGTCTAAGACAGTGGTATGTAGTAAATAAAACCTCCATTAACAGGAATCCATCTAAACAAAAGCTGAAAAACTTTTATTTTACTTTTGTCTATATTCAGTTTGTACGAAAAGGACACAAATGGCAATAAAACAAACATAATTTTTTTTTTATTAAAAGGCAAAAGGGGATATGCTGGAATGAGTTTGGATTCAACTAAATTCCTTCCTCTTTGGAGTCATTATCATTATTGTGTAAGAACTAGTGTTCAGAATCAAAATCATAGGGCATTTTATTCACAAACTACAGATTCTGATTTGGAATCAAAACTTTGAATTAGAACCCTGGAGGAGGGAGGGAGAAAAGAACACTTCTAGCACTTCACATACATTATACTCTGGGAAGCTTTTGCCAGAGTGAATGAACAGACTGGAGAGACTAGCTACTGATGAAAGATGAAGCCGAAAGGCTTCTCGGGTTGATCCCTTGTTCCCCAGGACTCCTCCTTCTGGAGCATGCCTGTTCACCACAGTTGTGAAGTGCGGAATCCCAAGTTAGTTCTGCGTGCCTTGTGGGCTTTCAGTCCCTCTGGGCCCTATCGTCAGGAGCGTGGCATTTTGAAACAAGACCCCAGGTCTTACATCAAAATGAAATGGCCCTTGGCCAGGTTTACATTACTCAGTTAAATTGTGATTATGGGATTTTAAGCCAGACACAGGGACTTTCCGGCTCTGTGCAAAGAGTCATTTCCATCTGGATTTTCTGAGGTGCCAGATCTTACGTTCCTATTTAGACAACTGAGGAACTTTGGTCTGATAAACTTTTGTGCCTTCTTTGCCAAAGTACATTCGACAGGTGTTTATTGAACTTCTACTATGTGTCTGTGGGGTGCAGATATAGCAGTGAACAAAGCAGACAAAAATCTTTTTTATGTCCTGGGGCACCTGGCCAGCTTAGTCAGAAGAACATGTGACTCTTGATCTTGGGGTTGTGAGTTCAAGCCCCACGTTGGGTGTAGAGATTACTTAAAAATAAATTCTTACAAAAGTCTGTTATGTCCTAATGAAGAGATAGACAATAAACAAGTGAAATGTTTACAATGCCAGAAGGTGGGGGGTGCTAGGAGGAAAATGAGGGAATGAGGCAGCCAGTATTGGGTATCTGTATTTTAAATAAGGTTGTCAGAGTGGGTCTTCTCGAGAAGAGGATGTCAGAAGGCCTCGAGGAGGGAAGAGCGTGATTGTGTGAAATCGTCCTTACTTAAAAGGCTCTCCTTTCTCCTAGAGCTCTGCCAACTGAAACTGTTGGCACTGAGTTTGCTCTATACTTTTTTTTTCAAAGATTTTATTTATTTATTTGACAGAGACAGAGCACAAGCAGGGGGAGGAGCAGAGGGAGAGAGAGAAGCAGAGTCCCCGCGGAGCAGGGGAGCGGAATGTGGGGCTCGCTCCCAGGACCCTGAGATCATGACCTGAGCCAAAGGCAGACGCTTAACTGACTGAGCCACCCAGGTGCTCTGCTCTATACTCTTTTTAAATATAAAAACTATTTTTTAATTGAAGTATAGTTGATGTACAATGTTATATTAGTTTCAGGTGTATAATATATGGAATTGCCAATTCTATCTGTTACTTAGTGCTCACCACGATAAGTGTAGTCACCATCTGTCACCAAACAGCATTTAATACTGTATTATTGACTATATTCCTTCCCTATGTTGTACTTTGGTCTCTGTGACTTACTTATTCTATAACTTGAAGATTGTACCTCTTAATCTCCTTTATCTATTTCTCAGTACTCCCTCCCACTTTCCCTCTGGCAGCTACCAGTTTGTTCTCTGTATTTAAGAGTCTAAAACTTTTTGTTTATTCATTTGTTTTGTTTTTTATATTCTACATATAAGTGAAATCATTTCTTTGTCTGACTTATCTCACTTAGCATAATACCCTCTAGGTCCATCCGTCTTATAGCAAATGGCAAGCTCGCATTCTTTTGTGGCTAATAGTCGTGTGTGTGTGTGTGTGTGTGTGTGTGTACACACCACATTATCCAGTCATGTATGGGTGGACACTTGGGTTGCTTCCATATCTCAGTATTGTAAATAATACAATGTATACTCTTTTTATTAAGGTTACATAAAAACAATACCTTTAATTGCAGTGTTGGCATTAGGCAAAACACAAAGAGAAGCAACTGCTGTTTGTGGGGTGTGAGAGCTCCCCTCTCTCAGGGGTCAGTTCATGTTGTAGTCATCTAGAGCCTCACCATGGAATCTGTGGTGGTGGCACTAGCTGGGTTCCTAATAGGACCAAACTCAAAAGGCATGCAGTGGCCTGTACCCTGCCCCCAAACACCCCAATCTTCCTTTTTTTAAGATTTTATTTATTTTAAGGAAAGAGAGAGTAGGGGGAGAAACAGAGGGAGAGAGGGAGAAGTAGACTCCCTGCTGAGTGCAGAGCCTGATGCGGGCCTCAATCTCATGACCCTGAGATCTTGACCTGAGCCAAAATCAAGAGTCAGATGCTTAACTGACTGAGCCACCCAGGTGTCCCAACCCCAGTCTTGCCTGTTTCTTATTACTACCCCAGAGATGTTCTGTGTGTATATAAACTTAAGAGCCACTGAGCAAATGTTAACATTTGTGTCTCAGGCCGTTTTCACTAACAGTGTATCTTGGTGATGTCTGTACCTGGAGAGTTGCCTCATTCTTCTGAATGACTGTGTAAGATGCATAAAATAAATGCTTCTTAATTGATTAACTTGTTTCCCACTGGTGGTTGTTTGCATACTTTGAGTCCTTTGCTGGTATAAGTAATGCTGTAATGAACATCCTCGAAGGTACATCTTTTGTGTACACATATGGGAGTATATGTTAAGTTAAAATCTTAGGGGTAGAATTGCTGGATCAAAGAGAATGTACTTTCACATTTTAACCAAAATGATCACATCATTCTCCATTGCAGTTGTACCACTTTGCACACCCACTGACAGTGTAAATGCCTCTTTTCCCACAGCTTCACCCACACAGTGTGTTATCGAACTCTGATCCTTGCCAATCTAATAGATGAAAACTGGTATATCTTTGTAGTATAAATTTGCATTCCTCTTTTTGTGAATGCACTTACTTGCCTGGGGTGTGTGTTGTTCCTGATTGGATTTTCTCAATATTTTCCTTTCTGATAAGACTCTATTCCCCTGTTTTTTAGATGTGTGAACAATTGTGTTATTATCTATTTCCATATCATGCTGGTATTCTGGTGCTTTATTCCCCAAAGCAATAAGATTAAGAAGGAACATATCACGTGTGTAATGGGTGCCAGGAACAGTATACTATTTCAAAACTTTAAATAGCCTTTGGAAATGGTATACATAATCAAGTGCTTTACCTGCATTGTTTGATCTTCAAGCAAAGACACAGTTAGATGCCAGAGAATGACAATGGATAGCATGAATGTAGGAAAAAGGTTATCTGAGCTGAACACCCAGAGCAAGAGGCAGGGAGGGAGGTCAGAATGGACCTTCAGATTTTCAGTTAGTCCTTGGTCATTCTTGTCTTCACATGATCAGACCTGGGTAAAGCAAAAGTCATTTTGTCTGGGTACTTGGGTATGATCAGTGCCTCCCTACAGCCACCCTACTCGTGTGTCCCTGGAACCCCCTGGGTTCTTGCCTTTAGTCAAGGGTCCAGGAGCAAAAGGAAGGAAACTCCCAGCACATGAGAGCAGCGCGTGCTCTGGATGGCAGCTCTGGGAGAGAAGCGTGGTGAAGTTGGCCCCCTGCCCCTTGCCGAAGTGCCCATGGACCTGAGAGCTGCTTGTGTTTTTCTAGCCGCAGTTGGGTTTCTGGCCGTGTCCAGTGTCATCACCATGTCTGCCCCCTTCTTCCTGGGAAAGATCATCGATGTCATTTACACAAACCCCACCGTGGACTGCCTCTCCAAGCTGACCCGCCTCTGCCTGGTGCTCAGTGGCATGTTCCTGTGTGGCGCTGCCGCCAACGCTGTTCGCGTCTACCTCATGCAGACTTCAGGTAAAACGGCCCTCGCCTTGCACGAGCGAGGTATTCCAGAGGCCTCGAGTGGCGTCACGTAGGGCTGTCCGGGCTCGAGGTTCGTGTGCTCCAGGCCGTCTGTTCCTCTTTTCTCCTGCCATCACGTTCAGCGGGGACAGAGCCCTATGTATGGCCAGACGTTGGAGCTACGAATTGTTTTATGTCAGGCACTCTCTTCTCAACTCTCCCTGTACACGAAGTGAAGTGAGGGACGGAGCCTGTCTGATGGGAGGTTTGCAGACACGGCCCGTGGTCAGGAGGCTGGAGTTCTGAGCCTCCTCCAGGGAACTGTGGAAACCTTATCTGCTCCATGTTTGTGTTTCCCCTTCAGTAGGCACTGGGGCAATGATTTTTTTACAGCATTTCCGTGATGAGTCCTGGTTGTTAACAGGTGGGGGACTACCACAGTAATCCCAGAGCCCGGGATGCCAGACTCTAAGTCGCTTCTCAGTATTTAGCTAATAAAATAGATAATTAACCAGTGCTTGCCATTTGAAAGTTCAATACAGAAAAGGATTGCCAAGGAGGAACAAAATTAGCTTTTGAGAAGTTAATGTAGTAAAGCTTATTTGTAAATAATACTTTTTAAACATCTCTCAGAGATCCTGTATTTTATCCCTGTACCCCGTCCTCCACATCCGCAGTTTGTATATGGTTGCTAAGAGAAAATCAGTGCTTGTTACCGGTGCACGTCTGCCAATATGCCAGGGCTCAGGTGAGTCTGTTCCCACCAGGTGGATACAGGGCACCAGACATGCCTCAGAGGCTGTGGTGCTCAGAAGAGGTTGATGACCTCGGGCCAAGCTGCAACCTATTAGGTGGCTGCACCCAAGCTGATGCCATTCCTGTTTGCTTTTGCAGGTCAGCGCATTGTGAATAGGTTGAGAACTTCGTTATTCTCCTCTGTTCTGAGGCAAGAAGTTGCTTTCTTTGACAAGACTCGCACAGGAGAATTGATTAACCGCCTCTCCTCAGACACCGCACTCCTAGGGCGCTCGGTGACCGTAAACCTCTCGGATGGGCTCCGGGCTGGGGCCCAGGCTTCTGTTGGCATTGGCATGATGGTATGTTGGCCTGGCTTGTGTTGGTACCTTCTAGTCAGGGCTTTGGCCTGTTCCAGGCCTCTCAGTCATGAGATTAGCTCAAGTTGAGCTGTTCTCATCATCCTGTAAGCCACTTAGCCAAGAGTGCTGTCACAGAGGCTGCGTGATGTGGAGATGGCCTCTTCCTGTGTGGCCCCCTGCCACCTTGGTTTCTCCAGAATGACTTCTTGGAAGAGTGGACCGTTACATTTAGCAAAGATTACATTATTGCCTGGGTTTTCTAAGGCTGTGTGAAAGAATGTTGCAGAAAAGAGCAACAGGTGGTGGGAGCCCTTTGGGTGCCAAGCAGTTGGGTTAAAGGAAAGATTGTAAGTTACATTCTCTCCCTGCCCCCCAAAAGGCAGTGTTAAACTTGACAAGACCAAGGAATCATTGCCTTTCGGAGGAGGGTAAATTCCATCCTTCTGTACACAGAAGTAGATCTATTTTCCACTGAAGTGAGCTCTCTCTACCCCCACAGCCTCTTTCCTGCCTTAACTGGGTGGCTTGAGCACTGTCCTGTCTGTTTACCTCACTCATCAGACCTGTGCTGCTGGCCAGGAGAAATGTCATGCAAGCCACATAGGTAATTTTAAATTTTCTAACAGCCACATTTTAAAAAGCAAAAATAAAGATGAGATTAACTTTAATAATATATTTTATTTAACCCAATATAAACGAAGTATCAGTTCAACATGTAATTTATATAAAAAATTATTAATCTGAAATTTAATATTATTTTTTCATATTAAGATTTCAAAATCCAATGTCTTTTATACTTATGGAACATCTCAATTCGGATGCTAAATTTTCATTGGAAATATTTCATCCTCGTTTAGATTTATAAAATTTGCCATTGAAAAAGTAGACTGACGTACCAGGTTTTCCAGACATACCTAAAACCTTACCAATAACTGAATAGAAATAGAATATTCATTTTTAAGTTTAAATTTTAATTAAAACTAAACAAATTTAAAAATTCAGTTTCTCAGTCACACTAGCTACATCTGAGGTGCTCAGTAGCCATGTGATGCTGTCATTTTAAGCAGTGCAGTTCCAGATCCCTAAACGAGGACTGTAATTATTCCCATCCCCCAAGTGGAATAGCTTGGGCTTATGTCCTCTTTGCTTCCACGTAGCACTCAATCCAGAGCAGACGGACGTGTTGCAGACTGAGCTGGTAACATCAGATTATGGAATGGAATGGGACTGATGCATTTCCTGCCCCACCGCAGAGGGCACCCCATGCAGATGGTTTGCTTGAGGTCCCGTGTAGTCAGGCCCCAGAACCATCAGACCTGCCCTGATTGCATCACTCCCCCTGCGTGTGTCCTGCTGGCAGCCATCATCCCGGGGCCCTGCTGAACTGCATGACTTGTCTGCTCGGGGGGGTCATTCCATAAATTGAAGGTGCCAAGCTCATTCCTGCTTCAGGGCCTTTGTCACTTGCTCTTCCAAGACCCTATTACACCTGAAATTGTTCTCTCTGTCCCTCTTTTACCCATTTGCTATCTAGCTCTCCCCTTGGATAAAACTCCACATGGGTCAGTTTATCTTCCAGGTGCCTGGAATAACGTGTGCATGTGTAGGCATTCAGTAACGAGCTGTTGAATGAGAAAATGAATGAATGATTGGTTGATCCATCTATTACCGTACATTTCCGTGTGCAACTTTTCCTCAGCTTTTTAAGAAAGCCTTATGCTGATTATACTACTTTCTGTGCAAATGAGATTTGGCAGATTTTAACAATTTGTTGAAAAGATGCTAGTGCCGTTTAAAATCCAGTCACCAAATTGCAGGGTTGACAGGAAAACTCACTGTGTTATTTCTATAGAGGTTGATTACTTCCTCTTTGAGCAACTCCAGTTAGAAACTCCTTATGTTGAGTTCGCATCTGTCCTGCTGAGCCGTCATTCCTCTGAGGTATGGAAACAGCTCTAACTCTTCTCCCACTTGTTAGTTCCACCCCCTGCGGAGAGTCCTCTTTCATCTTCATTTGATACGGGTTTTTGTGGTGTCTTTGCCTTCTCGGCCATTTCAATGAGACACGTTGCTCTGGTTCTTCAGTGCCTTCGAGGGGACCCAGACTGGAACACAGAATTCCTGGTGTGGTCTGGTCGGCATGGAGCCGCATGGGCCTCCTTCCGTTACTCCTGTCCTGCCTTCCTCTCCTCTGTGGTTGACCAGTGTCGCCTACTGTATACAGCATTGTATCAGCAAGGGTACAGCGCTGGAGGGGAGAATACTTCCATCCTTCCTTCAGCAGCTTTGCCATGTTACCCCTGTGTGGCATGCTGAATTTTCGTGGAGTTTTATGAAGATTGAAGATGTCCGAAAAGTTCCACCAAAACAGGGTGTACAACTTTGAGACAGCACCTTCAAACCTGCCTGTTAATTTAAACACACACACACACACACACACACACCCACACCCCTATAGTAGGTAATGAGAATGTCTTGCTACTCTGTGTAACAAGCACATTTTGGCTTTTGTTTTTGACAGTTTTTTGTCTCACCAAATCTGGCCACTTTTGTTTTGAGTGTGGTGCCTCCAATATCCATCCTTGCTGTGGTTTATGGACGTTATCTACGGAAACTAACCAAAGTTACACAGGATTCCCTGGCACAAGCCACTCAGGTAAAGGCTGCTCCCCTGTATGGTCTCCACTAGAATGAACTCAGAGTCCAGGTACTAGTGGGCACCCCCTAAGAGATGTACTTAGGCTTTCCAAAAATGTGCTTACTTTTCCTTAAGTTAGCCCTCAAGATCCTAGAAACCTAAAATACTCTGCCTTCTAGACTACATTACTACCCACACCTTGGCGTAGATCCCACTTGACTGAACACTGTATGAACTCCTTAGTGCTTTACCATCACTATTTCTTATAGGATGGAAAATCTAATTATATTTTGAGGATAGTTTCTGCATGACACTCTGTCCTTTATTAATTAATAAGTGAAGCTTTGTAATGCTATCCAATACTGTATTTTTTAAAAAAATTAAAAATAACTTACATTTTCATGTTACAAAAACCAAGTGTGTTTGTAACTGAAAGCTGGAAAATATAAAGAGGGAAAATAACACATACAACCCTGTCTCTCAGAATGAATGTTATTAACATTTTAAAATCTATCCTTTTTATGTTTTTTCTCTGCATAAAAATATATTTCAGTGTCTGTTTATTAGCCCTCCTGTTTGTCTTTCTATCTACTTATATATGGTGTTTGTATGTATAGATAAATACTTGTTTCCAAAAATAGGATTGGTCATATACTCTGCTTTGTAACCTATTTTTGACTTAGTCATGTATCCTGAGCGGCATTCTATTGATAATGTCTTAAAAATGAGAGCCCCAGGGTGCCTGGGTGGCTCAGTCGGTTAAGCGTCTGCCTTCGGCTCAGGTCATGATCCCAGGGTCCTGGGATCGAGCCCCACATCGGGCTCCTTGTTCAGCGGGGAGCCTGCTTCTCCCTCTCCCACTCCCCCTGCTTGTGTTCCCTCTCTCACTGTCTAATAAATAAAAATCTTTAAAAAAAAATGAGAGCCCCATTTTAACTTGCCTGTAGGAATCTTGAAATGTGACTTTCCTTTTCCTGAAATGTATTTATTATTCTCCCAGCTAGCTGAGGAACGTATTGGAAATATAAGAACTGTTCGAGCTTTTGGTAAAGAAATGACTGAAATAGAGAAATACACCAGCAAAGTGGACCGCGTGATGCAGTTAGCAAGGAAAGAAGCATTTGCTCAGGCTTGCTTCTTCGGAGCAGTAAGTAGATCATTTTATTTATTTATTTATTTTTTCAATTAGCAATAATCACGCCTCGGATAAACCTCATTGGCTATGATACTGCCACTGCGCAAAGCTAGTAAGTAGATCATTTTAAAAAGACTGCAAAGGGTGGATCTTATGACTGAAAGACATTTTTATTCTGTGACTTTGCCATGAATAGAAAATAATTCTCTTCCACTTCAAGACTAGGTGTGAGCATTCATAAACTATTTATGTGAAGGAAGAGGAAAACCGCTACATGTAACAAAGGGAAGTGGGTAATGAGACCAAAACAGCGTGGGATCAGACAGCTTCCCGGTGTGGTCCAGACCACCTGCATCCGCTTCACCTGGGACCTGGCTGGATGTGCAGATCCTCAGCTTCACTCCAGACCCATGAATCAGAAACCCTGGCGCAGGGGCCAGCAATCCATTTTAACAGGCCTCCAGGTCATTCTGATGCAGGCAGTTTGAGACCCACTGAGGATTAACCAAAATAACTTCAGTGTATCTCAAGAAAGAAGTATGAAAAAATACGACACTGAATAGAAAATCACCATGAAGGGAAATCCATAGCATCTTCAAATTGGAAAGAACTTCAGGTGATTCAATAATGGTCATGATTTAGGGACATGGAGGAAGCAGAGGCCCAGATAAGGCAGCATTGACCAGAGACCACGCACCTGACAACGCTCAAGGCAGATAAGAGAGACAGGACTCCAACTGCTTATCCAGCTTTGCTCGGGGTATCACATTAGAATATATAAACACACATATTAACTATATATTCATCTCCTTCTTATGGAGGGAGTTCTTAATATTGTTCTTTCCTTTGCAAACTGAATAGATTGAGTAAAATAGGAATCAGATGGGTGTCTTAGCTTCTAGGTTTTCCTGTTGATGAGTATATTTCCTTCAAGTACTGTAATATTTCAAAAGTATTTTTTTATTTGAAATTCACATTAAAACTTACTATTTGGAAAAATCTTGTTGTGATAGTTAAATGTAAAAAGGAAATTATAGGCCATGTTCATCCTTGTAGCATTTAGGTCTGTGGTTCCCACCTGACATCTCTGTTTTCTTCATTTGACAGACAGGGCTCTCCGGGAACCTGATCGTGCTTTCTGTCTTGTACAAAGGAGGGCTGCTGATGGGCAGTGCCCACATGACCGTGGGTGAACTCTCGTCCTTCCTAATGTATGCTTTCTGGGTTGGATTAAGCATTGGAGGTATATAATTTAAATA
Source organism: Eumetopias jubatus (assembly GCF_037043125.1). Lineage (NCBI taxonomy): Eukaryota > Metazoa > Chordata > Mammalia > Carnivora > Otariidae > Eumetopias > Eumetopias jubatus. The sequence goes on along the minus strand of NW_028274823.1, from coordinate 70,686,901 downwards.
GGCTTGAGAGTTACAAACTAAAAATCAGGTTGTTGTTTCTGAAATAAAAATTTAACTTTCCCATTACACCACCTCTCATCAATTAACTTCCAACTGAAAAAACATTTCCTAGAATGTTAGTCCAACTTGACTTTGAAAGAAGAAATAAAGATATGAATGTGATCCCATGTAGGTGGGCAGTTACTTGGCTGGGAAGCTGAGGATTTTTACAGGCCTCTTGCAGCTCACTGAGCTTGGGGTCGTACTGGAGCCGTATTTTCCAACTCGCCTATTAAGACAGCTTGTTTGCTTTGGCCTTAGGAGATGGGGAGGGGGAAGGACAGCGCTGAACAGCTGTGAACACAAACCCACAGTCCTGTAGTAGTGGTAGTTTCCCGACTGACAAATCACTGGGGAATAAAATTCCTTTCGTAAGAAGTCAACCATGTTCAAAATTGATGAACGATCGAACGGTATAAATTAGAAAGTTCATGAAACAGAATTGCCTGCTTTTGTCAGGAATCTCTCAGAGTTCAGCTTTTTTGTCCATTCCTGGCTAAAGGGAAGCAAGGTCCATGGAAGCAAATATGTGGGAAGTCAGTGAGGTTCTCTTTTCTGTACCTCTCTGGCATGCCCAGCCAACAAGGGGCAAGAGATTTCCTGCTTTTTGATTCCTTTCTTTGAAGACTGAGATAGGAAGGTTAGATAAATAGCCTGAGGTCTGATCAACGGAAGTCTGGTATCCCACAGTGTCACCTCAACCTGAGATTTTTATTGTCAGGGTTTAAAGGTAGAGGCTTTTCCTTAGACATCTGCAGGCAAGTGAGGATATATATTTTCTGGACTGAGATTTCCAGAGATCCCTGAAAATAGCATTTTAGTTCTGCTGGCTGCTTTTTTTTTTTTTACGATTTTTATTTATTTATTTGACAGAGAGAGACACAGCGAGAAAGAGAACACAAGCAGGGGGAGTGGGAGAGGGTGAGGCAGGCTCCCCGCCGAGCAGGGAGCCTGATGCGGGGCTCGATCCCAGGACCCTGGGATCATGACCTGAGCCGAAGGCAGACGCGCCCCTCTGCTGGCTGCTCTTGAAGAAAAACCTGATTAACACGGTTCAGGGTGCTGAGTGGCTTGGGAAGTGAGAGGGTCAGTTCAGGAGGAGCCGGTGATGTGGTTAGGTCTCTCTCCACCCCTGGGTTGAGCCTGCTGGGCTGCAGGGTCTCAAACCTGGCTGGTCACGTTCCTTCAGGTCTTCTGGCCTGCCTCAGAGTGGACTTACCTACTACCACGTCCCCTCCCTATGGCCTTTCTGTTCACGTTCCATGCTTGACCACAGTCAGCTTTCCTCCCCTCTCCGTACGTTTTCTGCCACAAATTGACTTGATCTTTCTCAAGTCTCTCTGTTCCTCCCACCCGCTTTTCTCCAAACTACTTGACCTGATAGAAGCCACGTCTGATTTGGTGTGTTCACTGTCTTACTTTTTGTCCTGACAAGTTCACAACTGTGTCTTGCACAGAAGTAGGTTGGAAACACAGTTCCCATCTGCGGGGAGTCAGTTACCTCCCCCGTTATAGAAACGGCTGCTGAGGTTTGTCTGTGCTCGAGGTCTGGGGTCACTTGGCTTTCAGAGCCGCAGGCTGTCCCACATCTCTGGTCGCTGTCTTGTATGATACCTGCTGTCTGGTGATGGAAGGAGAAAAGGTACAGGTGGATGTGGAGGAGTCTGTTAGCACACCGTCTCCCCACAGTTACAAGCCAGACAGGTACGTAAGGCTACAGGAACTTTATTCAACAAGTTGAATTAGATTTTGAATGTTTTTGTAAAGCTCACTGTTCAAAATAATTGCATAATGAATCTTCAAGCAAGAAATTCTATTTTATTTATTCAATAAATAAGAATTTTTAGATGTTGTTTTCTGCTTAGAACCGCATGCTGAAAAACAAAAACAAATTCTACTTGCATTCTTTGCTGAGAGAGGGTCAGAGTGCTGTTTGAAGAAAAGCATGCTTGCTTGTTTTGCACCGGAGAATGCTCTGACATCTTCCTACTGAACCTGATATCTTGTTTCTGATTTATTTTTATTGAGGTGAAATTCACATAACATAAAATTACCCATTTTAAAGTTTACGATTCAGTGCTATTTTGTACATTCATGGCATTGTGCAACCACCACCTCACCTTAGTTCCAAAATATTTTCGTACCTCAAAAGAAAATCCCGTACTTATTAAGCAGTCTGTTTCCATATCCCTCCCCTCTTCAGCCCCTAGCAACCACAGTTTGCTTTGTGTCTTCGTGTGTTTACTTTAGTTCCTATAAATGGAATTACATAATATGTGGCCTTGTATGTTTGGCTTCTTTCACATAGCATAATGTTTTCAGAGTTCACCCACATTGTAGCATGGGTTGGTACTTCATTACTTTTTATGACCCTAATACTCCACTGTATGGAGAGACCACATATTGTTTATCCAGGGCCATTTTGTTTTGTTTCTATTTTCCAGAGTCTAAACTCTACTCTGTTGAACTACCTCCGACTCCTTCCTTCCTTTCTGTTTTTTATTAACAGAATTTTTTTTAGAGGAATTTTAGGTTCACAACAGGATTGAGGGGAAAGTATAGAGAGTTCCCACATATCTCCTGCTTCTACATGAGCACAGCCTCCCTCAGTATCAACATCCCCCATCCGAGTGGTACATTTGTTATAATTGACAAACCCAACACTGACACATCATCATCACCCAAAGTCCATAGTTTATATTATGTTCACTGGTGTTGTATATTCTATGGGTTTGGACATGTGTCTGTCATCACAGTATCATACAGAATACTTTCACTGCCCTAAAAATCCTCTCTGCTCTGCCTGTTTCTCCCATCCCCTCACCCTTCACAACCACTGATCTTTTTACTGTCTCCATAGTTTTGCCTTTTCCGGAATGTCCTATAGTTCAGATTGGCATCTTTCATTTAGTAAATGGCATTGAGGATTCCTCCATGTCTTTTCAGGGCTTGATAGCTCATTTCTTTTTAGGACTGACTAATATTTCATTGTCTGATGTACCACAGTTTATTTGTCCATCCACATATTGAAGGACATCTTGGTTACGTCCCAGATTTGGCAATTATAACTAAAGATGCTATAAATATCCATGTGCAGATTTTCATGTGGACATAAGTTTTCACCTTCTCTGGGTAAACACAAAGGAATGAGATTGCTAGATCATATGCAAAGAGTATGTTGAGTGTAAGAAACTGCCAAAGTGGCTGTACCATTTTGCATTCCCACCAGCAGTGGAAGAGGGTTCCTGATGCGCCACATCCTCCTCAGCTGTTGGTGCTGTCAGAATTTTGGGTTTTCGTCATTCTGTTAGGTGTGCAGTGGTATCTCGCTGTTGTTTTGTTTGCATTTCCTTGATGACATATGATGTGGAGCATCTTTACATATGCTTATTTGTTATCTGTATTTCTTTAGTGAGGTCTTTGGGTTCAGGTCTTTTGCCCATTTTTAAATTGGGTTGTTCGTTTTCTTATTGTTGAGTTTTAAGAGTTCTTATATCGTGGATGTCTGTCCTTTATCAGATACGTCTTTTACAAATATTTTCTCCCACTCTGTGGCTTGTTTTCTCATTCTCTTTGGAGAGCTCCAGTTTTCAATTTTCATGAAATCTAATTTATCAGTTCTTCCTTTCATTGATCATGTGTTTGGTGTTTATCTACAAAGTCATCACCAAACCCACAGTCATTTAGGATTTCTCCTATGTTATCTTCTAAGAGTTTTATAGTTTTGTTTTTTACATTTAAGTCTATGATCCATTCTGAGTAATTTTTGTGAAGGGTGTGAGGTCTGTGTCTAGATTCTTTTTTTTTTTTGTATGTGGATGTCCAGTAGTTCCAGCACCATTGTTAAAGAGTATCCTTTCTTTATTGAATTGCCTTTGCTCACTTGTCAAAGATTAGTTGACTATATTTATCTGGATCTATTTCTGCCCAGTGCATTTTTAATTTAACCTGAAGAGTTTGATCCACTGTATTTTGCACAAATTTCCACGAATATATGCACAAAAATACCTTAGAAAGAATATTTGGATAGTATTTTTGCAGCATCCTTACTGAGGGAAAGTATTACAAGTGTTATGTTCTTGCAGTTGACATGGCCTAGTGTACTTAGAGTTTGTTTGTTTTAAGTCATTAATTAATTCATAGTTCAAAGGTGACTTTAAAAAGAGATGGTTGGAATATTTAACATTTCCAAATTACTTTTCAGTTTTTAGCCTAGTAAAAGTTCTATTTGTTGACTGACTGAAAGGGGGGGGGTTGATTTTGTGGATATGAATTTAAAATGAATATTGAGATGTTTTATATTCCTTTTAAGTAAGTGTTTTATTTATATTGTTATGTTTTTTTGACTAGGTAGATTTTCTCTGTAACATAGTGATTTTAATTCAGTGGTTGATTACTATGGCTCTATGCATTTGTAAATTCCCAAACATTTAATCTTTATTAGAAATCAATGAAATTGGAGGAGGAGAAGCTGAGGGCAAACAAGGGTATGAGACAGGGAATTTTGAATATGGTAGTTGCCTCAAATCCTTTTTTGAAAGGTAACAGATTTTATATCAAAAGCAAGTTATTGTTACTGTCCACAGAGGTCTGGGAGTAGCAGATGATCATTTCCTGGCATCGGTGACCGATATGTTTGCTTCTTGTCCTCAGGTCTGAGCTCTTTCTACTCGGAGCTGATGAAAGGGCTGGGTGCCGGGGGACGCCTCTGGGAGCTCCTTGAGAGAGAGCCTGAGCTGCCTTTTAATGGTGGGTCTCCCATGGGTTTGTTCTTTGCTGGGATTAAACAAATGTGGCTTTGGACAGTTAGACCAACTCCCTGTTCTACCTGCAAATGACAAGCAGGGCAAGGATGTCATCCCTGCCACACAGCAGAGAGGGTGATCAGAGGGGCAGGCAGTGAGAGAGGAAAGATGGTGCCAGGCACTGCTGCTGAGCAGAGGACTGCCCTGGAAGCGAGGGGGCTGACCAGGCGGTGTGCCTTCCTGCAGGTGATTCGTTACCACCACAGCAGGAAGGAAGGGAGTACCACCTAGGGTTGCACATAGGAAGGGCCCTGGCCAGTCCACCAGATTTGTCTTCTCTAGTGATTCTGATGTTTGGGCGGTGGGGAGGGTGAGGGAAAGGAAGACAGATCACACATATAAAAGCCTCTGAATTTCTTGGCTTTGGGTAGTGGGCCAGGGGATGCTGGTGTTAATTGGCTAGAGCCATCTCCTTTATTAGCTCCTTTCTTGGAAGCTAGGACTGGGGGAGCTGTGTGGCCAGAGCAGTAACCACTCCTCACTCACTGACTCCCAGGACATTGTGGCTTAGCCCTAGATCATGAGTGAAAGCCCAGCATTCTCCAGTGTGACGGGCTGGAGGAAATAAACACAGCTAAAAGAGATTGAGCAGCTTCTCCCAAGTCATTAGCAAGGTAATATCAGACTCTGAAGCTGTTGTACAAGGCTCACCCATTTACCATCATTCTATCAAAATATTTATTTAGAGTAGATAAGATAAAACCCGGACCTGCGGAACTGCAGAGGCAGTGGCACAGAGGAAAGGCAGTGGGGCTTGAAACCAGACTGCTCCACAGGTGAAAACGAGCTTCACTACCCATTAGCTTGGGCAGGTGGTTGTCTCTGAGATTCAGTGTCTGGTCCTCTCTGCCTCTCAAGGCTGCGAGAATCAGACAAGCGCATACGTAGAGTGCCTCGGACAGAGTGGGTGCAGAGCAGGCTCGAGGTAAGCATTAGGCAGAGGCCTGTTCCTGCTGTGCCCGGTAAGAGCTCCTACTGCAGGTGAGCACAGGAGCTGTGGGCCGGGGCCATCTGTAGGCAGACAAATGGGAGAACGGAGTTCTGCTGTCAGCTTGATCTTTGCGTTACGTAACTAGTATTCTATCTTGTTTCAGAAGGGGTCATTTTAAACAAGGAGAGCTTCCAGGGCACTTTGGAGTTTAGGAATGTGCATTTCGCCTATCCAGCTCGCCCAGAGGTGCCCATATTCCAGGATTTCAGCCTTTCTATCCCATCAGCATCGGTCACAGCGCTGGTTGGCCCAAGTGGTTCTGGCAAATCAACAGTGGTGTCCCTCCTGCTGAGGTTGTATGACCCCATGTCTGGTGAGTGCTTCATCACATGGTAGGGTGAGAGGACTCTCCAGAGCCCTTCTACTCTCATGTTCTGGGAGAGGACCAAATTATGCAGAGACCTTGTATGTGAGAATTCTGAAATGCCAGAGGGTTTGTTCCCAGGAAAGAAATCCCTTATACAAAGGTGTCACTTTTAGGAGTATATAGAAGGCCTGTCGGGCAGTTTGTATATTTCGTGTCTGACCTCTTCACCTCTTTCTACTTGGAGCTGATGAAAGGGCTGGGTGCCAGGGGACGCCTCTGGGAGCGAGTGACTTCCTGAATTCTACCTCCTCATCTCCCATGCTGGTGTGCCCTTCTGATGCCCCCTCTCCTGGGGTGGGCAAGGCTGCTCCACATCTCCAAAAAGGTGCCCACGTGTGGCTGGCTGAGCAGCACCATGGAGTGAGTACCACTCTGTGCCGGCCACTCGGCTTGTAAAGCTCTCTGGAAGCCTTCAGGCTGCATCTGCCCATGAACTGCCCTGTGGCTAGCATGCAGATGGGTGATTTGGCAGCCAGGGATCCCCTTCTATGTGACTGCTTTATTGAAGCTATTTTGAGGTAGTAGGGATTTTCTTAATGGATTTTTATGTTTTGGTTTTTATTTTTAACTGGATTATAGCATCTTTTAGAGCAAAGAATATGTTATTTTACTTCTTTATGTCCTGTTAATTAAGATGTAATTGACATATAACATATCAGTTTCAAGTGTGCAAAATGATTTGCTGTGTGTATATATTGTGAAATGTCTAGTTAACATCCGTCACCGCACATAAAGTTTATATCCTTCTTTATATCAGAGCCTGGAGTAGATAGTCCATATTAATGGATTTAATTTTGGACTGAGAAAACGATGTTTCTTGGCAAGAAAACAACTCTAGGTAAAAATTACATTATTAGTTTAAAATCAGTGTGTCTTTGATCTCTGTATCTGTGCTTTTTGGTTAAAACCACGAGGGAGCTGGTTATATGCCAGATAGTTATTTGACTTGCAGATCCTGAGCCACGGAATCACCAACTATGTTAAAATGGGTGTTAACTATACTGTTTGCCTCTGGAATCCCTGTTTTGATTCACGCTACTTGCTATAAAATTCTGAATTTAGAAAAATCCTAGTTAGGTGAATGCAAAGCAAGTCAAAATATGAAGCCTCTAGTTTATCATGGTGAATAAATATCAAGGAGAAAAGAAGCTACACGTAAATTCCAGCCTTCGCAGACTGTAGAACACTTGTACTTTTTAAGTCAAAAACCTCAGGTTTTTGCCAGTGTATGAAAGTTTACAGCTGGCTTGTATAATTCCACACCACTGATGGAGAAAGCATGGTGTTTCTTAGTCAACGTTATGGTCATCCCCAAGCATTACTGAGTTCCCTCCGTGTTGTAGAATTAATTCTGTTAGCTAGGGTCACGGAATTACATCTGATTATTTAAAAGCTCTGCTATGGTATCAGATTCATGGCTGTGGATGATGAGTCTCCTCCAACTGCATTTATGCAGGAAGGGATATTTTAAGGAGTAATAAAAGAGCTAAAAAAAAAATCACTGGCAGGATTGAATTTCCAGGACACTCCTCAAAACTTCACCGCAGAACCAGGCCTTCACGGTAGTTGCTGATGCTGACATATCAGGAAGCTCCAGAGTTAGGCAGCTTCAGAACTGTGCCAGGACTGCCAGTGTTGGTGCCAGCACGTGGGCACCTCACCGCGTGCCCCTTCCACGTAACTCGGCTTCTGAATCAGCGTGGCACAGGTGAATCTTCTCGGGGAGCCGAGTCCCTCCAGAAAGGAAGCCACTGCAGCAAAGCGAGCTGGGTGGATGAACTAGTGGGTGGGCTAGCCAGCCAACTACTGTAGGGAGACAGTGGACAGGGAAAGGCCGTGAAATACGTTGATTTTAGATGCTGTTTGGAGATTTTGAACATACTTTGAATCTTTAAAAGAACTGAATGTGGAATTTGTCCACCAGATCCTTTCTGTGTTCACATTAGTCGTTGGCCCCATGACATTCTGTGACTTTCCTCTCCTCTTTACAAGGAACTATCAGTCTCGATGGCCGTGATATCCGCCAGCTAAATCCAGTCTGGCTGAGATCCAAGATTGGGACAGTGAGTCAGGTGAGAAGAGAGGTTTCTATTTTTATTACACTGTCTTTTATATTCACTTTTATTATATATCTTTTCCTTAGACTTGAACCCCTCAAAAGAGAAGAAATGGAAGTTCTCCACATGTGCTAAACTAATCTCCCATCGCATGTTTTTTAGGTTTGTAAATAGTGCTGTATCCTGAAGACCTTAAACACTTGAACCAGTTGAAACTGACTTTTTATCCAAAGCTGGGGACTAGTATAACTTTGTAATGCAGGTAGTCCAGAGGATGGGGAGGAAATGATAGAACTTTTTAGCTTTTACTGACTCTTCCACAATTCACATTCTCATCACAGCACAGTCTGCTGTTTTATATAATGGGTTTCAGGAATAAGCAAGCAAAGAGTATGGCAAGAGCCAGGGTCTCCTTGCAAAGAGGTCACAGATTTCAAGGCAGAATGTTAGTGTAATATGGTCACTTTAATGAGATCATTTGGTGCAGGGAAATTTTGACACAGCTGTTTATATTTTACTACCAGGCTATGTGCACAGCAGACAAACCTGAGGCTTCCCTCATTTCTGAGCCTCCCCCTCTAATGAATTTCTCCTCAGACCTTACCCTCATCCCACTCCACTGGGTGAGGAGCAGGAGGGGCAGTGATGGGAGCGGCTTGTTAGTATATGGATAGCAGCAGTGCATAGTGTTTAGGGATGGAGGAAAGAAGCTGGAGGTTTATTTGCTTTTTTAGGACTGTTCCACAAGGTGCTGTTAAAATGTCATGTTCCCACCTGGTTTGTGTCTATTTCAAAAAGTAATGAATAGAGATGGAGTCCCCCTCAATCCTCAGTGGGAAGCCCACAGCTGGAAAATATAGATGGACCCGGTGCCTTCCATACCTGCGTATTCCTGAGGGAGGGAGCTTGCATTTATGAAGAATCAACTATGTGCCAGGCACCTGCCATGGGATCTCATTTCCTATGGTATCATGATGAAATCAATCCTGTTCATGGAAAAGCATAAATTTTTTAAAAGTCAGCTGGGCGAATTTATGGAGAATGAGGAAATAGAATCAAAATAGTATAATGTTGGGTACCTGGGTGGCTCAGTTGGTTAAGCATCTGACTCTTGGTTTCAGCTCCAGTCTTGGGATTGAGCCCCGCGTTGGGCTCCGTGCTCACTGTGGAGTTTGCTTGTCCCTCTCCCCGCCTCCTCTGCTCCTCCCTTACTCACTCATGTGCATGTGCAAGTGCTCTCTCTCTCTCTCTTTCTCTCCAATAAATAAGTAAATAAAAATCTTAAAAAAATAGTATAAAGTTGACCCTTGAACAACATGGGTTTGAACTGCATGGGACCACTTATATGTGGTTTTTGATAGTACAGTACCACAAATGTATTTTCTCTTATGATTTCTTAATAATGTTTTCTTTTCTCTAGCTTACTTTATTGTAAGAATACTGTATAGAAAATATATAACACACAAGGTACGCGTTAATCAACTGTTTATGTTATCAGTAAGGCTTCCAGTCTACGTAGGCTATTAGGGGTTAAGTTTTGGGGGAGTTCAAAAGTTATACTCAGATTTTCAACGGCATGGGGTCAGCACCCCCTAACCCTCATGTTATTCAGTGGCTGACTGTGTATTCTTTGAGAGCAATTTAATAGTTTCTTAGATGTAAGTACTGTATAGTAAGCGTCACTATATTTCCTAGATATGTTTGAAGTCTGTTTTGAAATTTGCAAGAAATAATGTTTTGTTTCCAATTTGCAGGAACCAATTTTGTTTTCTTGCTCCATTGCTGAGAACATTGCTTATGGTGCAGACGACCCTTCCTCGGTGACTGCCGAGCAGATAGAGAGAGTGGCTGATGTAGCCAACGCAGGTGCTTTCATCCGAAACTTCCCCCAAGGATTCAACACTGTGGTCGGAGAAAAGGGCGTTCTCCTTTCAGGTACCTTTTTGTTACTGCTTGGCAGCAAAAACTCTTGCTCCAAAGAACTCTGCAGCATTTCATACAGCAGTATTAATTTCTAATTAGGCTTTTGTCCTTAGAGTTTATGAGATTGGCCTTTCCCCTTCCTGAAATCTCTTTTGTATATGGATAGCTCCCCGGTTTCCTTCACTTTCTACCTCAAAGGTGTTCCCAAATTCCCACGGAGTGTCCCACCGAGTAATAACTCAGCCACAGCAGCTTTTTTCTCTGAGAAAAGAATGTGTTTTGCAAATTGAGATCCTTGAAAATTGCAGAAAATAAGACAGATACAGCGTGGAAGGATGATTTGTCCAGGGAGGCAGGGGCTGTGAGCATAGAGCAGAACTGAAATTGAAGAGTTCTCTGCTCCCCACTTTGTACTTTACATGTTAGACCAGGGGTCCACAGACTCTCCTATAAAGGGCCAGAGAGTAAATATTTTAGATTTTATGAGCCACATGTGGTTTCTGTCACATATCCTTTGTTGATTTTTTTTTTTAAACAACCCTTTAGGAATGTGAAAACCACTCTTGGCTTGAGGGCCGTGCAGAAACAGGAGCTGGTCCCGGTCTGGCCCATGGCACAGTGTGCCACGCCCTGTGCTGGACACAGGCAAGACTTGCGGCTGAGGCTCAGTCGCTGTTCCCTGGGATGTTAGAGCACCTCGGAGCGCATCGCATTCTGGCTACCGTATTTTCAGGAGGGAAAGAAAAAACTTGTATTCTATTGCCTAGAATACAGAAGTGAGACCAATGAGTAGACTTAAAGAGAAATACATTTTTGGGTAAACACAGATAATTTTTTCATTACAGTTATTGACACATGCTCCCTTCCATGGAATGAGCGCTCTGTCACTGGAGGTGTCTGCCTCCATGTCAGAGTGAAGGTGGCTGGGTTGGACTAGAGCAGTAGTCCTTTCCAACTCAAACCTTTTTTTTTTTTTTAAAGATTTTATTTATTTGACAGAGAGAGACACAGCGAGAGAGGGAACACAAGCAGGGGGAGTGGGAGAGGGAGAAGCAGACTTCCCGCTGAGCTGGGAGCCCGATGCGGGGCTCGATCCCAGAACCCTGGGATCATGACCTGAGCCGAAGGCAGATGCTCAACGACTGAGCCACCCAGGCGCCCCTCCAACTCAAAACTTTTTGTTTCAGGTTAGACCACAGAAAATTTAACACAGACATGTTTTGATTGTGTATGATTTTTTTAAACAATAGGCAGTGGATGAAAAAATGTTTTGGATAGATTTGCAAGATTGCAGCAGTAGAATCACACATGGCTATGTAAAAATGACCTGCTCTGGCATCTCTGAAACACGTCCTTGGGTAGAAAACCAGTTTCAGCTCCCCATGGTGACATTATTGAGCATCAGGGGGTGGAGCCAGGAGCTACCTCACTCCATCCAACAAGCGTTTCGCCTTCTCTCTTGGAACAGATTCTACGAGTCCTTCCCTCTACCAGGATTCTCAAGCTCCCATTTCAGAGTGAAATAACCAAAGGTTTCAGCCCATGCTCACTTTCTGGGGGAAGAGAGAATATCTAGTGACAGATTCCCAGTGCACTAATTGGCACTGAGGATTTCTCAGAGCTGACCCAAAGCTCTCAGCTGGCTGCTCAGCCAGCCCACCTCAGAGCACTCCGACACCCTCACCAACTTCAGAGGTTCCAAAAGAAAGGGATTTCCCTGGTTCCCTTGTTGTGAGCATGGGGCTGCCTATCTGAGGACAGCTTTTAGGAGCACCACACATTTCAGTTGTAATTTGATTTCAGTTCATCATTTGATGAGCTGCTTTTAGATGAAATAATGTAATGTCCAGTAATTACTATTAATAAGTATTTCATCCAATAAAACCAACCAAAAAGGACTGTTTTCATCACCAAAAATGTAGTGAGTTTTCCAAAATGAAGTAAGTCGGGAGGAGTCCTGAGTAGTGTTCTCTGAGACTCTACCGGTTGTAACTTGGGAGTCCCGTCCCCTGGAGTAAAGGAGAGAAGGTGGTGGGAGGCAAAGATGAGGAAAGGGATTATTGTAGATGTTCTTCTGCCTCCCTCTGTCCGTCCCATCTGCGTTTACTCACTCCTATCCACCCCTACCCCCAGTTTCTTCCCTTGCTTTTAGTAGAATTTGAGTTCTAAGAGGGCGGATTGAAGTGGCTTACTCAGACCTTGGTTCTGCCACTTAACCAACTATGAGACCTGGGACTGGTTATTTTGTGCCTTGGTTTTCATCTGTGAAAAGGGAATAATTACAGGATCTACTTCATGGGATTTTTTTAAAGATTGAATGAGACAACATTGTAATGCTTTTAGACAATGCCTGGTACATAGGAACTCCTCAATAAATGTTAGCTATGATCATTGTTATTAATTTTGAGGTTGATGAGGAGACGATATATTTAAAAAATAGGCCTTTGTTTTACTGTCTATCTCAGATGTGACTAACTGGAAGAAGCTATCTTCAAATTGCCGCTTAGCTTATCAGAAAAACCTGTTACCAAGAATTTTTGTTAAGGCTTTCAAGTTTAAAAAAAAAATATTGTCCTTGTCAGGTGGGCAGAAACAACGGATTGCCATTGCCCGTGCTCTGCTTAAGGTAAGCTTGAAGCCATTTGGCCAGAATTTTTTTATTATCATTTTTAATTAGGGACCTTATAATTTGTAATTTACTCTTCTTCTTCTTCCTTTTGTTTGTTTTTTTTTTGGACAGGAGGGTAGATATATGGTTGATAGTTCAGGTGAAAGATGAGTTGGGAGTTCCACTGAGTACATGTTGTTCCAATTTAACAAGGATTTCTTCACTATTAGGAGCCCAGTGCTGTGCTAGGGTTGTTGGAGGGAGAAAACTTTAACACATGGACCTTCTGTGAAGAAGTATAGGTCTAACAAGCGAAACAGTGATTATATAAAAATATCAAAACAATACAAGTATGATTCTTTGTGTAATCTATAGTCAACTGCTAAACTTCGTAGTATAGGCTGGAAATACTTACCCAAAACTCCTAAGAGGAGAGGGAAAGCCATTTTAGCTGAAGGCCCCAGACATTGTAGTTTGTAGGAAATGATAGCTTTCCCCTTTGTTACGTAACTACTCTCCTCAGATTTATAAATGATGTTTTTAAAAAGCAGCTTTATTGAAGCATACCATAAAAACTCACCAGTTTTAAATGTACTCTTCAGTGACTTTTAGTAAATGTACAGTTGTTCAGCCATCACACAGTCCAATTTTAGAACATTTCTGTCACCCCAGATAGATCCCTTGTACCCACCTGCAGTCTTTCCCCGCTCCCAGCCCTAGTCCCAGGCTGCCACCAATGTACTTTCTGTCTGTCCTGATTTGCCTTTCTGGACATTCAGATAAATGGAATCAGGCAAGATGTGACCTTTGCATCTCGCCTCTTTTGCTCGTATAATGTTTGTTTGTTTTTTCAAGGGGGGAGGGGCAGGGGAATGGGCGAGAGAGAATCTTAAGTAGGCTCCACTCCCAATGTGGAGCCTGACGTGGGGCTCGATCTCACAACCTTGAGATCATGACCTGAGCCGAAATCAAGAGTTGGAGGCCTAACCGACTGAGCCACCCAGGCGCGCCATGCGTACCATGTTTCTGAGGTCTGTCCGCATCTCTGCGTATATCAGTCCTTCTTTACTCCTTTCTCTTGCTGAGCAGTATTCCTCTGTGCGCCACAACACAACTCGAGTATCCATTCACCAGTGCTGAACACTGGGGTTGTTTCCAGGCTAGGGCTATCGTGACTAGTGCTGCTGTGAGCAAGCAGCGTACAAGTTTCCGTGTGAACGTACATTTTCATTTCTTGTCAGCAACTTCCTAGGCACAGCTAGAATTTAATGTGTTAGAGACATCAGCTGACTCTTCCCTTGTCTCAGTTTTATGTGATGCTCCTAACTAAACTACAAGCAGGACCTTGAGAGTCTAGACTCTGTCCTACTCACTTTAGATCCTGCCTCACACTGCTCGTTGACTGGCCAACAGGGTAAACTGCACTGTAAACAAGGTCCAGTCCAGCAATGCCCGCGACAGTGGCTCAGAGAGTCACCTCTAACTCTTCCATTTATGTGCTTAGCTCACACAGTTAGGAGTCTGTGCTTTTCTTTTTTGTAGCAGCTTTATTGTGATATAATTTACATCCTATACAGTTTACCCATTTAAAGCGTGCAGCTCAGTGGGTTTCAGTGTAGTCCGAGTTGTGCATCCATCACCAGAATCAATTTTAGAACATTTTCGTCGCCCCAGGAAGAGACGCTAGATTCTTTACCAGTCACACATGGCCCCCTGTCTTATTTCTCTGTTGACCTCAGCCCCAAGTGAGCGCTTACCTACTCACTGTCTCTGTAGGATATGCCTGTTCTGGACATTTCATATGGATGGGGTCCTGCAATATGGGCGTTTTGTGTCTGGCTTCTCTCACGTAGCAGAATGTTTTCAAGGTTCATCCATGTTGTATCGTGTATGAGTACTTCATTTCCTTTTATTACTGAGAGTTTGTGTTTTTATAATAAAACTGTGTTCCTTTTCAAAAGAAAAGAACATTAAAAACATATTAAAAACAATTAAAAATAGTGTTTTTCTTTTTTCAGAATCCCAAAATTCTTCTCCTAGACGAAGCAACCAGGTGAGCATATCTTAATACTCTGTGTGATTGTACAAGCCAAATTCTTCCTTTACCAAAAACTTACTCTTCTGTATTTCAAAGCGATACAGCTGAAAATGCTGTTTTTCCCGCTCCCACTTTAAAGTGACCAGGTCTGAATTAATAATGACAGCGGGGAGGCAGTGGACAGGCCAGGTCAGAAGTGGAGGGTTCTAGGGCGCCTGGGTGGCTCAGTTGGTTAAGCGACTGCCTTCGGCTCAGGTCATGATCCTGGAGTCCCGGGATCGAGCCCCGCATCGGACTCCCCGCTCGGCAGGGAGTCTGCTTCTCCCTCTGACCCACCCCCTTCTCATGCTCTCTCTGTTTCATTCTTTCTCTCTCAAATAAATAAATAAAATCTTAAAAAAAAAAAAAAGAAGTGGAGGGTTCTAGTCTCAGTTCAGTCCCGTTTATGATGAGCCCCGGGTCACACTCAGCAGCAGCTCTACAGAGTGCTTTCTACTGTGACAGCAGGTCTATGGAAATCAAGGGTCCCAAGTTTCCTTTTTGTAGTATTTTTATAATATAAAAAATAGATAGTAGAAGTGTATATATAGTAGAAGTGGTGATCTTGGTCGTGGTGAAAATGCGCTGCTCCTCTAGGGCAACTGCGTGTGTGACAGGAAGCACATGAGTGCACAGTGTGCGCGGGACTGACGTCTTTGCTTTCTCACATGGTTTCCTGTTTGAAGTGCCCTCGATGCTGAAAACGAGCACCTTGTGCAAGAAGCTCTAGACCGACTCATGGAAGGAAGAACAGTGTTAATTATTGCCCACCGTCTGTCCACTATTAAGAATGCTAATACGGTGGCTGTTCTTGACCAAGGAAGGATTACAGAATGCGGGAAACATGAAGAACTGCTTTCAAAACCAGATGGGACATACAGGAAATTAATGAACAAGCAAAGGCTTAGTTCAGTGTAAAGGAGCAATTACTGATAAAGTGAACATGGGAGGCTTTAGACATCGTTGCAGGAAAAATACTTAGAGATGGTATCTAATCTGTAAGTCATACTTCAGGTTATTTAAAATATGCCTATTTTTTCCAAGGTGGGTAAAATATCGTTTTGAGATGTACCTGTTCTCAAGACCTTTTTATTCAGAGTTTTAATAATTGTAACTTTCTAAATGTCTATAGCACTGAAGTTATTTTCAGGTTTTTTACTTTCTTTTATCCTGGAATACTTTATTTAATATAACATGGCACCTCATTTTTATTTTTTATGCGCTGTTACAGATTGAAGCTGTTGTCCAATGACAACTTTGAAAAGGGGATTATAAATAAAAAGCTTAATTATTTTAGGTGATTTGCCAACCACTGTGTAATTTTCTTGGTAGTATTCTACCTACATTGTGTCTCATTTTCCTAGAAGATGAAAATCTTCCCTTTTTTTATTCTGATAATCTCCTGAAGTGAACCTGACATACAGAATAGAGGAGTAGTTAGCATCACATAGCGAGAAGGGAACATTTACGTTCCTACCTCCTGTGTCTTCAGGGGTATGAAATTTCAGATACATGTGTTCCTCTGGGATGAGACCATGTTTGGATGTGTGTGGTTTTCAACATTTTTAGCATGTGAAAGCCTGACAAGTTTTAAAAAGGGAAGAAGCCCAACGTTTGAATATGGAAACTTCTATTTTCATTATTCACACATTTGTTACTGTGGAAAGTCAAGCATGAACTGCTAGGTACTATCAAGAGGTAAAAATGAATTTTACATTTAAGTCATCCGAGGCATTTATTTTGAAAGTTATCTTTTAAAATTTTGTAATTCCTAGCCCGATTTTAGGTTTTATCCATTAAGTACTTTTGAAATTTCATTCAATGAAGCAAAAACCTAAACTGTAATTTTCAACCTTAAAACATTTGAAGAAAGCTTAGTTCTTCCTATTCTACAGAATATCAAGAAACTTTCAGAACTTGTTATTCTTCTGAAAAGAGGACAATAACCCTTTTTATTTATGGTTATAGTTTTATTCACCCAAATGCCTCAGAATTCTGAAAGCAATGCTGATAACCATTAGATTTGCCATATTTCAAATCAGTGCTGTTAATTTGCTGTTGCCTCAAGAAAAAGTGCTTTTTTTACATTGATGATGCCAGAACCTAAGAAATAACTGTTGATGTAACTAAAATGGAAGTTTGCCTGTGTTCTAAGTATTGATGAGTTCACTGATTATGCTGGAAGGAGAAACCACTACTTCATGATAAGCGTGCGGTATTATAATTCATTCTACATAAGGGAATTTGTTATTGAATAAAATGAACTCAGTGAATGAATGAACTCCACGTTCTTTGTATTAGGAAACAGTACATCGGTGACAATCATTTTAACAAGCTTTACTTGTATTCTTTATACAATTTGCAATTATGATGTGGTTCTCAGAAAGCAGACAAAACACAATTACAAGGTTGGATCTGAGGGAAATCGCTTTGTGCCATAGAAGTATTTACAAAATTGAATTTGATCATTATATTTTATTTTCTAATACAAGATGTTCAATTGTGTCTTTAGGGAACATTTTATATCCTGGATTAAAATTTATAGTGAACTTTATCTGTGTCTGTCACTTCTTATTAAACTTTATTACATTCAGTTTCTTACTGGAGTTTGGCTGTGGAGATTCAGGAATAAAGAAAAAACTAACATTATAAATAAATAAAAGTAAGTAGTAATTACAAGTTCCTTTCATTTTCTCCCTACCTGATTGTTAATGTTCTCATTTTTATTTCTATTTTTAAAATTTTTTTTTCTATTTACAAACTGTTAGAGGGTGGGGGAAGGACAGTAAAGTATCCCCCAAACTGAGAAAGTACGTAGAGACTGGAGAATGAAGCAGGTGACTCCATCCAATTGACACAGTTTTATTCAGGGTAACTTGCTGATGGGGGGGTTGTGTGGATGACGATCCAGGCAGCTGCACAGCAATTCTCCATAAAGTCCAGACCTTGGTCTACAGATTTTATAGAGCAAGGAGATGTGTGGGTGGGGAGGGCACTGTAGTGAGATCAGAGGGATTGCATGCACCTAACTGACAACTAACCTTTAATTAGATATTGTGGCACCATCCATGTGTCGGGAAGGGTAAAGACTCTTATCTCTAACATTCATGGGAGGCCAAAGCAAGCCTCCACACATCCCAGCCTTGGTGGGCATTTTTAAGGTATGTATATTAATCTTCAAGGGGCCTGGAACACGAGAGGTCATTGAGCAAACATGAACAAGATGGAGGGCTAAAGATGGAGTCCGTATTGTCAGTACTCCTACATAAACACTCTAGTTGCTTCAGTGCAATAAATAAATATCCCCTGCCCCCACCTTGGACAAGGAATTGTGCTGTCGAGTTGATGACAGAATGATTATCTGCCCTCAAGGAGCTTCTAGCTTATTTAGAAAGATAAGGCAGATAAAAATCAATTACAAGAAAATAGCTAAATATTACAGAGGTGGTGTTGCTAACACTGTGGATGGTACCGCTTTGTTTCCAGAGTGTTTATACATGTTACCGTGTTTGATACTTTGACAATCCTATAATTTATTTTTTATTTATTTGACGGGGGGGCGGGGAGGCGCACAAGCAGTGGGAGTGGCAGGCAGAGGGAAAGGGAGAAGCAGGGAGCCCAATGCGGGGCTTGATCCCAGGACCCCGGGATCACGACCTGAGCCGAAGGCAGATGCTTAACCGACTGAGCCACCCAGGCACCCCAGGCAATCCTATAATTTAAAGAAATACCTATCACCCCCTTTTCACAGAAGAGGAAATAAGAATAGGCAAATTGTAGGAGCGCCTGGGTGGCTCAGTCGTTAAGCGTCTGCCTTCGGCTCAGGTTGTAATCCCGGGTCCTGGGATCGAGCCCCGCATGGGGCTCCCTGCTCAGCGGGGAGTCTGCTTCTCCCTCTCCCACTCCCCCTGCTTGTGTTCCCTCTCTCACTGTCTGTCAAATAATAAATAAATAAAAATCTTTAAAAAAGAAAAAAAGAATAGGCAAATCGTAAATTCAGCATTGATGCTTTATACAAAGAGATTCGAGAAATGGGAGCCAATCATGGGGGACTTTCGACATTATGCTGAAAATCTTAGCTTTCATCCTACATGCATGGAGAGCATATGTTCATATAAGCAATTTAGAAAATAAGCAAAAAAGAAAATTTTAATCACCAGAAATTCTATCTGTGAAGATAAAATTTCATGTTATTGAGCTTAGTGTTTTGTTGTCCACCCTCCCAGGCTCATCTCTATGTGTAAGGCCTTCTCTGACCCTGGACTTGACTGGTTCTCAGGAAATAATCATAAGCTAAATAAACCATTATAGGCTAAAGCCTTGTCAGTACATTTTTATAAGTTAAGGCTCTATTTTGGGAAATTCACTTTATTTCATAAAAAATGCCAAAGCTGTTAGAAAATAAATGAAAATAAATGTACATGTTAACAAAACATTAAGTATATTAATGAAAGAAGTATGTGAGAACTACATTGTAAATGTTCCTTTGGGAATGTTTTACATGATTTTTACGTCTGAGGCATCATGGCAATCTCTATTCGTTCAACTCATTCAAAAAACATTGAGGGCGCCTGGGTGGCTCAAGATTGGTTAAGCGACTGCCTTCGGCTCAGGTCATGATCCTGGAGTCCCAGGATCGAGTCCCACATCAGGCTCCCTGCTCAGCAGGGAGTCTGCTTCTCCCTCTGACCCTCTTCCCTCTCGTGCTCTCTATCTTTCATTCTCTCTCTCTCAAATAAATAAATAAAATCTTTAAAAAACAAAAAACATTATTGAGCATCCTCTTATTTTGTTAGGTCCTATGCCAACAAAGGACCTGTGCCTCCCTCATGAAACTAGCCCGTGGGTCAGCAAACTGTGAGCAGTTGCCTGATTTGTATGGCCTGTAAGCTAAGGATGGTTTTTACAGTTTTGTTTGTTTGTTTGTTTGTTTTTAAAGATTTTCTTCATTTAGTGAGAGAGAGAAAGAGTGTGCAAGCTGGGGGAAGGGTAGAGGGAGAGGGAGAGAACCCCAAGCAGACTGCACTGAGTGTGGAGCCTGACTTGGGGTTTGATCCCACGACCTTGAGATCCTGACCTGAGCCAAAACCACAAGTCGAATGCCTAACTGACTGAGCCACCCAGGTGCCCCAGTTTTTACAGTTTTAAATGATTTTTAAAAACCAAAAGAAATATTTCATAACACATCAAAGTTACATGAAATTCAAATTGCAGTGTCCATACATAGAGTTTTATTGGAACATAGCCACACTCATTCATGAGCAGTTGCAACAGACTACAGCCTGCAAGCTGGAGATACTCTCTGCCCCTTGACAGTTTGCTGACCACAGAACTAGTGAAAACGATATGCATTCTTCCCTGCTTGGAGGACTTTCAAACTACAATGAAATTTAGAGTTATCTCAAAAAGTTCCATTGCCATTAGAGGCAATTAAATGAATGCCTTGAAAATGATTGGGCATGGATCATTTCCATGATGGGTTCTTCATTGTTTCCCTGTCTTTCCATTTTGATAATATCACCATTAATATGTTGGTGATAGTGGAATTCTAACAATTCTACAACAGCTGCAGGAAATAATTCTGGCTACTATCCCACTGTTGATTGCAGTGATTAGTACTAGAGAATTCAAAGTTTGGTCTTAACTGAAAGGGCAGTACTTTAGGAAGGGTGTATAGAAGGGAGGCACATGTTCAAGTTGAGCTTCTCACATGTATACATGTGTCTATGAGGCCTTTTTTTATTTCAATAAAAAATGGGCTCATAGTGGACATACTGTTTTGTGACCCATCTGCTTTTTAAAATTTTACAATATTTTCCTATATCCTTAAGTATTCATTACACACATCTACATGTATTCTTTTTAACCACATACAATTTTATAATGTGACTATCCTATAAATCTATCATTGGACATCTTTCTATACTCTTTGCTATTATAAACAATACTATTTATTATGATTTTTTCAGATAAATTCTAAAAGTGAATTGCCACGTTTAAAGAGCATATACAAGTTATAAGGCTTTTTGATAGATTATCCTCTTAAAAGACTGTACTAATTTATAAAAATCTCACCAGAAGTGTATACATCAGCACCTATTCCTCCACGGCCTTTCAACATGAACTATTTTCATTTTTTATAACTTTCCAGCTAATCCAACAGGCAAACAATACTGATAGGTGGTTTGATTTGCATTTCTTTATTAGTGATGTTGAAGATCTTTTCATGTGATTTTGGTCATTTCTAGTCTTTGACTTAATGCTAGTTCATGCCCTTCATACATTTCCATTTTTTTCTATTGGGGTAGCTTGCTTTCTCTTACTGATTTTCTTCAAAGAGTACTATTTTATTGGAAATATTGTTTTTCTTCAGTTTGTTTGCCTTCATTCTATGTTTGTTTTTTGACATTCACAAATACAGTCACATTTATATTATCTAATTCTCACAAGTACTATTAGTAATTTAATAGAGGCTCAAAAAGGTGACACAGATAGTAAATAGCAGAGGTGAGATTTGAACCAAGTCCCATTTAATAATTCCGGAGTCTATACACTCAATTACTACGCCAGTGGTTATCAAAATGTCCCCGGACAGCAGCATCACCAACACCTAGAAACTTGTTAGAAATGCAAATTCTCAGACACTGTGGGTGGGCAGCAACGCAGTTTAACAAGCCCTCCTGGTGATGATACATGTTTGAGTGTGAGAGCCACTGCACTACACTATCCCTTCTTTTAGATTTCCCGTATAAGGGACTATAATATTTAAAATGAGGTCAAAGGATAAACAAGGAAATGATTTTTTTTTTCTTAAAGGAAATGGTAACCACTAGGAAAATGTAGAATCCTGGGTAGTAATAAAGAAGTACTTGGGCTGTCCCCAAGGCACAGGTCCTGATACTGTTCCACTCGCTGCGGTCTCCAGTCTCCACTGCAGGAGGCTGACATCCGTGGACTGCATTCAGGAGCTACAGTGTACCAGGGTGTTGCAGTGGCGGTTAAGTGTGAAAAATGACTCCAGGATAGAGCTCTTCTTTTTGACTGGGGTAACTGGTCAGTTTTACCAAGTGGGGCAAAAGGTGGTAGAACAGGGGTCCGTCCTAAAGGAAAACAAGAATTCAGTTTTTAACACGTGGATCGTCAGGAATCTGAAGGACACGCAGGTCGAAGTGTCCACTAGGGAGTTGTTTAGAGCCTACAGTTTTTGAGCAAGATCCGGGATAAAGATGTGGACTTGTGGCGTCACTTGCGTTCACTAGCGTGGATGAGACAGTGTGGAGTGGGAAATGACAAATGTAGAGAAGAACAAATATAACAGAGTGTGAAACCACTGGCAGCTTTTCCGATTTTCTCCCCTCTCAGCGTGGACCAGGGAACCGATACTTTTCAGTTCCCAAGAGGCTCAGGAAAGACCAGCACGCAAAGAGAGGCTTTCCGTTCAGGCTGCTAGAGGGCCAGTCGAAAAGGGCGCCTGGCTCTCCAGTTTCACTTTCCTGAGGTTCCGGACACCCGCCAGCCCCCCAGAACTCTCCACTGGCTCCCTCTACGACCAAGTCTCGCGGCTAGAGGCAGCCCTCTGACGTCATTACCGCGCGCCCTCCCCCGCCACCCTACACACACCGCTCCGACCACACCCCACGGCCTCGGCGCTGCGCTTTTACGTATGACCGCTCGCCCTCCCCCGCCTCCCCGACAAAGCCCGCCTCTAGGCGCTGTGCTTTTACGTCATCACAGCGCGCCCTCCCGCCTCTGGGTGTTCAAGCTCCGCGCGCGAGCCGAGCTTCAGGCCCACGAGCGGAATCCGCGCGCTTTGTCGCTTCTGCGTTCCGTCATGTTCCCGGCCGTCTCCTCTCCGCGGACACCGGGGCCCGGGACCCGAAGGGGCCCGCTGGGTGGAGTCGGGCCGGGCTCCACGCCCCGGGCGACTAGCAGGAAAGGTCTGTGTCTGGCGTCGGCAGTCAGCTCCCCGGTGCTCTTTTCGCCGGTCGGCCGGCGTAGCTCGCTGAGCTCGCGGTAAGTGATTGTCCCCGGTTCATTCTGGTGACCGATAGGCTTACGTGCCTCAGCGGGCCTGATGGGATAGTGTCTCCAGAAGCCTCCGGAACTGGGGGCGGCGGGGAAGAATGCCAAAATTTGGGGGAAATAGATCCTCTCCATCTTTGCGGGTAGTTATTTAAGCCTCGCTTTAATTTATCGAGCCTTCACTTTGCACTTTTCATGGAATTAGCTTTGTGTAGAAGTGAACAAATTGGATTTCAGTCAGTGGTTACCCGCCTCCTTCTTACTACCCCTGTGTTCCCGTGTCAGTCAGTCTTGAGTCTTCACTTAAGGCCAAATGAATCAATATGAAATCCTTCGACGATGGTGGCAAGGAGCATCTCCAACCCAGGAAAACCGTATACTGCCTAACATAGTTATTGCCATTAATATCTGTCGATTAATAGTTAAGGGAGTTTTGGCCACACAAGTTCACTTTGTAGCTAAATTAATAGGTATAAGGCTTTCCATAGCAAGTGAGTTAAGAGTAGTTTTGTTAGCAAATAAAACCGTGGCACATCAGTCCACATCACTTGTTAAATCATGCTCCGCACCCACCCTTTCATATTTAATCTAGAACTTTAGAAGGTAACATGTTTCTGAATTGTTTCCTCTGAATTGGTCTACCAAAAAAGAACTTTGTTTTGCAGGAAAACATTTTGAAAGTGCTCTTCAAAGTGGTGATCTTGCCAGTGTTTTCTACTCCTTTTGAAAAAAAGGGAATAAAACCTGTATTTAATGTGTGGTTTTTAAAATCTTTTCTTACTTTCTAGTGATTATTTAAAGAAAAATCTTTGTTATAACAGTATGTCAACAAAGCTCATTTAATCCTCATGATAAGAGAATAAATTTTATACTGGTAGCTTTACATTATTTTTTGAATGTTAACAAGGTGAGGAGATACAATTTCAACTGCTGTATCTGCTGTTGAAGAACAGGTAACAGCAGATACTCATGACTCTTAATTTCTTGGTTGCACAAATCTGGGGGCACCTGAGTGGCTCAGTTCGTTAAGCGTCTGCCTTTGGCTCAGGTCATGATCCAGGGGTCCTGGGATGGAGTCCCACATCAGGCTCCCTGCTTCTTCCTCTGCTTCTGCCTCTCTCTCTATCTCTTAAGAATAAATAAATGAAATCTTAAAAAAAAAAATCTGGTAGACTTCATAAAATTTGCCTGATGAGGGCAAAATGGGTGAAAGGGAGTGGGGGGTACAGGCAGCATAGGGAATATAATCAGTGATACTATAATAGGGTTGCATGGTGACAGACAGTAGCTGTGCTTCAGTCAGTTTTGTACATCTGAAACTAATGTAACATTATGTGTCGACTATACTTCAATTAAAAAAAAAAAGTTCCAGGGTTGGTGAGAGCTTAAAGATAATCTAACCCAGGGCGCCTGGGTGGCTCAGTCGTTAAGCCTCTGCCTTTGGCTCAGGTCATGGTCCCAGGGTCCTGGGATCAAGCCCCGCATCGGGCTCCCTGCTCAGCAGGGAGTCTGCTTCTCCCTCTCCCACTCCCCCTGCTTGTGTTCCTGCTCTCACTGTCTCTCTCTGTCAAATAAAATCTTTAAAAAAAAAAAAAAGATAATCTAACCCAGTGTTTGTAAAGCTTTTTTGACCACAGTGTAGAATAACTCTAGATTATATTCTATTTTGTTTTTCAAAAATGTTGATTGAGACCCTCAAAATGACCCACAATTTGGAAAATACTGATCTAGTCCAACCTTCGTATTTCACAGCTAAGGAAGCAGTTATAAATAGTTTTGAATAGAGCATGCGTCTGATTCCTAGAGCATAAGAGTCAGAAGCCATTTTTCTAGATCCGGTCAGTCTTTTTTTTTTTTAAACAAGAAATATATTAGTACACATGAACCAGAGTTGTTGTTTTGTTTTTTTGGTTTTTTTTTTTACTGTCACACCTCATCATTCTTCTTCATCAGAGATCTTCTCTTTATGTGAAAATATGTACCTTAAAATTAGGATAATGGAAAAAATTTTTTTTAAAGATTTTATTTATTTGACAGAGTACAAGCAAGGGGAGTGGCCGGCAGGGGGAGAGGGAGAAGCAGGCTCCCTGCTGAGCAGAGAGCCCGTTGTGGGACTTTATCCCAGGACCTGGGATCATGACCTGAGCCCAAGGCAGACGCTTAACCGACTGAGCCACCCAAATGCCACAAGATAATGGAAAATTTTAAGTTATGGTTCAAGGAATGTGGTCTCTTTTCTTTAGAGGAACACCTACACGAATATTGCCACACCACTGTGTAACTGAGTCTATGAACTATGATGTGAAAACATTTGGATCTTCTCTTCCTGTTAAAATAATGGAAGCCTTGACATTGGCTGAAGGTGGGTGTCATTTTCCATTTGCCTCTGTTAGCAATTCAAAATGCAGCCTGGCTCTGGCTCAGATTGAAATTTGTGCTTTCTCTGATATACCTTCACTTAAATGGGGTAGAAACAGGTGATGTCTTTGGTTTTCACTGTAATTGAGAAATGTAATGAATTTGAGAAGCAGAATGAGTTTATTTTTAGCACAATCACATTCTTTTATGGTTGTAAACACTGCATATGCAAAACTCGGTCTGATTTCAAAAGTTGATCGGGTGTATGAAGTTTAGCTTTAAAAAAAACCAAAACACTGCCTCACATTATTGGGTGTGATAATGCAGTAAGGTCAAGTCTTACTACATCTATTTCTGGATCCTGTGTAGTATCCCAGAGGTTATATGTACACATTTGTGTTATCAGTGTGGTGTATCTTTAGAAGATTCTGTTGGCCGAGAATTAGGGTGGAAGTTTGAAAGATGCAGTCACACAAGTGTTAGAAAGGCAGCAGTAAGGATGAGGGGTTGGGTGACTTGAAGAGCAAAGTTCAGAGCATCCTCAGTGATGTTCCCAAGGCATTATTTATGATGCAATTAGATTTTTGTGATTTTCTGGAACAGTTTTTCAAACTTCAGGTAGTAACCGATACCAGTTTGGTGGCTCATGGCCAGCACTTAAAAAATACCAGAGTGCATTTCATATAATGTTTGATAACTTGTTTGTTTTATTTAAATTGTATGTGAATGCATCATGATATAAAATGTATTTCATACTGTGAATGACAATCAAAAAAGTTAAAGTACTCCATTCTAGAAAGGAATATTTCTCATCAACTTGAACTTGCCTATCTTCCCTATGAGTCCTTGAGAACTCAGGTACAGTGGTTTTCAGACAACTAAACTTCCACTAACCTCTGTCATGCACTGTTTTTGTTTTATTTATTTATTTTTAAGATTTTTTATTTGCGAGAGAGAGAGGGAGAGCACACACAAGAGAGAGCACGTGCATGAGCAGGGGGAGGGGCAGAGGGAGATGCAGACTTCCCACTGAGCAGGGTGCCTGATGCAGGACTTGATCCCAGGATCCTGGGATCATGACCTGAGCTGAAGGCAACCACTGAAGGTGACTGAGCCACCCAGGCGCCCTGCACTGTTTTTGTTTTAAATATATATATTTTTCTTTACTCTTCTAAAAATTTCAGCTTAAATTATATTTAAACCTTTTAACATACTCCTGGTTCATGCCACCAGACTTTTAATAAATAGTACACAGCCTCAGAGGAGAGAGTCCCTAGAAATTAGGATGTTTAAACTGAGGGGTGTGTAAACTGGAAGAACTTTTCCCTATATGGAAACCTACCAAGTGCTGTTTGTTAAGTCAGAGACCTCAAGGGCTTACCAGTAGAGTATTTGGAGCCGCTTTATTGCTTTCAGGAAAAGAAAATATTGAGCAGTTATGCTAATTCAGCAAAAAGCCCGCACTTAGCCTAGGCACGACTTAGTATTTTAGCTTGTACATTATTGATGCCTTTTATCTTGCCCTTCTTTAGGCAAAGAGCAGAGCTCAAATTAATTAAATTTCTAGGGCTAACACACTGAGGTTTACCACCAATGCTTACGACAGCAATATACTAATTTAGTTTTGTTAGTTAATATGGAATGTAACCCACGTGGTGTCTAGGTGGCTCAGTCGGTTAAGTGGCCGACTCTTGGTTTTAGCTCAGGTCGTGGAATTGAGCTCTGTGTGGAACTCTGCGCTTAGTGAGGAGTCTGCTTGAGGTTCTCTTCCTCTCCTCCCTCTGCCCCTCCCTTGTGCTCGCTCTCTCTTTCTAAAATAAATAAATAACTCTTTAAATAACTCTTTAAAAAATATGGAGTGTAACCCTTGACGTCTGCATATAGTGAAGTGATTTATCATACTTTTAAAGAAAGTATTTGAAAATCACATTATTTTGAAGGAACAGTTTTTCCTTGAAATTTTTAATGTATTTAATGGGAGAGATCATTATTTGTGTTGCTGTATCAAAATAAAACTACAAATGTTACTAAATATTTTAGAAAGTAAGATACCTGTTTATAACCAATATTAAAAGATACTAAACCTAAGTCCAAAATATACTTTTTGCATTCAGATACATTTCTAAGTGTGGTTATCAAAGTTAAATGGATTTCTTGTTTTGGATATTTATAACTCTTGAATTACTCGAGAGGTCTTTTTTTATGTGGTAATTACTTTTTTATGTATATATATAGACAAACATATAAAGAGTGTAGCTATCAAGAAGATCTTGGTATAAGGAATTTTAAGGTTTTTTTTTCTTTTTGTTTTTTTAACAGTTTTTCTTAATGCTTTAAGTTTAATTACGTACTTTTTTTTAAGTTGATGATCAGCTGACTGTTCACATAGATGGAGGTGGATGGGCTTGTCTGGTCTGCAAAGAGAAGCTCATTATTTGGAAGATTGCTCTGTCACCTATTACTAAGGTAATTGCTGTTTAGAAAGCTAGAAGGAGATAGAGGAGAGGATTACCAATTGGCTTTTAGTGTTTACCCTAAAGCTTTAGAGTTGTTAGAGGACAATAATCTGAATCTACTCAAACATTATGGATTTGCATTTTTGTTATATGAAATACTGAGCATGCATATACATTGTTGTATCGGGGGAAAAAAAGTTTCTCCCATTTAATAATTTTAAACTAGATCCATCTTATTTACATTTAATAACATTGGAGACTTCAAAATTTTTAATGAATGTTATAAATGTAATGTCAGTCTACCTAATGAAGTTTAAGGCTAAATGCCATGCACATAAGCTAATGAATTGAATTTATTTATTTCTAAGATAGGACTCTGTTTCACTAAATCTGCTGAATGATGCTTAATAGGGAAAAACGGGGGCATCTAGGTGACTCAGTCAGTTAAGCCGCCGACTCTTGATTTTGGCTCAAGTCATGATCTCGGGGTCCTGGGATTGAGCCCTGTGTCGGGCTCTGTGCTCAGGTGGGAGTCTGCTTCAGGATTCTCTTTCCCCCTCTTCCCTTCCCCTCTCACCAAATAAGTAAATAAGTCTTTCAAAAATAGGGAAAAAATGATACCAATTTTAGTAGTTACTAGTTTAACTTTCGGTTGTCAAGTTTCTCACATAGGATTATCATTTGTGTTTCCAAGAACTTATTGTCAGCAACCTAATTTTCCTGTGTGTTCCATATCAGGCATCCTTCCTTGCACCAATCACGGGTCTTTAGTTACTGGGCCATTGTTCTGTTGGAACTGGGGATTCGTGATTATCTGAACCTTGACATCTGTGGCCTTTGTACTGCTGCTGCCTAGAAAGTAGTATTTGTAGTTGAGAGCATAGGTGAGGAGATGTCTTGGGGCCGCGATGAGTTAGCAGAAGGAGCCTGATATCTGGGTGAGGCTAAGAAATATTTTCTGGACAACTTGGTATAATTAATTATTCTGTGGTCATTCTGATTTTAGATGTCAAATAAACAAATCAAGACTAGCCTGGGAAAATTCCATACATAGGTCTCTTAACCAGTAGACTTTTTTTAGTCCAGAAAGGTATCGGGCTAGTTGATATTCAGTGTCTGGTCTACCTCTTAAGTTTTCCTGATTCTGTATCTCTTAAGATATTTTGTTTTGAAATTACTGAAAGCCCTGATGAAAGCCTGATCAAAAAGATGTGAGAAGAAAGAATATTTATAGAATGGTATTTCCAGCAGTGAATCAGAATCTGAAATATGCAGGGAAAGAAAATAGTGAAGTCAGGTGCATATTCAAAAAACTTGGATTTGATGTGAAAGATTTTTTGTTTGGGTTTCTTCTTTAGTTATCTGTTTGCAAAGAACTTCAGCTGCCGCCTAGTGACTTCCACTGGAGTGCTGACTTGGTGGCTCTCTCTTATTCTGATACTGCAGGTGAAGCACATTCTACTCAGGTAGGTGACTTAAATGCTTATTGAAATATATATTTTTTGTAAATAAGGGAGTTGTAATATTAGAGGAATCATCCAACCTGATTCGGAGACATAACTGTAAAGCCACAGGAACCAAGACAGTAGTGTTGGCATATAGACACATAGAGTGTGCAGATACAGAGGTGGCCCTTTGATCTGCGACAGAGCTGCAACAGCGATTCAGTGGAGTAAGGATAGTCTCTTCAGTAAATGGTGTTGGGACCTTTGGTCATCCTTATGCAAAAAAAAAAAAAAAAAAGGAAGAAATAATTTCCCCCTAAACCTCCTACCTTATACAAAGATTAACTCAAAAGGGATCATAGATTTAGATGTAAAACATAGAACTATAAATTTTTGGAAGAAAACAGGAGAAAATCATCATGACCTGGGGTTAGACATAGAGTTCTTGGAAATCACCAAAAGCATGATTCATAAAAGAAAAAAATAGATAAATTGGACTTTATCAAAATTAAAAACTTGGCTGTGTCAAAGACAGTGACAAGAATGAGACAAGCTACAAACTGGGAGAGAATATTCAGAAGCCATATCCTACAAAGAACTTGTATCTAGAACGTAAAATGAACTCTCAAAGCTTAATAAGAAAACAACCCAATTTAAAAACAGGGCACAGGACTTGAACAGATACTTTACCAAAGAAGATACAAGGTATTACAGAGATGTGCACATCATTAGCCCTTAGGGAGGTGCAAATTGAAACAATAATGAGATATCACAATATACCTATTACAATGGCTAAAATACAAAATACTAACACTACCACGTGCTGGCAAGGATGTGGAGCAACTAGAACTCATACATTGCTGATGGGAATGCAAAATGGTACAGCTACTTGATTTTCGCTTTCCAATGAAGTTGAAAGACACTTGCCATTATGACCCAACAATTCCATTCCTGGCTGTTTACCTCATAGAAATTAAAACTTAAGTTTACACAAAAAACAGTATACGAATGTCATTAACAGCTTTATTTGTGATAGCCAAAGGTGGAAATAACCCAAATGTCCTTTAACAAGTGAATGAATAAACAAACGGGTTTCATCCGCAGAATGGAATACTACTCAACAGTAAAAAGGAATGAACTCAGTATAGCAACAACCCAGATGCATCTCAAAGACATGCTGAAGTGAGATAAACCAGTGCTTAAAGGTTACATTCTATATGATTTCATTTGCTTGACAGTCTCAGAAAGATGAAACTATAATGGTGGAAACTGGTTACCGGGGTTAAGATAGGGGAAAGATGTGATTATTAAGGGATAGTTAGCACTAGGGAGTTTGGGATGTGCTGTGTCCCTGTATTGGTGGTAGTTACATGGGTCTATACAAGTGTTAAAATTAATAGAACTGCACAACAAAAGGGAAAGAAAGTCAATTTATAGTCTGATAATTTTTAAAATATAAAAAGGAGGGGTTTTGTCCCCCCTAATTTCTGTTAAATAATAAATTCCCCTAGTTTCTTTTTATCAGTGTCACCAGACTCCCAGATTCAGGGTCCTTTTTACTGTGATTTCCAAGTGTTAATGATCTTGTTTCAAGGCTGTTGCTGTCATGGTTGCCACCAGAGAAGGATCCATCCGCTATTGGCCAAGCCTTGCCGGTGAAGATATCTACACAGAGACCTTTGTAGATTTGGGAAGTGATAAGACTTACAGTTTCCTAACAGCAGTGCAGGTATATAATGGGTTTTCTTTCATATTTATTGGAAAGCTGTGATTTGGCTTGGGAGTGATATGTGAATGACTAAAAATTGTTTTGGATAGACCATACAGGCCAGAGGGGGATCAAAAAGAGGCAAGAGAAGAAGGTAAGGGTCTAGGAGTTGAACAGTTGGACAAAGGAAAGCCCTTCTAGGACTCTGAAATACCAATATTAGATTGTAGCCCATGGTATTCATTTCTTTCAGAAACATTTTCTGACAGTGACCTAGAAACCCTTAGACATTATGAAAAATGGCTTGCTAATGTACTCTTTGCAAGTTTACCAAAGAACAAAATGTGATACTTGATTTGTTGAACCTGCGGTGTGGTGAACCTATAGTTTAAAAATCAGAATTAAAAAAAACCCACTCAATTAAAAAAACCAGTCTCTCTATGTAGAATTAATAGTATCATGTATTAGTATCATGTAATAATATTCATAAGTAAATCATTTTAGTAAAATGACACTTTTTTTTTTATTCTTTTAGATTTGTTTTAAGGTACAGATGGTAGATGATTTGTTTCTGTATCAAAGCATTTTGTGTTAATGTTCTTAGTTATAGATGCATAACTTATTTACAATATTTGTTCATAGGGAGGAAGTTTTATTTTGTCCTCATCGGGAAGCCAGCTGGTTCGGCTGATACCTGATAGTTTAGGAAAAATTCATCAACACATTCTGCCTCAAGGACAAGGCATGCTTTCAGGAATTGGTCGGAAGGTCTCTTCTCTTTTGGGAATTTTATCTCCAAGTAGTGATCTCATCGTAAGTTGATAAAATGATTTTTGTTTTACAAGCTTGTTTCTTCATGAAATCCATAAGTTGGAAGTTTCCTACGAAGTTGGTATTGCCTCTGTATGAACACTAGCGTATATGAAGTAAAACTTTTGATCTTTTCGGTGAAGCATTTTTATCGTGATCAAATGAATTCATACTAACCCTCTCACAAACCCTGTAACTTTAATATTCTTAAATCATACACATTCTCTTATATGTACATTCTTTGCATTAAAACTGTTATATAAAATTACAAATGTGTTTAAGGACCAGTTTTGCTTTTTGACTTAACCAGAAATGTGTTCTCCACTCCCATGACTCCGGCTATTTGTGTGGATGACTCAAATCTAGATCTGTCAGCTGTGCTTCTGCCTCAGGCTCTGGAATAGTGAAGGGAGGCAGATGGGATTGAACTTGGAGCATCTGCTCTCTGCTAGGGGCTCTATATTTGTTATCTCGAGTAATATGATGACCTGTAACGTAGAGCGCTTTCTCCTCAGTTTGCAGATGAGGAAATAACCTCAGTGACATTTACGTAAACTGCCTGAGGTTGCACAACTACTCCATGGCAGATATGTGCCCAGGCTTCTTTGATTGAAAGCACATTTTCTTCTCACTGTGCTGTTTCCTTCTTCTTCTTCTTTTTTTTTTTTTAAGATTTTATTTATTTATTTGACAGAGAGAGATAGAGAGCCTGAACACAAGCAGGGGGAGTGGGAGAGGGAGAAGCAGACTCCCAACTGAGCAGGGAGCCCGATGCGGGGCTCGATCCCAGGACCCTGGGACCATGACCTGAGCTGAAGGCAGAAGCTAAACAACTGAGCCACCCAGGTGCCCCTGTGCTATTTCCTTCTAATTGAGGTTGCTCTCATCATCTGCTTTCTTGATGGTCTTCGAACCTACAACCTAACATGTCTGAAAACAAATTGCTCATATTCCCTCTTCTCTCACATTTTCTACACCAAAAGTGTGTATAAAACTCGTTTCTCTTTTGGCCTGTTTATTTCTGTTCATAACCTGTCACTTTTTTCAGTGACCCCGGTATAAACTCTTCATTGTGTGTGTGTGTGTGTGTGTGTGTGTGTGTGTGTCTCCCCTGCCATAGCAAATTCCGTACTTATCAGGTACTATAGATTTGACTTCTGTCATGTCTCATTTTCATCCCTATCTTTTACTTCCATTGTTATGCCCTGATCTACACTCTTGGTAAATTTCCCCTAAGCTCTTGGTGCCAGTTCAGTTTACTCTCTGTTGCCTCCCTTATCCCATTAGTGGCCAGAAACATGGTGACGGGAGAAATGGAGAAAATTAGGGCTTTAAGTCAAAACAGTCGTGTGCCCAACTAAAAACATAACTGTACTTCATAACCAAGTATATACTTGAAAAGGTGAAATAATCTGTCTACAAACTTGCCACTTTTGTTTTCCTATAACACAGCTTTTGAGTTCAAAAGCCATTGATAATATCTTGTTTACTAGGTTTACAAACTCACATTCAGGGCTCTGCTGTGTGTCCCTAATTTTTCATTTGAGCATTATTTCTACTTCTTTTCTAGTTATAGTCTACATTCCAATGTAACAAGACTACTTGTTCTCTGAAAGATCTTATAACTTTCCCACAACTGTACTCTTTGTGGGCTGTCTGCTTTTGTATTTCTGCCTATGGAAATCTTACCTTGCCTTCAAGGTCCATTTTAGGATCGCTCCTTTCTTTGAATACTAAACAAAGAATTCTGCTAGGATTACTAATGGAATACTTATAAAATATGTAAAATTTGAGTTTCAGAAAAGTAGTTCATTCACATTAGAACTTAAAAATCTATAAACATAACTTTTTTCATCTCTCCTCTCCATACAGCTTTCAAGTGTCCTCTGGGATAGAGAGAGAGCAAGCTTTTATAGCCTGACAAGTTCAAACATCAGTAAATGGGAATTAGATGATTCTTCAGAAAAACAAGCACATAGTTGGGATATAAATAGAGCCCTGAAGGAAAACATTACTGATGCTATTTGGGTAAGGAAAAATCATACTCATCTTTGTAATTCACATTTTTGAGTATATGAGAATGCTAGTTTCTTTAATTGTTTTATTTATTAGAACACATTTCAATGCAGTGTAGCTTTTAGCGATCAGATAAGCAGAAATATGGCGTTCAACCCCTAGAAATATTGGAGCTCACTGATTTACTTGGTAGTTTTTAAAATGCACATATTATTTATTCAATAACTATTTGAACTGTTTAGTAGGTGCTGGGAATACAAAGGTGAAAAGAAATGATCCTTACACTCATGGACCTTATGTTATTGATATTTTCATATAGGGATCTGAAAGTAACTATGAAGCTATTAAAGAAGGGGTCAACATTCGGTATTTGGATTTGAAGCAAAACTGGTAAGCATTTAGTTTGTCATCAAGAATATAGGTAGTTGTTTGGATAAATAATGTTTATTGTAAAATGATGAGCAACCTTGCTATCTGTTCTTCTAATGCTATTCTCGTCATACTTTTATACCTTACTAAATGGTTTTGTGTCCTTTTCTAGAGATGCTGGTTCATTTGAGAAATATAGGCAGTTCTCAGCTTTCAGCTGCATATTCTTATATTAGTTGTCTGCCCTAGTTTGAGACTCATCTTTCCTGCTCTCATGGCTGGAGCTTTTCTTTCTTCACGCTGAGAGATGCACTCCCTGCTGCTGTGTGTACTCCATGCTGCCATCCTTCTCTTCTCAGTGGAGATACCAGACATACTTCTCCAGCCCTTTGGCTTTAGTAAGCCTATGTTTGTGGTGATATTGAAGAAAGGAAGGTAGGGTGAGGTTTTGTCTTGGCAGTACAAGTGAGAACTCACTCAGGGTTTGTATTCACAGTGAATTTCCTTTTAGAGACAATGCTCTAAGTGGCGCTTAAGATCCTAGGTTAGTCTGATAAAGTTAATTTATCCTGTGTGATTATTTAGTTTTAATACCAAAGGTCATATGGAACTTAAAAACCATTTGTAACATGGCTTCCATGAGAAAGTTCATAATGAGTACAAATATATGACTTGTCATTCTTCAAAACACAACTTACCAGAAGTTAAGAGCAATTTTTATGTGTTTTAGAGTAATTGAGTTTATTTAGTAGAAGAAATTCTACTTGTTTTTTGGAAGGGTATTGCAGGTCTGTATAATTTTTCTTAGGCTCTTGAGAAAGTAAGATCCTTCTTTATAGTTTCTGAAAACCTTATAGAAACTATCAAAGAGGTAAAAATAATATATATTTAATTTGTTTTCATGTATCTTTACCAGACTTTCAGAAATTTAGAACTGCTGCTAGGACACAGCGCACGTGGGCATATGATGCAGACGTTTTCACATAGTTTTCAGAATGGAGATGTGGACTGAAAACAGAAGAGAAACGTGCTTAAGAATTGCTGGACTGGGTCAGAGACCAGGCTCCTCTCCCCCACTGTTGTCATGCTAACAAGATGCTTGTGGGGCTTGTGAGACACAGCTCTTGTTCTCCTAGTGATCCATACAGAGTGTCCGTATCTGCATACCTTTCTTCTATTTAAGAATAGTGTTTCTCTTCCTCATGCTCACTGATGCTCCTTGATCTTTTGCTCGTTTTGGCCGGGTATGCAACCTAGGCATATATTTTCAGGGAATAGGCTTATAAATTCTTTTACTAGATTATTACTGACACAGAGCTCAGATAGCCTCATTTTAGATGTGAAATTGGATTTTTTGTCTTAAGTGTATTATCTTGTATATACTCATGTAAAAATTTATTGTTAAATTTTTACTGATTTGCAAAATTTAGATTATCTACCTGTCATCTCTGCTACCTAAAATTGCTTCATGTTTTTTTTTTAAATGTGAAGATGTTTTTATAAAGATGTCAAAAAGAACTGGTCTAGCACCACTCTAAGGAATTCTTTTAGACATGTCTCCATGACTCAGTGGCACTCCAGTGATACAGTCTTTAGAGTAACTTCAATACAGAGCCTTATCCTAGGTATAGCCAACTCTACCTCCCTCCTTGGTACATTCAGGACCACATTATCTGGGACCTCACTCAGTTTCTTTTTTTGTTTGTCTTTGTCTTTTTGGCTGTACTTTTCATCTCTGACCTGTTTATTTTGTAACTGGAAATTTGCACCTGATAATCCCCTTTATCTATTTTGCCTATCCCCTCAGCCATCTTCCTTCTGGCAACTAAGAGTCTTTTGTTTTTCTGTTTGTTCATTTGTTTTGTTTTTAAGAGTCCACATATAAGGGAAGTCATATGGTATTTGTCTTTCTGTGTCTGATTTATTTCACTTAGCATAATACCCTCTGGTTCCATCCGTGTTGTCACAAATGGTAAAAATCTCATTCTTTTTTATGGCTGAGTAATATTCCATCGTGAGTGTGAGTGTGTGCATGTGCGTGTGTGTGTAATATCTTCTTTATCCATTCATTTCGTTGATGAGCCCTGGGGTTGCTTCCATGTCTCAGCTGTTATAAATAATGCTGCAATAAACATAGGGGTGCATATATATTTTCAAATTAGTGTTTTTGTTTTCTTTGGATAAATACCCAGTAGTGGAATTATTGGATCATCTGGTATTTCAGTTTTTAAGTTTTTGAGAAACCTCCATACTGTTTTCCACAGTGGCTTCACCAGTTTGCATTCCCACCAACACAATGTGAGGGCTCCTTTTTTCTCCACATCCTCACCAGCACTTGTTAATTCTTGTCCTTTTTATTTTAGCCATTCTGATAGGTGTGAGGTGATATCTCATTGTGGTTTTGATTTGTATTTCCCTGATGAATACTGATGTTGAGCATCTTTTCACATGTCTGTTAGCCATCTCTATGTTTTTAGAAAAACATTTATTCATGGCCTCTGTCTATTTTTAAAT
This sequence comes from Eumetopias jubatus, assembly GCF_037043125.1. NCBI lineage: Eukaryota > Metazoa > Chordata > Mammalia > Carnivora > Otariidae > Eumetopias > Eumetopias jubatus. The sequence continues at coordinate 70,650,336 of NW_028274823.1, read as the reverse complement.
TGGGTTGTTTGGGGGTTTTTTGGTGTTGTGTAACTTCTTTATGTATTTTAGATACTAACCACTTATCAGATATATCATTTTTGAAATTCCATTCAGTAGGTTTCCTTTTTGTTTTGTTGATAGTTTCCTTTACTGTGCAAAAGCTTTTTATTTTGGTGTAGCCGCAAGAGTTTGATTTTGCTTTTGCTTGCCTGTGGAGACATATCCATAAATAATGTTGTTAAGGCTGATGTCCAAGAGATTACTGCCTGTGTTTGCTTTTAGGAGTTTTGTGGTTTCAGATCTCACATTTAGGTCTTTAATCTATTAGTTCCTTTTTATGCAAAACATTCTTCTATATCCTATATTAGCTCTTTAGGTCACTGCCAGTATGTTACAAGTTTGGGCCAGTATTTTTGGATTCCTTTCAAGAGTCCAAATAGAAATGATAAGAGTCCAGGAGCTGGGTGAAGATCACAGGGGAAAAAGAAATGAGAGCCATGTTAGGATTGCTTGATTTGGAGTGATGTCATTTAATCACTAGCTGGGTTTCATTTTTTTTTTTTTTTCTGTTTCTTGTTTTTAGTTGTCAGTAGAGGGCGCTTGCCCCCCGTTAATATTTCTGAGACTTGAATGAAAGCTGCTGATAATAAATCCTACTGAATGTTTTGGAGGGGTTGAGATTAGAGACCATTTAATTCTTTGTTGAGGGCAACAGTTTTGTTTTTTTTTTAAGATTTTATTTATTTGACAGAGACCCAGTGAGAGAGGGAACACAAGCAGGGGGAGTAGGAGAGGGAGAAGCAGGCTTCTCGCGGAGCAGGGAGCCCGATGTGGGGCTCGATCCCAGGACCCTGGGACCATGACCAGAGCCGAAGGCAGATGCTTAACGACTGAGCCACTCAGGCGCCCCGAGGGCACCAATTTTGATAGACTTAAGAGAAACATATAAGCTTTAAGATAGAAAAAGGTTTGTTTTCACATTGAAGTTTCTATAACTGTTTGTTAAAATTAGAAACAAAGTGTTCCTCTGGACCAGAGTAAGCTTTCAAGAACAGATTAGGCCAGGGTTTGGCAGCCTTTTCTTTGAAGGGCCCCAAACTGACACTTTTAGGCTTTGAGGGCATGTGGTCTTCACTGCAGCTATTCTACTCTTATCAGTAATAGCATGAAAGCATCCATGGATAATACAGAAATGAGTGGGCATGGCTGTATTCCAGTAAAGCTTCATTTATAAAAACTCACTTGGGCACAGTTTGGCCTGAGGGCTATGCTTTGCCGGTCCTGCATTTGATGATTTGTTGATTTTTTTAAAAGTCAGATTTATTGAGCTGTATTTTATATACAGTAAAATTCACCTGTTTTAGTGTATAATTTAGTGAATTGACAAATGCAGACTCATTTGACTGTAAGACACAATGACGATATGGAATAGTTCCATCACCCCCAAAATTTCCTCATGTCCCTTTGTAATCAAACGCCCCTTCACTTTCAAGCCCTGGCAACTATTGATGTGTTTTCAGTCCCTGTAAACTACATTGCCTTTTTCTGAATGCCCTATAAATGGGATCATATAGTATAAAGCCTTTCGAGACTGGCTTCTTTCACTTAGCATAATGCATTTGATGTGCATTCAATAGTTTCTTCATTTTTACTGCTGAGTAGTGGCACACTCTGTAGAATTACCAGAGCTTGGGGTACCTGGATGGCTGAGTCGGTTAAATGTCCTGACTCTTGATTTCAGCTCAGATCATGATCTCAGGGTCAAGGGATTGAGCCCCGCATTGGGCTCCATGCTCAGCTCAGAGTCTCCTTGGGATTCTGTCTCTCCTTCTGCCCCTCTCCCCACTTGTACTCTCTTCTCTCAAATAAATAAAATCTTAAAAAAAAAAAATTACCAGGATTTATCTATTCAGCAGTTGAAGGATATTGGGCTTCCAGTTTTAGGTAATTATGAATAAAGCCACTATAGCTATTTGCACACAGGTTTTTGTGTGAATGTAAGTTTTTATTTTTAAATATCTTGGAGTGGGATTGCTAGGTCATATGGTTAGTATCTGTTTATAAGAAACTGACAGACTGACTTCCAAGAGGCTGCAGATCTTTCTTTTTCATTGATTAGTGATGGGCTCCTGATTTTGGCAGCCGCATGGCACCCAGCAGACAATCCATGTCTCATCTATTACTCTCTGATAACAGTAGAAGATAATGGCCACCAAATGTCTGATGCGGTAACTGTAGAAGTCACTCAGTATAATCCACCTTTTCAGGTAAGATTTCTATCTGTAAATTAAATTAAAAATGACAGTAACGTACTGAATTGTTTGTCCTAACCGTTGTAGGGTCAGGTTCTTTTGAGAGATTCACCTGGAGGGCTTGGAAATATTTTTAAATAGCTGGTTTTTAGGCATTGCATTTTGTTTGCCATTTTAGAATCATTCTTTTGCACAGCCTTAGCTAAAGACAGATGAGAGTGGAAGCAGCTGATAGCAAGCAATCGTTTAATATTGTAAATATTGAATAATGATGATATTCATAAGGAAAAGGCTTAACTGTAAATTCATTTCATTTAGCCTTATATAGTATAGTATCTAATTTTGTTAAGTCTTTATTAATATGACTGTAACTAAATACTGTAAGGAAGTCGTTTAATTTGTCCTTTTGTTTCAAACAAACCTTATAGTTCTGATTATTCAAGAGAAACATGCTTAGTGTTAAGATTTTTCAGGCAATGCAAAAGAGGGGTAAAGAAATAAAATTACTTCTTTAATAACAAACAGTATATATTTTTAACATTTGCTGATTTCATTTAATTAGGTTGTATTTCTATTTCTGCTTCTGATTTTATATATAAACAAATTAACTCAATTTTCTTGTACTTGATATCTTCACAGGGAAGTTAGAACCAAAATGTTCACCACGGGTCACTTATAAAGTATTTGCCAATTTTAAATCAATAATAAATTAATCTTTTTGTTTTCTCACATTTGTTATAGGCTTTTAGTTAAAATCTTACCACCATGGAATTTTCAAAATTTGCTGATTGTTTACAACTCGACAAATGATTTCTCTTAATTGATGTTTGTAAACTTAACCTGTCATATTTTGTAAATCATCTAGTGTTTAGGTTTTGACAAGGACAATCTGAATTATTTTATCATTTTTATGAGATAGTGTATAAAAATATAAATTACAAAATTACACAAACAAGTATTTTTGTTTTAATTACCATTAAATGTAATCTGACGTTTTTCAGTCTGAAGACTTGATCATGTGTCGGTTAATGGTCCCAAACTTTTCAAATCAGACTGCCTATCTGTATACTGAAAGTGCTGTCTATGTGTGCGCCACAGGAACTGGGAAGTTTTCTCTTCCTCGGGAGAAAATTGTCTTTAACACACAAGGTACAGTATCAGTTTCAGAAAGGATGATTAATGACTCATTAGTCATTCTTAGCAGTTTTTATTCTCTTTCTGTAAGTGGTGTTTTCAGCATGCCTCCAGGTGTTATTGAGACAGTACCAGAGCAGTAGTAGCTGAAGTCACAACCCTACTGAAATATCAAAAGGGTAGTAAAATTCCCAAACTGTTACATTTATGGGCAAAAAAATAGTAATGTTTTCCCCCATAAGAGGCCAGGAAGCAAAACTCTGACACAAAGAAAAGTAATTGCTTATTCCTGGTTAGGTTAATTTATTCTGAGATGATGTTCCTTAAGTAAGTTTGTCCAGACCCCTGGCTAAGAAGAATCCCAGGTGCTGGACTCATGCAAAGGGGCTGGAATGACGGTAGAGAGTGGGGGGAGCCAGCCAGGAGTGAAAAAGAAGCCAGGCAGGCAGTTTAATCAGGATTTTTATCTAAAGAGATCGGGCAGAGGGCAAAATCCAACTGAGGCAACAGGATGGAACCTAGATTTTCTAGTTTCAACGCAAGAGCCTTGACTTTGGGTAGGGAGAATGTTAATAAGGAATTGAGCAAGCTGAGACTTTTCTTCCCTTCTCCATTGACCTACTTAATAAATAAAGATAGAAAGAGGGCAAGAGGACTCCATTGGATTGATAAAGCTGTCATTCTGAGTTTTGCAGAATGAATAATTTTCTTTTTTGGTTTATTATACTCACTGCTATTTGGAAGGCTAGTTTTTATTGTCCCCAAACTGAAGGACACAGAGCCTGCTATTTCAAGTAGCAACAGGTTCCTGACATTTGACCTGGAATTAAAAAGCTGAGTTCAAAGTAGAAGGAATATTGTAAAGGGAAAAAAAAGTTCTTAGTGTATCAAGATGATTTTCTGCTTAGGGCAGTAGATTTTAGAAAGCATGTTTTTGTTATATATGTCTGTGTATTTTTCTTTCTTTTAGGAGATAGTATTTTAGGAGCTGGTTCCTGCGGTGGTTTTCCTATCCTTTTTTCGAGAAACAGTGGGTTGGTGTCTATTACTTCAAGGGAGGGTGTGTCCATATTAGCAGAAGATCTTGAAGATTCCCTAGCATCTTCAGTTGCTGGACCCAGCAATGAGGTAATGTGGTTCCATAAGATTTTAAGATTTTTATCAGGGTATTTCCCACAAATGTTTTAGTTTAACAGTTTTAAAAGAGTTGTGATGAAAACATAGTTCTTTTACCTCCCTCATCTCCTTTGTCCTCCTTTCCAGAAGTAGCTTCTTTTAAGTCTTTTAGCTGTTTCTGCTGGTATTTTTTTCCATGTATAAGTAATATCATGTGTTGCCATCTCTTAATTCACCAATATTAGACATCTGTTGATTTCCTATTACAGAAGGTAAGGATTTAGGGTAACTTCTAGCCCTTCCTCTGCCTTTATCATCCCAATATAAATTTTTTTCCTTTAATGACAGTGTGAATATTACTTATGGTTCACTGAGTCAAGTAATATGTTGATTACATTTCCTTCATTACTCAGCTTTATGTGACTCTTGGAGTGTTTAATGGACTAATTTTATATTTGCTTTCACTCTTCTTTTATATCTGGCCCAACTTCTCACAGCCTCCAGGAGCTCTTTAAATGCCCGTCAGTATGGTTTTCCCCATAGTCAAATCTCTAGAAACTCTGCGTCTACCGTCATTTTGGAACTTTCCTTTTCATAGTCCACAAATCCCCACCAGGACCTGTCCCTGCTCCACACACACCAGTTTGCTTGTCTCCTCTCTACTCTGTTCTCTGCCAATTCTTCTGGTTTCCATCTTCATGTGTTGTAGCTGGAAGCAAAGGTGTTCAGGTGGTTGCACTTCTTGCTATTGTGGGATGATTTTGGCAGGGAGAGTGGGAAAAAAAAACATTTTTTTTTTCCCTCTCACCTTGAAACATGAAATGCCCTGATCTGGAGATTTGTATCATTCTCTTATAGGAGACTAAAAATAATATCATTTGGGGTAATTTACACTTGAATAGAATGTGAACTATATAGACTATTTTTATAATTCAAAATTAAAATGACTTGATAGTTTCAACAGAAAGTAACAATTTTTTTTACTTTTATTCCTTTGTAGTCATGTGATTTTTATAATATCGCCTTATGTTCTGAAGCTATGTTAGAGTATTCTGCTTCTTTAAAATTTTTTCTAAATCCTTGTTTGAGCTTGAAATCAACCATTATTCTTAGTAATACACAATGAAATGAATTGTGTAAGAGCAAACCTATAAAAGGTTGTATGGGTTATGAAGAAACCCCCAGATAATTTTACTCAAAATATAATCCCTGAATTATATATATCTTTTTAAAAAAAATTGTATGTTGATCCATATTATTTATTTTTATTTTTATTTTTATTCTAGTATAGTTAACATACAGTGTTATACTAGTTTCAGGTATATAATATAGTGATTCAATAATTGTATAAATTACTTAGTGCTCATTATGATAAATGTACTCTTAATCCCCTTCACCTATTTCACCCATCCCCCACTTACCTCCCCCCTCTGGTGCCACCAGTTTTTTCTCTATAGTTAAGAGTCTGTTTTTTACTTTGTCTCTTTTTTTTCTTTGTTTACTTTGTTTCCTAAATTCCACATAGGGGTGCCTGGGTGGCTCAGTCGTTAAGCGTCTGCCTTCAGCTCAGGTCATAAATCCAGGGTCCTGGGATCGAGCCCCGCATTGGGCTCCCTGCTCGGTGGAAAGTCTGCTTCTCCCTCTCCCACTGCCCCTGCTTGTGTTCCGAACCTCTCTTGCCATTGTCTCTGTCAAATAAATAAATAAAAATCTTTTTTAAAAAATAAATAAATTCCACATATGAGTGAAATCATATGGTATTTGTCTTTCTCTGACCAACTTATTTCACTTAGCCTTTACTCTCTAGATCCTTCCATTTTGTTGCAAATGGCAAACTTTATGGCTGAGTTATATTCCATTGTATGTATATATCACATCTTCTTTATCCATTTATCTATTGATGGACACTTGGGCTGCTTCCATAATCTAGCTATTGTAAATAGTGCTGTAATAACCATAGGGGTTCATAATATATTTTTGAATTAGTGTTTTTGTATTCTTTGGGTAAATACCCAGTAGTGGAATTACTAGATCATATGATAGTTCTGTTTTTAATTTTTTGGGCAATCTCCATACTGTTTTCCACAGTGGCTGCACCAGTTTACCTTCTCACCAAAAGTGTACAATGGTTCCTTTTTCATCCACATCCTCACCAACACTTAACTGTTTCTTCTGTTTTTGACTTTAGCCTTTTTGACAGGTGTGAGGTAATACCTCATTGTGGTTTTGATTTGCATTTCCCTGATGAGTGATTTTGAGCATTTTTTCATGTGTTGGCCATCTGGATGTCTTCTTTGGAGAAATGTCTGTTCATGTCTTCTCATTTTTTAATTGGGTTATTTGTCTTTTGGGTGTTGAGTTCTATCAGTTCTTTATATATTTTGGATACTAACCTTTTATCAGATATGTCATTTACAATGAGATTCAGTAGATTGTCCTTTAGCTTTGTTTCATTTATTTTGCAAAAGCTTTTTATTTTGATATAGTCCCAATAGTTTATTTTTGCTTTGGTTTCCTTGGCCTTAGGAGACATATCTAGAAAAATGTTGCTGCAGCCAATGTCAGAGAAATTACTGCATTTGCTCTCTTCTAGGATTATTATGGTTTCAGTTCTCATATTTAGGTCCTTTTTTTTTTTTTTAAAGATTTTATTTATTTATTTGACAGACAGCGAGAGCAGGAACACAAGCAGGGGGAGTGGGAGAGGGAGAAGCAGGCTTCCCGCTGAGCGGGGAGCCGGATGCAGGACCGATCCCAGGACCGTGGGATCATGACCTGAGCCGAAGGCAGATGGTTAAGACTGAGCCACCCAGGCGCCCTCACATTTAGGTCCTTAATCACATTTTGAGTTTATTTTTATGTATAGTGTAAGAAAGTGGTCCAGTTTCATTTTGCATGTAGCTGTCCAGTTTTCCCAACACCATTTGTTGAAGAGATGGTCTTTTTTCCACTGCATATTCTTGCCTCCTTTGTTAAAGATTAATTGATCATATAATTGTGTTTATTTCTGGGCTCTGTAATCTGTTCCATTGATCTGTGTGTTTTCATGCCAGTACCATACTGTTTTGATTACTACAGCTTTGTAGTATAACTTGGTATCCGGGATTGTGATACCTCCTCCAGTTTTTTATTTTTCAGGATTCCTGTGGTTATATATACTTTTTTGATAAGACTTTAGTCGATCATTTAGTCCATTTAATCTTGTTTCAGTAAACGTCTTAAGTAAACTGCTGGTATATGAAGAACATGGTAAATAGCTTATGTGTCTGTGTTGTTGCTGTCATAGGTGGGTCCGGTTTTTAGTCCAACAATTCGGTATATTCTGATACCTTCACCTCTAAATTACAGTTTTTTATTTGACAGAGTATGGTTTTTGAGGCTTCTACAAAGAATGAAACCATTGCCCAGGAGGATAAAACCAAATTGTTAAAAGCTGCTTTTCTGCAATACTGCAGGTATGAAAAGTTTTTTTTTTTTCAAAGATTTTATTTATTTATTAGAGAGAGAGAGAGAGAGAAACAGCATGAGAGGGGAGAGGATCAGAGGGAGAAGCAGGCTCCCTGCTGAGCCGGGAGCCTGATGTGGGACTCGATCCCAGGACTCCGGGATCATGACCTGAGCCGAAGGCAGTTGCTTAACCAACTGAGGCACCCAGGCACCCGGTATGAAAAGTTTTTAAATGATGGCTTAATTTATTTTATGTCTGAGGACCTTTTACTGATATATGCTACTTATTTGTTGACTGGTGGGAGCAAGGTGGAGGAATGATGCCACCAAAGAGAAAATGTTTTTCTGAGCTTCTCAGTGCTTTAACAAACTTATTCTGAACTTGGTAGCCACAAGAGTCTTCCAGTTAGTCTAGGAAAAACATGATGTAACATACCCTCTCCACTTAATGGATAACAATGTGCTATTAAAAATAGTGATCATGAAAGACATCTAGCAAGCATGTTTTATGTATACTGTGAAGGCAAATAAGTTGCATACAAAGGTTTGTTATGATGTTATAAAGAAATTAGACTTGGCCTATTCATTGGGTTTTGTTGCATACAAAATCACCAGAGAACATAGTGGCTTGTTTAATACAGCTCATGATTCTGCCATCTGGCTATTTGGGGTTGGGCTCAGGTGGCCATTTTATGGTTCCCATTTGGATTCACTGTCCATGATCAGCTGCCAGCCATCCCGGCTAGACTTGCTCACATTTTGGGGGCTCTCGTCATTTCTTTGCTCATGTGCCCTCTCATCATCTAGCAGGTTTACATATCTCAGAGTTCCAGGAGTGGCAAGAGAGCAAGCCTCAGTGTACAAGTGCTTTTCATATCTCTGCTTGGGTCATATTTGCCGATATCCCATTGGCCATAGCAAGTCACAGGGGCGAGCCCTCCCTCCCCCTCCATGGGAGGGTGCTGCTAGGGAGTGTGCATATGGAAGGGGAATGATACTCAGTTTGTCACACTTGCTGACCTGATACTTCTGGTTTTAAAGCCAGTTCAGTCATTTGTTTGTCCTAGACATTTATTCTGCATATCCTGTACCTTCCTTAAAAGGTATAGTAAATTCACATTTGAATGAACACTAAGGAAAATTGAGATCTAGCCTTTGCTCTGCCCCAAGTAGCTGTGTGAGACTTTGGACAGATTGCTTAACATTCCTGGAATTTTGTTTCTTCCTTTGTGAAGTGTTGAGTGGGGTGTCCATTGGACTGTCTGAAGGATCATTAGTTTATCTGGCAGATCTTTGTTTTAAAGTTATATTCAGAGTTTACTACCTCCATATCGCCCAGTTCTCAGCTTGTGATCCCATAGTCTCACTCATATTGGTTTTTGATGCATAGGAGCTCACTCCCACAGAAGGGATAGCAAGTAAAGTTTTACAATTCTGTGCCATCAGGGCACCTGAATGGCTCTGTCGGTTAAGTGTCTGCCTTTGGCTCAGGGCATGATCCCAGGGTCCTGCAAATGAGCCCCACATCAGACTCCCTGCTCACCGGGGAGTCTGCTTCTCCCTCTCCCTCTACTCCTCCCCCTGCTTGTGCACTCTCTCTCTCTTTCAAATAAATAAATTCTTAAAAAACACACACACAATTCTGTGCCATCATAATGATCTACTGAGCTTAGTTTCTCATCCAGAAGAGGGCACCATTAGACAATTTTTTTGATTCTGTTTTTAAAATATATTCTTTTAGGGACGCATGGGTGGTTCAGTCGTTAGCGACTGCCTTCGGCTCAGGTCATGATCCCAGGGTCCTGGGATTGAGCCCCACATCAGGCTCCCTGCTCCGCGGGAGGCCTGCTTCTCCCTCTCCCACCCCCCCTGCTTGTGTTCCCTCTTTGCCATATCTCTCTCTGTCAAATAAATAAATAAAATCTTTAAAAAAATATATATATATATGCTTTTAATTTTGCCCTATTGCAAGGTGTTCAGTCTTACTGCCAAGATTTGGATTAAAATACTATGATCCTGTCTTGCGCAAGTTGGTCCCTCAACAATTTTGACAGACCTGTGGCATCTCAAAATTTAAATGATAATGGAGCAAGTTACTGTAGTCCTTATATTAGTTTCCTGTGGCTGCTGTAACAAATCACTACAAACCGGGTGACCTCATAGAACTTTATTTTGTCACAGTTCTGGAGTCCTGAAATCCAAAATGAAGGTATCAGCAGGGCCATGCTTCCTCTGAAGGCTCTAGGGAAGAATCTTTGCTTGCTTCTCTCCTAGCTTCTGGTGGTTGCTGGCAATCATCAGCATTCCTCAGCTTGCACTTGGATCACTCCAGTTGTCTCCCTTACCACATGGTCTTCTTCCCTGTGTGTCTGCCTTTACATGTCCTTCTAATAGTGACACCAGTCATTGGATTTAGAGCCCACCCTAATTCAGTATAACTTCATCATAACTTAACTGATTATATACTCAAAAACTTATTTCCAAATAAGGTCACATTCTGAGGTTCTGGGTGAATGCGATTTGGAGGGATGCTGTTCAACCCCATATAGTCATTTCTAAATGTTCTATAGGGGAAGATTATTAAGCAGGAAGAGGAATCCCCTGACCTGAAGTCCTGAGAGTATAGTAACCTTAGGAATAGGGTCATGGATCTCTAGCACAGCTGTGCCTTCAACTTACCCTGTGAGGTTAACAAGTAACCATTTCTGCGGTGGTGTGAACCTATTAATAGTCTTAAAGAATTGGACTCTTAACAAGTGGAATCATACTTTCAAAGCAGGGTTTTGCTTCCTCATCACTGTTAACATTTGAAGCCATACAATTTTTTATTGTGAGCTATCCTGTGAATCGTAGAATGTGTAGCAGCCATCGCTGGCCTCTTCCCACTTGGTACCAGTAGCATCCTCCCCCAACTTGTGACAACCAAAATTATCTTCAGACATTGCCAAATGCTCCCTGGGGGTTGAAATGAGTAGACTGCATTCAAAAATGTTCTGTGTTTAGTTTTTTGCTAAGGTTAATATTGCTATTTCTATGGCATGGTTTCTTTGAAATTAATTTTTATATTATTTTGATTTTCACTTGACTCAATATAAATATAAGCTCTTTTGCTCATGAGAGCTTTAAGAAACTTATTCTGTTAATTGAAATAGTTAATTATTGATTATCGTGCCATAGTCAACTTTGTACTCCCATAACCTGTAGCGTAACCAGGCTTCTAGCTTCAGCTTGGCCTAACACTTTTAGTCAGTTTTTTTATGTTTCTCTATTCAGTTCCTTCTCTTGTTCTACCAAGAGTCCATTTCAGTGCTTTCCTAACTCTCCTCCACCTTTTACATTTCTCTGCCTCTTCTCCCATACCTAGCAAGAGGACTCAGCCTCCTACTTCACAGAGATAATAGAAGCCATCAGATAGCAACTCCCTGGACTTAATACCTACAAACTTACCTGAGCCTCAGCTATTTTTCCTCTTTTGCTCCCTATAAAGTAGGAAGGGGTGTTCTTTCTAAGAAGAATCCCTGTCTTTTTTGGTTGTTTTAAAGATTTTATTTATATATTTAGAGAACATGTGCGTGAGCGAGCAGAAGGGAGGGGGAGAGGGAGAGAGAAAATCTCAAGCAGATTCCCTGCTGAGCACAGAGCCTGACATGGGGCTCGATCCCACAATCCTGAGATCACGACCCAAGCTGAAATCAAGAGTTGGATGCTTAACCAACTGAGCCATCCAGGCACCCCTCTTTGTCCTTGTTTTGAATGCCACAGTCTCCTGCTTCTCTTGAGACTATGTGTTTTGTTCTTCCTCTTCTGTATCTTTGACCTCTCTTGTGCTGGGTTCTTCTCACCAGCCATGAATCATATTTACTATGTCATTTAAAAAAAAAAAACAGGGGCAGGGCGCCTGGGTGGCACAGTCAGTTAGTGTCTGACTCTGAGTTTTGGCTCAGGCTGTGACCTCAGGGTTGTGAGCTGGAGCCCCCTGTTGAGCTCCATGCTCTGTGCTGAGTCTGCTTGTGTTTCTCCCTCTCCCTCGGACCCTCCCCCCACTGTGATCTCTCTTTCTCTCTCAAATAAATAAATCTTAAAAAAAACAAACAAACCAGTCTTTGACTTTGTGTCCCCCTTTGATCTCCCACCCCTTTTGTTTGTTCCTGTTTATAACGAAACTGCCTGAAAAGTTGTCTACCTTTGCCATTGTCTGTCATAATTTCTTTCTCTACTCCCTGATTTTTCTTCTCTTTCCTTGACCTCATTTGCCAAAGAAACACCAATCTACCATGCTCTAGGTCATTATATACAAATGAAGACTGTTCCAAAGTAGTTGTATATTCTACAGGCATCTCAGTTTCGACATACCCACAGCCCTGCTTGTCTTCTCCAAAGCTTATTCTTTCTTTTTTACCCGCTGTTTCTGCCACTGGCAAAAATGTCCTACCATAATCCATTCAGTTTCAGAGCAAAAATATATCAGATCCAAGGAGTTGCCAGTATTTACCTTATATCTCTTTTTTTTCCCCCAAACCTGTCTACTTGTCTCCATTCTCCTCTGCAGCTACTGCTAGTGGAGACTCCCTTCTTCTCTTGTCTGAATTTCTGCAATAACTTCTTAACTGGGTTTTTCTTGCTCCTGTCCAATCCCCTATTTCCTTATCATAAAATGATCTTTTGAGAAAATAGAACAGATCGTGACACTTTCTTCTTAGTGCCTAAGAAGTGCCTTCTTAGGCCTTCTAGTGCCTAGAACTCCATAACATGGTGTATGACGTTTTATGTACTCTGTCCTTTAATTGGTGGTGTTTCTGAGAGTCTGCCCTGGAAGCCTACTTCCCCCTTTCTTCCCTCGGCGATCTCATCCTCCCCATGGCTTCAGTTCTTTGCTAAGATACGGACATACTTACACATGTGACGTGTGCTCTCTGCCACCGTGTGCCCCTCCCCACAGTCCCCTCAGCCTCGCTGCTCCTCTTCCTCAGCTGTAGGCCTCTGCTTATGCACCTCTTCTTCCAGGAAGTTTTCCCTGCCCCTCAGACAGTCTTGGTTTCCCTTCTGTGTGCTCTGTTCTTTTTCTGTCACAGTGTACATGTAACTACTTGTTTAACTCTCTGCTTCTTGTGACACTGTGTCCTTTGTGAAGTCTTAGAGTGTTTTTTAATGTCTTGTCATTCTGCCTCCAGTGCCTAGCATATTGTAAGTACTCAACATGTATTTGTTGAATTAATAAATGCGTAATAGTTGTATCCCTTTTAAATAAATGTTATTAAGAGTAGTTAACTTTGGGGCACCTGGGTGGCTCAGTTGGTTGAGCGTCTGACTCTTGGTTTCCGCTCAGGTCATGATCTTGCTGGTGGTGAGATTGAGCCCCATGTGGGGCTCTGCACTCAGCGGGTAGTCTGCTTGAGATTCTCTCCCTCTCCCCTTCCTGCATGCTCGTTCTCTTTCTCTCTCTCAAATAAATAGATCAGTCTTTTTTTAAAAAGATAACTTTGGACTAAAATAGGGGACTGTTCCAGTTAACTTTTTCTTTTTAAAAAGATTTTATTTATTTATTTGAGAGAGGGGGAGAGTGAGCACAAGAGAGAGCATGAGCGAACACTAGCGGGAGGAGAGGCAGAGGGAGAGAGAAGCAGACTCCCTGCTGAGTAGAGAGCTGGATGCGGGGCTCGATCTCAGGACCCCAAGATCATGACCTGAGCCGAAGGCAGATGCTTGACTGACTGAGCCACTCAGGCACCCCTGTAGTTAACTTTTTCATGGTGAATTTTGAAAATGGTTTGCCTCCTTTAATATTTTTATTTTCCAATTTTATTTCAGAAAAGATCTAGGTCATGCTCAAATGATGGTTGATGAGCTCTTTTCCTCCCACTCTGATTTGGATTCTGATTGTGAACTAGACAGAGCTGTTACCCAAATCAGTGTAGATCTGGTGGATGACTACCCAGCCTCCGACCCACGATGGGCTGAGTCTGTCCCTGAGGGTAAGAACTTTTACTTTTCATATTATGGAGTGATCTGTTTTGAGAATATTCTGGTTCTTTTATTAAAGCATCTCTCAAAGCATGTTTTTTTAGTTTTTAATTTATTATTTTTTAAAAGGTTATAACTTACCTTACAGTAGATTTTGAAAGGGGCTCAGAACAGATCTGCAGGATAAAAACTGAAGGAGTATTGGAGCAAATCCTGCTTGTTCTATGTGAAGCAGACTAACTAGCCCTACTTAGCTTTCTCACCATTTTATTTCTCAAAGGAAATTGGTGGCATAGGTAAGCATTTGGCACCTATTAGCTCCCAAATTAAATGGCAATTTTGGTATAATCACTGTATTTGCCTAATAGAAATTATACATTTCCCTGAGAGTGGCAATGAGCAAATCTCAACATATAGAAATGGACATATCATGTTTCTGCCCTGGGTGACTGTCCTTCTTACACTTCCACCACAGCATCACGGGCACTCGGTATTCCCAGGTACCAGCAAACTGTCTCAAATGTCCATTTCTCTCTCTAAATTCCTACTTAGCAAGTTTGCTAAACCTCATTAGAGGGTTAGGAAGGAAACATCAGCGCTTACCTTTTTTCTTTGACTTCATTTTGAGCTGGCAAGCTTAGAATGATATAAATGATTAACAATAACAGGGTTTGTGTTTTGAATAAATATGGTATGACTCCCAAAATTTTCCTCTAAATTTTTTAAACTCTTGGGTAATGTTACAAATAGTTGCATTAAAAGATTGGTAGTTTCCTTTGGTATATTTTTTAACTTTTTATTTTAATAGCAGTAATTATTGTAAAGCTAGTATGTTATGTGTTTAAATTTTGTTATTGTGTTTCAACAGAAGCACCTGGGTTTAGCAATACATCACTGATTATTCTTCACCAGCTAGAAGACAAGATGAAAGCCCATTCTTTCCTTATGGACTTTATTCACCAAGTAAGCATCCTAGTTGCTATGGACAGGGATGGCCAGGACACCAGGCTTTACTGTGTCTTTTGTCAGCTCTCTCCAGGATAATGGGAGATCCTTTCTTATTCTGAGGTGTTTTGTGAGGTCGGACATGACTAGTGTTTTCCATTTTCTTTGCTGACTTCAAAGTAGGAAAGTCCAGGGCTGGTGGGGGAGAGGGAGCTATTCAAGTATAAAAGCTGCACGGAAAACAGACTAAAAAGAAGAAAAACAGTGTATTTCCACAGAAATGTTTCATCTTTATTTTGACATTCTTTGATACCTATGTGCTTTTAAGTAAACTTGGGTTTTCATGAATTGCCTTTGTATTATTGAAAAGATAGTGAAGAATATTAAGGTGATGACAGATTTTGATATATGGGTTTATAGTTTTGAAGTGCCATTAGAATCGATTCCTTATTTAAAGTTTGTGGTTTTTTGTTTTGTTTTTAATGGAGTATCCTCATTTATATTGGGCCTAAAATTAGAATATGTTTTTACTGCTAGACAGAATTGTTACACAGTGTCACCCATCTCTGCCTTGTTGATCAGTAGTGGCTCCCAGGCATATTATATATCCAAATGAATGCATTTAATCCCACTTTCGCTTACTTTTTCCAAAATCAATAATGCCTTCATGTTAAAGAGATTCTGATGCTGTCTAATAGAACTTTCTGTGGTGATGGGAATGTTCTATATCTGTGTTACTCAGTAGCCAGTAGTCACAGGTGGCTGCTGAGCACCTTTGGTGGATAGTGGCTACCTTATTGGACAGTGCAATTCTAGATGATTCCAGAAACACCTTGATTGTTCTTAATTCCACATTCTGCTTCAGTTGTAATGTATGGTTTGGCTCCTGTCTACTTTTATTGTCTTGGCAAGGGCACTCCAATCATTCAGGTCTCTCTCCTTTTTTTTTAAGTGGTTTAGATAGACTACAAATTAATGGGGGGAAAAACACAACATTTTCTTATGTAATTGTTTATTTAGTCAAGTGTATCAGTTAACTATTAATACCTAACAAACCACCCCAAAATGTGGTGGATTAAAACATTTCTTTCGGGTACCTGGGCGGTTTTTCTGTGAATTTTAGCTGGGGCCACTCCTTGAACTGCATTTAGGGTAGGCTGAGCTGGAAGGTCCCCAAGCTTCTCTTACCTGACATTTGATGTCAGTTTGTCAGCTGGGCCACATGGTTCTTCTCCTCCACTTAGTCTCTAATCCTCCTTTAGGCTGCACTGGCTTCCTGTGGTCTCAGGGCAGCCCTCACGGGGATGAACTTAGAAGCTGTAGTCTTCCTCAGGTCTTAACGTTAGATGTCACAAAATGTTGCTTCCACCAAAGTGACATTGGTCAAAGCAAGTCACCAGGCCAGCCCAGATGAAAAGGATTGAGAGATGGATTCTACCTCTTGATGGGAGGAGTGCCAAAGTCATGTTGCAGGAGGATGTGCATACTGGGATGGAAGGAGTTCATGCCTTAATATGCCACACCAAGGACACACTAATTTATCAGAGGGTTGAGAGAGCCATGGACCAGGAGTGGTTGCCGTATCTCTTGGCACAGCCTCCCCAGGCTTCAGAAACCCTGCTGGAGTCATTCAACTCTTGGAGGCAGTGTCCATTGCAAGGTAATATCTAGCTGGATCTAAAAATCCCATTCTGGCTGTGCCTTTATGTTTGAATTACCTTTAATATTTTAGAGCATATTATTAATTGTTAATTATTATTAATGTAAATAATTGTGTAACCAGACACTTGTATCTAAAGAAATACTTTTTTTTTTTAAGATTTTATTTACTTATTTGTCAGAGAGAGAGAGAGAGAGAGAGTACAAGCAGGGGGAGGGGCAGAAGGAGAGGCAGGCTCCCCACGGAGCAAGGAGCCCGACGCTGGGACTCCATCCCAGGACCCCGGGATCATGACCTGAGCCGAAGGCAGATGCTTAACAACTGAGCTACCCGGGCGCCCCTAAGGAAATACTTCTGAATATGAGGCTCTCCTCCTCAAGCCAGACTCTGTGCCAACAAGGCCATATCTCATGCTAAAGGGGATGAGAATTAATATCCAGGCCTCAGGACAGTGCCTTTGCCTGCAGTTTTCTGGCACTGAGGGAAGCATATGTCCTCACACGTAGTGCAGAGAGGCTTAGAGGCAGGGTGTTACTGCGCTTCTCTTTGTCTTGGGGCCCAAGTGAGTTCATGTGTAGACATCACTTCACTGGCAGTGCTGCCGCGCTGAGGCAAGCAGAATTCCCTCATGTAAAAACTACATTTTCAATATTTATGAGGGAACCAGGAAGAGAATTCAAATCAGAAAAGACAATGCAACTCTTATTTTAAAATAACCAGGTGAACGGGGTGAATAAACTAAGCCAGATTGATTCAGCAACCTATTCCATGGTCTTTAAAAATAATGAGGAAAAAAAAAGTGTATCTAAATGTGTTGTGAAAAGATAAGATGCTATCAAAACAAGGTACAGAACAATATATATAGTGTGGCCCCTTTGTGTTAAAAAAAAAAAAATGTCTCCTAGCATATGAATGCCACAAAAGCTTATAAAGATAGCAGGGAAATTTAACTGCAGCTCCAGTAGGAAATGGGCTGGGGACTTTTACCTCTCCATACTATTAAGTTTTCTAACCAGTGTGCAAGCCAGGCTCTCCGCTTTCGCCATGGACAATGTGGTGGAGACATTTCCAGAATGGTGACCTACCACAATCTTGGTCAGTTCTCCCTTTATCTTGTGTTCTGTGAAGGAAAAGCAGGAGGAGGGTTCCAGTTCTCTTTGCAACATGGGGAATCAAAGGTGGCAGACCAAGTTCAACTGAGGGTTCTGGTGTGCACATTATGCCAGGCAAGTCCTGCACTGTTGGTTGAACCTCAGGGGGGTAGCATGTTGGGAAGAGATGCCTTTGTTAAATGTTTTGTATTGTTCTCTTTCATGGGTCAGAGCTTCACACCCTCTTTCCTGGCTTTGGTATTCATTTGGGATGGTAGATGATGTTCCTGAGAGCCTTGAGGTCTGACCTACAGTATTATCCTTCATTCTGGCCCCAGTTTATCAGACCCACTCTCTTTTGGTTGTGTTCTCTGAAGGAAGGGTTCACGTGTGCTGTCCTCTTAGTCGATAGTCTTTATATATAATTGCTGTATAATTCTCAGAAGTCAGGGTGCAGCTTTTCTTTGAGCAGCTTCATGAGTGAATTCAGCAGCAAAGTGGCAAGAAATGGTTCTCCAGCCAAGGGAGGTCATGTTCATCCTCTTATTGTCCAGAGTCTCTGCTCACAATGGCAGTCAATGAGAGGTGCTGCTGGGCGTGGCACCCTGGGCACACAGCATTTTCATGTCAGGTCACAGTGTAGAAACCATCTTCGCGGGCTCCTGGGTGGCTCATTCGGTTAAGCGTCTCTCTTAGTTCAGGTCAGGATCTCAGGGTCCTGGGATCGAGCCCCATATCAGGCTCTCTGCTCGGCGGAGAAGCCTGTTTCTCTCTCTTTCCCTCTGCTCTTCCCCCTGCTTGTGCTCTCTCTGTCTCTGTCAGATAAATAAATAAAATCTTCAAAAAAGAAACGGTCTTCTCTCATTTAGAAAAAAATGAAAGAGCGTTTTTGCACAGAGAAAAAGGGAAAAGACCCATGAATGTCATCTTTTATCTTTTGTTTTCAGTTGGCTGATACTGCAGTTTTTGTTCTTGACACACATGTGTGAACCACACTTCCAAGACACAAGTTGTTTTGGCTTTTCACTGTAATTACCTCTTGTTCCTCCATGATTCTGATGTTTGTTGTATGGGAAGCAGCCTTCTCCTGGGGCTTCCCATTTACACACTGTAGGGCTATCTTTATGCTTTTAAAAAAAAGAGTAACGAAGACTGTCACCTAACCTCATGGGGGATTTGTATAAAACCATTTTAGCCCATTTAGCAAAAGGTAGATTCCTTATTATTTCCTTAAGCTCATTGTAATAAAAGAAACCTAATTCAGAAAAAAAAAAGTTTTCTAACCATGTGTGTTTTTCACCCATGTTGTAGGACTTCTCTGGGGATTTGGGGCATTGTTTATTTTGTTTACTGTGTACTATATTTAAAATAAACCTCAACATATAAAAATCAAGTCACTCAGCAATAAAGTGTAGAAGAGTATTCCGTATTTAGATGTGTCTGTTGGCTTCTTCCTAGTTGGGCTGTTGATGCTTTCTCAGATGAGAAAGCTAAGAGGGACCCCCAGAGTAACGTCAGAGATGGGGACCAGGCACAGGTGGGAGTGCAAGGGAGCGTGGACTCTTGCCCCCTTCCTGTGACTTTCAGGTTGTGGAAAGTAATCGCTGAAGATGGAGACTGCGGAGTGTCTAGTTCACAAAGATCTAGAATCTTGGGGAGTTAGGTAGAAAAGAGCAATTTTACGCTTTTGATAACCATAAATAATGAGAAATAAGAGTAGTGGAATGACCCTAATCTCAGAAGAGGAACATTGGTACTTACAAAGGGGCTAGTGGCTCTGGCTGAAGTTGTGTGTGTGCGGGTGTAAAACGGTGGAAAGGAGAAGATAGCTGAGGTACTCTCTGGGGGACACCTAAGGCCAACGGCTCTGTACCCATTGTGCTTCTGGTGTAGATGAGCCTGCATTATTTCGTGTGTTACTGTAAATGTTTCCTAAGAACATGTGTTTGTATTTTCCCCAGGTTGGCTTATTTGGACGTCTTGGCACTTTTGCAGTAAGAGGGATGCCCATGGCAACTCGACTGTTGCTCTGCGAGCATGCGGAAAAGTTATCAGCCGCCATTGTTCTCAAGAACTACCACTCCAGGCTCTCGGACCTGCTGAACACAGCAATCATGATTGCTTTAAACAAGAGGGATTGTGAAATCCCATCCAACCTGACTCCCGCAGATGTCTTTTTTAGAGAAGTAAGAGGAGTTCTTTTGCCTTTAACGTGGCTTTTTAGAGCTATGCCATTTGTTGATCATGCCTCAAACAGGGAAAAGATGGAGCACAAAAAAATCTCATTGAAATTTTAAATAGGACTCCATGTTTATTTAGCACATTCCCTGTAAGTTAGAGCTTGCAAAATTGACTAAGTCTTCTCTACTGTCTGCTGGATGTTTTCCTTTTGCCTCTCCAAATCCACTCTTGACGCTGCCCCCTCTAGAGGGCATCTCGTCAGTGGGTTCCTTTGCCCTCCTGTTGTCTTTGATAACGGTGAGGCACTATCAGGCCGGGAGTGGTTATCTATTATTATTTGTTCTATCTGTTATTCCCCCAGCCTCGTTCCTTCCCTGCTTCCACTGCAGTTTGCTGTGCCTTCTGTCAGAGACTGCAGCTTCTCGCTGGCTGCTCTCCACGTTTCCAGTAACTGCTTCCACCCAGTGCCCCTTCACGCCTGGCCTTCGTAGTGGCTCCCCTGTTGCTAGCCCTGGATGCTGCACCTTCCTATGTAGATCCCCTGGCCCCTGCCAGCACCACCACAAACGGGCCCTTCACTAAACTCTGCTCACTACCTGCTAGGATCCTACTATCTACCTTGCTTTTAAAATCATTTATTTTCCAAGGAAAAGAAAAACCCGCTATAAACATCAGAGGAAGAAAAGATTTAAGATGCTGGCCAACTAGTGGCAGCTGACTATTGTGATAATAGCATATAGCTTTTGTTCTTGTGCAACTTCTTACAACTTCATGCAGGGGCAGGGAGACTTTACTCCCTCCCTGTAATTGTTTTTTACATTTGGGGAACTTTTAACTCTATTTGCTCAGTTTCATTTTTATTTCCTTCCTACCACAGTCTAGCTATAATCTAGCATCTAACAGGCTATGCCAAGAAGTCCTTTTCTCTTCTTAATACAGTTGACCCTTGAACAACATGCCAGTCCCCTTGCACAGTGGAAAATCTGTGTATAACTTCTGACTCTCCAAAACTATAATTACTGGGTGCCTGGGTGGCTCAGTTGTTAAGCGTCAGCCTTTGGCTAGGGTCATGATCCCAGGGTCCTGGGATCGAGCCCTGCATCGGGCTCCCCGCTCTGTAGGAAGCCTGTTTCTCCCTCTCCTACTCCCCCTGCTTGTGTTCCCTCTCTCACTATCTCTCTCTGTCAAATAAATAAATAAAATCTTTAAAAAAAAAAAAAACTAACTACTAATAGTTTACTGTTGACCAGAAGCCTTACCAATAGTTGAATTAATACACATTTTTTATGTTACATACAGTATTACATACTGTATTCTTAAAGGAAATGTTAAAATTTACATAAGGAAGAAAATAAATTCACAGTACTGTACTGTATCAAAAAAAATATGTGCATCAGTGGGCCCATGCAGTTTAAACCTGTGTTGTTTAAGGGTCAGCTATGTTTCATGTACTATAACCTAAAAATAATTTAAGACACTGAACTATGTTCAGGTTTTCTGTTGATTCCAGAAATGTATTTAGTTCTAAGAATGCCTTGTTCTTATATATTTGGGTTAGTTTTTTGTCTAAGGATGTAAGGCAAAGCACTTTTTTGTTTTATTTTGTTGTTGTTGTTTTTTAAATCTAGGAAATATCCCCAAAATCTGAATGAAAGAAAGAAAAACAGTTTCCTCAAATTCCATCATCTAACCAATCTGAAAGGAAATCTGTGCAAAGCCCTCACTCCCCCACCTCCAGCCAAGCTTACAGACAAAACTCACAGGTGTCTGCACTTGGCCCTAACTCTTTGTTGTGTAAGAAGGGGAGGAGAGTGATGGTGTCAGAAATAGAAGTGGGCCAAGAAGGGCTACAGAGGAGAAGGTCACCTACATATTGGATAAGAGTACTATTTGGGAGGGAGAGGTTATCTGATGCCAGAGCTTGTCCGAAGAGGTGGGGGCTATCCCTAAAACCCTGCAGGAGAACTGTCCAAGTTAACTGTTGGGAGTGTCAGGTGTTGGGGTCAGTCCAGGGAAAGGTGAAAAGGTCTTGGGATTCTGGGAAGATGGGAACATTGGAGAATGCATCCTTAAGGTCTAAGACAGTGATGTACATGGTGGGGGTGCAATGGTGGGGAGAGGGTGTATGGATTGGGGACGATGGGGTGGATAGGGAAGACTGCTTCGTTGATAATTCCGAGATCCTGAGCGAGTCTATAAGAACCGTCTGGCTTTTTTTTTTTTTTTTTTTAGGAAGTCTAGGGAATCCCTTCATATTTATTAATATACTCAACTTCCATTTATTTTAATTCAGTTCAGTTGCATTTGGATAATTTTTTAGACTTCAGTAGAATTAGGTGCTAATAAAAGACTCATGAAGGTTACTTGTGAAGTTCTGTTTTTTCCTTCATTCAGCATATTTGTTTATCTGTCTTGTCTATTAGAAGTATAAAGAACTTCAGTGAATAAGCTATATTTCCTATCTCATCCTTGAATCTGGACTCATGATTTCAAGTGAATTTGGAATTTATAAACTTTTAGAGTTAACTGATACCAGCAATTGTTTGGTATCTCTGGTCTTAAATTCTGGTCTGGCATATGCCTTTAAAATCTTATTCAGTCTATTTGAGTAACTGTTGAAACCAAATTTATGTTCACTTATTTTCTGCCCTGAAGATGCTAATTCCCTCATCTTTTGGGTTACCCTGCTTGTTCCTATTATTTTAACTAGATAACTCTAAGCTTCCTTAACTTTACCTGGCTATTATTAATCTTTAATCAGGAGAAAAAAATTAAAGTGAAATAAGTTGCATTTTATTTTCTCCCTTATCTCTGGGTTCCTATTTTAATGTCAGTCATTTTGCAATAATGGCTTATAACGGAGTTCACTTTCAGTAAACTCCTGACCACCTCTTTAGCTGCTAAAATGTCTCACACATTTTGTCACTGAGTCATTTCAGAGCTGTCTCCTTTTTGTTTCTAATATATGTTTTTTTTTTCTATGTGAATACATCTCCAAAGTTATTGGGTTTCTGGAAACATAAATAAAGAACAGATGGCTGCTCACACCTTATGACAAATACGTTGGAGACAGAGGACTTTCCTCATGTCCCTTATGGTCAGCATGTTAGCTTTCATGTGGTGGACATCTGTGGCTATTTGAAATAGGCCTTGCTGCTGTTTTGGAGTCTCTCAGGTCTGGTCAGTCCTCTTGAATAGTAGCTTATTTTTAAGCAGTTGGGTTTCTCAGTTATTTATTAGTCTGGAGCTCAGATTCCTCTTCCATGCTCACGTGGTTGTTGGCAGCATTCATTTCCTTGCTGGCTTTTAGCCAGAGGTTGTTCTCAGCTCTTAGAAGCCATTTTCATGACACCCTCCCTCCACATGCAAAAGGAAAGGATTATACAGGGCATGTGCTTTAAAGTTGGGAATCCAGAGGGCCATCTTAGTGTCTACCACTAAAATAATAGGAGGCCATAAGGTACGTATTTCTTGTTTCTTTTTTCCATCTTCATGTGTCTGGATTCTTTTCCTCCTTTAGTTTCATAAAAGAAAGATTCTTTATTCTAAGTTTAAATTCTTCCCGCAGGTCTTTCCCACCCCTCTTTCAATTCACTCTATTAGACCTGCTTGTGGTCCCACTCACACACTCTTGTATTTTCATTTTTCCCTGTTTATTTGCTCCTTCCTTTCAACTTGCATGTTGCCTAGTCCTCAGTTCTTCTCTGAAGTAAATCTGCCTTTTCTATAGCTCAGGTTTAAGTCCACTCTCTTTTTGCAAATGGGTAATCTTCCTGTCTCTGGCCCTCCCTACTCTCATCTACCCAGAACCGTATGGCTTTTTGACTAGAAGGATTAGAGTACTGTAAGGAGAGTTAGTAGGTTTATTAGAGGAAAGGAATTTGGAAATGGGGGTTGTAAGCCTCTCAGGGCCTCAGGTTTGAGAGGTTATTGGGGTTTGAAGGGGAAAAGGTAGGATCCTTAAGGTGTATAGATTCCTTTCACAATCACACTGTTGTAACTTTTGTGTTCTTTTTTAGTTTTTGTTCATGCACACTTTTACATGGCAAAGCAAATTTTTAAAAAAGTTACTAACAAATTATTTGAAAGAATTGAGTAAGAGCCTGATTCCTTTTCCTGCATTTGGATCAAAGTGGAAAGCATACTAGTTAATTCAGTATACCTGCATTTTCCAGTTAACTGGGGGGAAAAAAAGGAAGGATCTGGAAATTATCAGTTGGATACATAATTCATGAGTAGTACCTTAGGAATATGATAGACAAAACCAAAAATGTGACTGGTTCTTCAAAAGAACGCTCCATATGGGAATGGTAATGTTTAAGACTATTTATATCACCATTTATCTTTATTTATTTATTTATTTATTTATTTATTTATTTATTTGACACACAGAGATAGCAAGAGAGAGAGAGAGGATCTCCCCACAAGCAGGGGGAGCGGCAGGCAGAGGGAGAAGCAGGCTTCCTGCATGAGCAGGGAGTCTGATGTGGGGCTCGATCCCAGGACCCTGGGATCATGACCTGAGCTGAAGGCAGCGGTTTAACCAACTGAGCCACCCAGGCGCCCCTATATCACCATTTATCTTAATTCCTCATGACGTTTACTGGTATTAAATTTCCTTTGGGGTGTAGTTTTGAATCTTAGGGTTCCATAGAGGTAACTGCTTAAGGGATAGACTGTTGGGTCAGCATATGAATAGTATTTGAAACCACTGAGTATGTAACTCTCGTGGTGAAGGTGTTTAGCAATTTATTTGCTTTTATATGTATATGTATATATATATATATATATATTTTTTTAAGATTTTATCTATATGTCAGAGAGAGAGATCACAAGCAGGGGGAGTGGGAGAGGGAGAAGCAGGCTCCCCGCTGAGTAAGGAGCCTGATGCAGGACTTGATCCCAGGACCCTAGGATCATGACTTGAGCTAAAGGCAGATGCTTAACTGACGGAGCCACCCAGGCATCCCTGCTTTTATATTTTCTGCTTTTTTATATCATATATGCTATCTTACCATTTTCATTTTAACGATATTAAGAAATTCTTACATTTAATCTTGCAAATTAAATGAGCCAAAAGTCTCTTGCTGGGGCTATTAGGATGCCTTTGACTAACACCTGAAATAGGAAAGGAATAACAGGGTTTAAAAGATGATTTTGGGGGCGCCTGGGTGGCTCAGTCATTAAGCATCTGCCTTCGGCTCAGGTCGTGATCCCAGGGTCCTGGGATCAAGCCCCACATCGGGCTCCCTGCTCTGCGGGGAAGCCTGCTTCTCCCTCTCCCACTCCCCCTGCCTGTGTTCTTTCTCTCACTATGTCTCTTTCTGTCAAATAAATAAATAAAATCTTAAAAAAAAAGATTTTCTTTGGGCCATATTTTGCATATACATATGTCTTGTTCCCTCAACTAGCTTGTAAGCATAAGGACAGCAAACCTCCTTTGTTATTTCTTTGCATGCCCAATGCTATGCAGACTCTAAATGTATTAAGTAAATATCCACTTAATAAAGGGGGGAAAGTTTAACCGTGGACTGAAACCAGAAACAGGTGTTTCAGTGCTTAAAGAGTATTTTTTGCTTCATTACCTTCATGTGTTAATAATGACAAAAAAATTAGAAAAGAACAGAAGTTATATACATTTGACTCTTGAACAATACAGGGGGTTAAGGGTGCTGACCCCCCATGCAGTCAGAGTGTTTTAAAAAATCATAAAGAAGAGAAAATAAATTTACTGTACTGTATCAAAAAACATCCACGTGTAAGTGGACCCATGTGGTTCAAACCTGTTGCTCAAGGATTCCTTGAACAATATTTTCTCTTTCTACTTCCTTTTAAATTTATTTTCACCATCAGCTGTTTTATTCTGGCTAATGAGCTGAGGGTATTCCTTGATGAGAAAAGCCCCTTGAGTAGATTCTGGGCAGTTGTAATTATTACCATCAACATAATTTTTGTTGTAAGTATTGCCTTCTCTGTACTTCACCAGGTGTCCCAGGTAGACACCGTCTGTGAGTGCTTACTAGAGCATGAGGAGCAGATCTTAAAGGATACGTCATTGGACTCCGTTGAATGGGCTGAGGTGGTCATCAATGTGAACAGTATTCTCAAGGTACAAAATTACAGCGAAGATTTCGGCAAATCAAAGACCAGAGTGTGGGTAGAAGAGAGAGTGGTTTCCATATTCCTATTCTGTATCGCCAGTAATTTTTAAGGGTTTAGCATTTAATTCCAAAAATTTAGAAAAATGCCATTTTATGAATCAGGCAAACATTTTGAATGTTTGCCTTGGGCATTATTAAGTGTCTATGATCCTGAGTTCTGTTTGGTAAAATAAACCTTTTATTTGGAGAGGGATATGTATAGCATTACAAATGTATTAATGTTATACTAAACCGAATCACTCAGAAGCTTACTGTTTGTATTACTGATTAAATGTTCCATTTAATCTTAGCTAATGGTCTTTATAGCAATTGTTTCCCTACTCTGGTTACTATAGTTTTCCAAAATTGAAATTAAATTTTAGTGCAGAAAGAACCAAAGAGTAATTTTGCAGACCTGTGCTGAGTATTTTTTAGTATTAATAGACTTTGGTGTTTCAAATTAGCTTTAAAAATACTGGGATTCATCGCTTTCTGCATATGCTATCACATTTTTTTTCTAGGACATGCTACAAGCTGCTAGTCATTATCGACAAAATAGAAACTCCTTATATAGAAGAGAAGAACCACTAGAACAAGAACCTGAATATGTTCCTTGGACAGGTGAGATTGCAAGCACTGAGCGCAAATATACTGATTTATTATTAGCAGTCATTCAAAATATATTCCTGATGGCCCATTTCTGGAAGCTGTATTACTCCATTAGTGTAGGTTTATAAGTAAAATGAAAAATAAGTGCTATCTCCAGAATGAGCAATTCTTGTGAAAATTGCTTTATTCTCTTGAATAATTTATAGATCTCTCTATGATGTATTTCACTAGTACTTATTATGTGTCCACTAGATTTTATTTATTTGTTTTTTAAGTAATCGCTACCCCCAGTGAGGGGCTTGAACTTACGACCCCAGGATCAGGAGTCGCATGCTCTGTGACTGAGCCAGCTAGGCGCTCCATGTCTACTAGATTTTAGGGCATATAGTTATTCAAAGAAGCAGGTCCTGGCTCTGGAGGTGTTGACTATATTTAATGTTGATTTAATACAAAAAAGTAAGTGGAGCAGCATTAAAGGGATTTAGAAGGAAAAAGGATCATGTTTACCTGGCTTTGTTGAGGAAGTCTCCCGTATAGAAGATGGGATTTGAGCAGGACAGAGAGGTATCAACTGAAACCCTATTTGATTTATTTTTCCAGCAGCAGTGAGGTGATAGTTTTTAGGAAGTTGGTCTTTCCCTTAGCCAGTATAGAACCCTTACTTACCGTATTACTTTGTGTGATTTCACAGCAACGGGTGGTCCTTCAGGCATCCGGACAGTAATAGAACGCCAGCATGGAATTGTCCTGAAAGTGGTTTATCCTCAGGCAGACAGCAACCTCCGAAACATTCTGACAGAGCAGCTGGTAGCACTGATTGATTGCTTCCTGGATGGTTATGTTTCCCAGCTGAAGTCTCTGGACCGATCTGGTGATCAAGAAAGATATAACAGTCTGGAAATGGAATACCTACAGAAAAGATCAGATCTCTTATCTCCACTTCGTAAGTGCATGGTATTTAGCAAGGCCCATGGGTCTTTGAATTTGCAGAACAGAGGAAGGAGTCAGATCGTTAATGCAGCGTATTCAGTGTGCTATCATTCATCCAAGCCTAACCAAGAACTTAAAGCACATACATACAGCTTTCTGTGTTCATTTGTTCAACCTTGTTTTCAAAACTTGCCAGGTATAAGCACCATGCTGAAGAGCGTTTGAAAAAGTAAATTAGCAACAGATGGAGACTGCCCTCCAAGAGCTTGTCATCTGAGACCTTGACACGAATAACTAGTCTGCCCAGTAGAGCATGATGAAGCCTGTTCAGCAGAGGACACGTTCTTTTCATAGTTAGGATGAGGAGGTGGGGTTGTACACATAGGAAGGGAATAGCTTCATAGGTAGGCAGGAACAAAGTGGATTAAATTTGCCTCTTTAATGAATTTATGTGGATTATGAAACTAAATGCCAGTAACTGGAAAGATTTCTATTCCATTATTTTTAGAGTATGGTATGAGTTAAGGGTAAAATTTCATGTAATATTTTTTATCACATACTAAGTTTTCACTGACAGGATTTTTTTTTTCCATCTGTTCTCATTTTTACAGTCACATTAGGCCAGTACCCGTGGGCTGCTTCATTAGCAGAAAAGTACTGTGACTTTGATATCTTAGTACAGATGTGTGAGCAGACCGACAACCAGACCAGACTCCAGCGCTACATGACCCAATTTGCCGATCAGGTAGGTAACGAATGTCAGGGACGTAGGCAGTAGATCCTGTAGTAGGTTTTACCATTTCAAACCTTACTTGGGTTTTTAGGAAGATGATGTACAGTCTTTTTGCAGTTAACTTAGATACTAATTTGTGCGTTGTGTTTCTTTGTAAATTGGCAGACAATTCCAAATATTGAAAGATTTTTTGACCTTTGAAGAATGTGTTAAAACTTTCATTTCTATTCTGATATTTCCAGTTATAATTAAAAGTAAATAGACGAATATTGGGAGAGTTTTAAAACTTTGAAAAAAGATCTTGGGAGAACAGGATGCTGCAGCTTTTGGAGAGCTCAGCTTTCCTCAGTTGACATCATGCTTATTTTTTTAAAGAAGTTCTCATTATGACACTCTCTAGGTGAAAGTCACTCACAATTTCACCACCCAGAGAGAACCCTTTTTATCGTTTGGTTTATATTGTTCTGGTCTTTTCACTGTATAGTATTACAGACAAACATACTTTGCCAATTGCTTATTTCCCTTAATATATCACAAATATTTGTCCTTCTTATTAAGTATTTCACAACAATGTTTTTGATGGTGTTATGGTATATTGTGAACTGGGTGTAACTTACCGTATTTGACCAGGGCCTGATTGTTGGACACGGCTTATTTGGTATTTCACAATAGTGCTTAAGTAAATACTTTTGTGCCCATATGATTTTTATTCTTTTTGTGGATTCTAGCCCTTTGTCAACATTTTCCATCCATTTTTGCATTCTTTTATTCTCTTTAATATGTTTAGTAATTATTTAAAAATCCTTCCATGCTACCTCCAAAATCTGATCATTCTCCGGTCTGGTTCTGTTGTCTAGTTATTAGTCATATTTTTCTGCTTTTTTATGTCTTGTAATTTTTTTGTTTTATTTTGGATATTGTGTATAAAGGAACCTTAAAGGTGGAAATGAATGCTATTTTTCTCTGGGGAGGCAGATAGGGTGAGAGGCAGGTCACTCGATTCATCAAGAATAGAGGTGGGCCAAGGCTTGGTTGTGGCTTTTGTTATATTCATTTCATTTCTGGTTTTGAAGTCTTGTGGGATTGGTATGTTCGTTGCAGAATTCCTTCTTTAGTGGAAACATCTCTTACATACTGTGTGACTGTAGGACATTTTAGTCTTCCTTTCCACCCTAGGCTTCCATACTTATCCCAGCATTCAGCAAAGTCTGGTGGGAAAAACCAGCTAGGCATTGAGGGCCTCTCTAGATTCTTATTTATCATGCCAGTCTGCATGGCCTTCTGGCACAGAATTCAATCTTTGAGAATCTTTCGTTCTGCACTGTCACATAGAACTTTCTGTGACACTGAAGATCTTACTCATATATTTTGTCTAAGATAGGACATAGGGCCATTGAGCACTTGAAATGTGGCGAGTGTGACTGAGGAACTGAATTTTAAAATTTTAACTAAGTTTAAACAGCTACATGTAGCTAATGGCTACCATACCATACCACGCACATCTAAAGTTTACATGATCTTGAGCAAGATTCCCTTTCTGAGTCCAAATTCCTCATTTATTAAATGAGATGACTAAGTTTTTTTTAAGGCCCTACCATATAGAAAATAAGTATTTAAGAATTTCTGTTCTGCAATCTAAGACCTTTGAAAAAAATTAATATTTTATTATAAGAAATGTACTTTTTAAAACTGTATTACTGAATATTACTGGATTCTTTGCCCTGTTATTTGTAGAATTTTTCAGACTTCCTCTTCCGTTGGTATCTGGAGAAAGGAAAGCGAGGCAAATTATTATCTCAGCCCATTTCTCAGCATGGAGAGTTGGCGAATTTTTTGCAGGCTCATGAACATCTCAGCTGGTTACATGAAATTAACAGCCAAGAATTAGAAAAGGTAAGAAGGATTGAGTTACATGGAGCAGATTTAGGCAATTTTTTACTTGATTAGTTTAGTGATTAAAATACTATTTAGAGATTATTTTACTATCTTATTTTTTTTAAAGATTTTATTTATTTATTTGACAGAGCGAGAGAGGGAACACAAGCAGGGGGAGTGGGAGAGGGAGAAGTAGGCTTCCCACTGAGCAGGGAGCCCGACGCGGGTCTCCATCCCAGGACCCCGGGATCATGACCTGAGCTGAAGGCAGACCCTTGACAACTGAGCCACCCAGGTGCCCCTAGAGATTTTTTTAAATATGTATCTCCTATTCTATGACATAATTTAAATAAAGTGTTCTTTTTTATTTATGATGGCATTGCCATTACTTTTAATGTCTCAATAAAAAAAGTACCTTGTGATTTGACTACTATTACAGTAAGGCACAAAAATTTTATTAATGTGTAAATAACAGTCTGTGGCCTTTTTTTTGTAATGAGTATTTTCTTAAAAATGTTCAAATTATGAGTAAAAACAGTACACTAAATAGTTTTAAAGTTTGTCCTTGACAAGTTGTTGAAGTGAATGTATAATTGTTATAGAACAGATGTTTTGTACATGTTTCTTTTCCCAATAATTAGTGTGGCTGGTTAATATTTTATTGAGTAATTACTCTCAGTATATAGTACCAGTCAGGTTTAGGTTTGCTAGTATTGGATCTGATCTTTCCTTGGTATCAGTAAGGGGGGGAAACAACTATGGGTTGTACTAAACCTTTATTTAAATTTGAATTTAATACTCAGGATCTTACCATTTTTCCATATTTTGTTTATTGTAGGCTCATGCAACACTGCTGGGTTTGGCAAACGTGGAAACTCATTACTTTGCAAAGAAAAAAACCCTTCTTGGTTTGAGTAAATTGGCTGCATTGGCTTCAGACTTTTCAGAGAATATACTGCAAGAAAAAATTGAAGGTAAAAGAAAGGATTTGAACATCAGTCATGCTATCAATGAACTCTGTGCATTCCTATTATCATTTAATAGGGTTCATTAGACACCAGGACCCATCTCTCCTTTAAGAGGAGTGATTCAGTGTCGTTAGACCCTTACTCAAGTATGTATTTTTTGGGATTCTGTTTTTTAGAGAAAACTTGTATGTTAAATAAGAATTCCTAAGAAGGATGTTACATGATTTGAAGAGTGTTCTGAGTACACCCGTAGTGACTCATATTCTAAGAACAAGAAGAACTGCAAAGAAATCTTGACCTTTACTCAGTGGGTTTTATTGTAGATAGTGGTAATTTTGAAGCTACTGGTTTCAGAATTCAAAACTTTTTGGTGTCATCATTGTATACAACTATTTTGTTATATTGTAGGTTGAGAAAATGATTGGGTATATTGTTATTTTTGAGAACCAAGGGGAAGGGAGATGAAATTTAGAAGGAAGATGAGGAAGAACCCTGTACTGCATTTGAATTGGAGATAATCAGATGGAATCATGATTGTTTAAAATTAAAGTATTTCTTGGGGCGCCTGGGTGGCTCAGTTGGTTAAGCGACTGCCTTCGGCTCAGGTCATGATCCTGGAGTCCCGGGATCGAGTCCCACATCAGGCTCCCTGCTCAGCAGGGAGTCTGCTTCTCCCTCTGACCCTCTCCCGTCTCATGCTCTCTCTCTATCTCATTCTCTCTCTCAAATAAATAAATAAAAAATCTTTAAAAAAAAAAAATAAAAATAAAAATAAAAAAATAAAGTATTTCTTGGCTCTGTTCAGTGAAAAGGCCTAAAATCAGTGACACCCCCGTAGCATGAGTATACCTAGTCCTATACTTTGGCTTCTAACTACTATTTCTCAGTAAAAGGAATTGAGGGTTATTGAAGAAATGATCTTGGGAAGTCTTGTTTAGCCAGAAAGCAGGGTTAATGTAGAGATGTCAACACAACAGCCTCCACTAGCCAAGTTTGGGGATAATTTGAACACCAAAAAGAATGATAGTAAAGCATTTTATTTCACCGTTTAAAAAACGTTTAAAAACAAAAAATCCATAAATCCACAGTGATACCCAAAAGGGGAGGGGTCAGTGAAATGCTTCTTTACAAAAAAAGAATACCAACTAATAAATGTAGAATAGGACTTGGGAAGTCATCTTGCAACCCTGGTGACTAGTCATCAAAGGATGCTAAAACCATTGAGTTTAAGGGTTAGGGGAAGAAGATCATGTCATGTTTTCAGAGTATTATTACACAGATCTAATAGATACCGTCATCAGCAGTGAGACAAACTCACATTATATGCTTCCTGGAGTGATGTAATGTGACAGTGTAGAATACCACCTGTGTTGCTTTCATGCTAGAAATGGTCAACCTGAATCTAACCACAAGGGAGTGATTAGATATATCCTGTTTGTGGGGCATTTTGCAATATAATTGGCCCAGACTCTTCAAAATTCAGCAGCATGAAAGACAAAAAAAAAGACAAGAGGCTGTTTTAGATTAAAGTAGCCTGAGAGCTGTGACAACCAGATACAGGGTGAGATGCTTGATCAACTCCTCAGTCATCCCCCAAATAACTAACTATGACAAACATTTTGGGGACGACTGGGGAAATGTGAACATAATATTAGATGACATTACTTTATTTGTGTTAAATTTTTCAGACTTGATAATGATACTTGGTTGAATGCCCTTGTTCTTAGGAGGTATATGCTAAAGTATTTAGAAACGAAATGGCATGAAAGTCTGCAACTTCCATATTGCGTAGGGGGGAAAGCAAATAGGTAGGTTGGTAGGTAGGTAGGTAGATAAAGAAAGATGGCAAAATGTTAATAGCAGGTAACTCTAGGTATACAGTGTACACTGCATTCTTTTTTAAAATTTTGTGTAGGTTTGGAATTTTTCAAAATTAAAATTGGAGGGGATCTTAGCTATGTGGTCAGGAGTGAAGTATATGCAAATATAGGTGTGTGGTTGCAGGGCTTAGCCACAGAGTCCAGCTTCTGAGGTATGGATTCTAATTATACTGCCATCATTTTTTTCTTTGGGGAGTGGGAATAGTGGAAAGAATCTGGATGGAAGTTGGAGAGATCTGGTTTCAGTTATTTTCTCCAGCTTACTAGTTTTGTGACCTTGGGTACCCTCTGAGCCTCAGTTCCTTGGCTATAAAATGGGTAGTTGTAAGGATTGGAGACACTATTCCTTGAAAAAAATGTTTCGCATATATTAAGTCCTTAATAAATCATATAACTTTTAACTTTTATCATTTAACTTTTATTACTAAAATTATTATTCACTCTTTAGGAGATTCTTCAGTCTTTCATTTTTAAGTACTAGTAGTGCCTATTGCTCTAGAGAAGTGTGTATATATTCTGCAAGGTTGGCTGATAGTCTGACATGGGAAACCATATTTTAGCCTGGTCACCAGAGATAGACTATGTTAATCAAATCAAGGTTTTATTTCTTGCTCCCCCACCCACCAGAAATCATTAGAACTCTGGTCACCGTTTTGATTTGATCACTTCTTAACTTTCACTTTCTTAAAACAGTGGGAGTATTTTCAGGTGTCAGTAATTACCTATGGACTATCAGTGTGTCTGGTCATAGGGAGTAGATTTTTAAAAAATAACTTTCTGGTTATATGAAAAATTCCTATGGAAATTTGTAAATCACCAGGAAGAACACAATAAAAAAAAATTGTTCCTATAATCTCACTGCCTCAGAGATTACTACCGTTACTATTTCGTGTATCCTCCCAGTCTGTTTTTCTTGGTATGGAAATTGCACAAAAATGATTTGTTTGTTATAAAATTAGGATCACATGGAGTGATGTCAGTATTTGAGCATATTTATGCTTTGGTCACTGTACTTTGCTGTGACTGCTGTGTTTATGAGGCTGCATGGCAGTTCTCGATCCTTTTCCCCTGCAGCCCAGCACACTTTCCTGGGCAAAGCCTGGGAATGGGCTGCAGCCTGGATAGCCTCACCCCGTCACCTCATCCTATTGAGATTACCATTGCTAATTAGGTTTGGCACATAAACTTCCAGGTTTTGTTTTTCCTGGAATATACTCATGGTGGCTTTTAAATAGATCATTTCCCTTAGTGAAAGATTATATTAGAAACTCTGGCAGGAGTTGCTGAGTTACCAGAAAATGGGACTGGGTGACCCCCGATTTGAGAGACTTGTGCCTCATGAAATAGCCATCTGTTCTACAACTCCTTCAAACAGTAGTGTTATTTTCATAGCTCTTCTCTCCCCTCCTATTTGTGGTGACTGTGATTGTTTATATGATTTGAATCAAACCATGAGTATGTTTTAACATCAGGAATCAAGAGTTAGCAGAATTTATAACATTTTAGGATCACCAAGTAGTGATGAGATTACCTTTAGAGATGTTCCTCTTTTTTTTTTTTTTTTAAATTTAGATTTGTTTTATGATAGAGCAGAAGAGTTTACTCCCCTCCCTGCCTCTCATTTTGAATTCTAGAAATGGCTGAGCAGGAGCGCTTTCTTTTGCACCAGGAGACCCTGCCTGAACAGCTGCTGGCGGAGAAACAGCTAAGTCTCAGTGCGATGCCAGTGCTGACTGCCCCTCAGCTCATCAGCGTGCGTGCTTTTCCCATCCTTGCACCGTTTCTCAGTCTCAAAACAGCATCGGTATTTCTTGAGTCAGATGGTATAGTTCCTATGAGTAGTCATCTCCTCACTTCCTGTTTTTCTGGTAACTTTCCCCTTCCCCCAGAATAAGTTGTTAGAAGCTGCTTGAGAGCAGGATGCACATTAGCAGAAAGTAGTGGATCAGCTTCTGCCTCCCTGTAGATCTCCACCTGTTCCTAGAGATGCTCATGCCGGTGACCAGAAGAAAGTTCTTGTATTTTCTTTTCCAGCATAGGACACATATGTACCATGAGGTACAGTTCAGGCTGTTCCATAAGAAAAATGGTTTAAGGAACTGGATTTTCATAGCCTATAAGTACCATCCTCACCCTTTTCCTTTGGAACATAACACATTCTTAAGGGCATAGCTACATTATGGGCTGTAGCCTGGGTACTACAACAAAAGATACTTTTGTTGTTAAGTACACTTGTAGCCTTAACTCTGCTTCTCTCTTTGCCTTTCAGGAAAGCATTTCAAATGCAAGAGCGATGTAGGATCACTTTGAATTTGCTCTAATTTTATTAAAAAGAGGACAATTGAAAAACTTCAGTATTTTAGACATTACTAGTAACAGATTTCCTGTAATTGAGCTCACAACGGCCTCTCCTTATATAGCATATTGCAAAGAATATGCTCAAAAGAATACTAAAATATGTTTACTATCTTGAACCTAAGAATATAAATTTACTGACATTTTAAAAGTACGTATACCAAGATTTGCAAATCAGTTAGTTTATTATGAGGATAGATGGAATGTGATTTCCAAAGATGATAGTCTTACTATAAAATAAAAATACCTTTGACTTACTTAAAAGACAATGACATATTTTGTCCATAAATTTCTCTAGTCTTGGTTATATGATTACTTAAAATAATCCTCAACCTTATTTGAACTTTCTATAGCTGTATATCTGTGAAGAAAACAGAAGAGCTAATGAATATGATTTCAAGAAAGCTTTGGACTTGCTGGAGTATATTGATGAGGTAAGTATAAAATCACTTGAGATGATCACAGGCAAGTATCACAGTTTATATATATGGTTTTCTGTAGAACTGAATACCTCTAAAAAGAGAAAAAAATACCTCTTGTAGCCAATCATGACAATATGTTAATTTAGAAAGACTCTCTGGTTCAGCTATTCCTAACTCTTGGAATGTGTATAGTTCTTTAGAAAAGCTGTCAGGAGATTCCCTTTCCTGATAATTCTCACACATTCCCAGATGTCTTTTTCTGTGCATGAATAAAAAACACCATTTTTCAGAGTCCTGAGGTATTTTTTCTCTTTCATCATTAAGTCATTATTAGTTCCTCAGTCTGATATGTTGCTTTATCAATTTATTCTTCACATTATTCACCCTAAGAGGAGCTGTTTCTCAACCTTTTCCTTGGGGGTGGGGGGTGGGCTTTAAATGACAATTCTGTAGGTTAAATAGTTGGCCCTGCAATAGATAGATTTTAAAAATGTAGTGTATTGCCTTTTATGTTACCTTGTTTAAAGTCTTAACCCTTTCAAGTTCCTGATAAAATCAGATTATCACAGAATAATCAGAAACTAATTCTCACAGTTACTAATTGACTTACGCTTCTGAGTATTCATGTCTGAAATTTTTTTAGATTATGAATTAAGGTAAATCAATTGTATTTATGCAGAATTAGTTAACATAACTCAAATTTAAGCATGTATTTTTTTTTAAATCAGCACTTAATGAGGATTTTTTTGTTTTACTGTAAAGGAGGAAGATGTAAATATAAATGATCTAAAACTGGAAATCCTTTGCAAAGCTCTTCAGAGAGATAAGTAAGTTCTCATAGCATGACTCTAAGCTATGATTTTAGAAAAGGACTCTTTAGGAAGATTATGATATCCTATATCAAATGGTTTTGTAACCTAATTGTATTCTAACATAATTATAAAAATTTTATTGTGTGCATTAGTAATCTTAATTTTTCATTCAATAATTAAGGAAGAGTTTAAGGACTTAGGACCACTGGTATAATAAATCTCTACTTTTGATTTTATTTATTTGAGTGAGAGAGAGCGGGGGTGGGGTGCAGAGGGAGAAGGGGAGAAAGAGAATCTCAAGCAGGCTCCACGCCCAGTGCAGAACCCAGTGTGGAGCTCAGTCCCACGATCCTGAGATCATGACCTGAGTCGGGCGCTTAACCGAGACACCCAGACGCCCCTCCCTGTACTTTCGATTTTAAAATTTGGACTGTCAATTTGCACAGAAATATATATGTTCCTGATTTTCACAGAAGTTGGGCCAGTTCTACCAAACAAGAAGCTGCATTTTTTTTTAAATAAAAAGTTTATTAGAGTATCAGTACTCTCTTGTAAGTTACTGAGACCTCTTTTTCATGATCATCTCCTTCCTGAGAAGGGAGATTTCTACGGGAAATGGTGGCAAAGAAAGGTGGTGGCAGTGAAAGACTGAGAATAATCAGTTGGGGGATTGAATTGTTTCTAGGAAAAGAATTTTAGAGAATGTGACTTGAGTGCTAACACCCTTTCCTACTTACAGTTTTCCTTTATATGGTGCTGAGAAATTGCAGTAGAACTATTTTTACTAAAGCATTTCTTCCTCTGATCACTCCCAAATAGTTAAAATTGTTGTTCTATTTGGTCTTGGAGGTCACTCTCTGAAGCATCTAGCTCTGCCCACTTGATTCTCCTTCCTAATCTTAAAAAAGTATGCTGTCGTTTGACTGGAATTCCTTGTCATGGCTTCACGTTTAAAAACTTTAAGGTATTGGGGCGCCTGGGTGGCTCACACATGCCTTTGGCTCATGTCATGATCTTTGGGTCCTGGGATCGAGCCCCACATCAGGCTCTGGGTGGGGGTGGGGGTGGGGGGTGGTGATCGTGGTGGTCTCCCCCCGCCAATCAGGGGTAGGGGGTGGTCTACCCCCCTCAAATAAAATAAAATAAAATAATGCATTGGGGGAGCATTTAAGGTATTGTGGAATATATTCATTGATTACTACAAAGCAGTGGTTTGTGTGTGTGTGTGTGTGTATATGTGTATGTGTTTCAGCAGTAGATAATTTCACTAGATAAAGAAAACTTATATTGTAATAGACCCTGGTTACCATTTTACTTTTATGAAAAGCAGAATATGTTACAGTATATTGTAACTATTACCTGTGCTCTGAAGATCTGCTTTGGAGTCTTTACTAGATTTGTTGTTTATTTATAGAATTATTTTGGGAAAGATGGTTTGCTACTTTGTTTTGACATCAAATACATATGGTTATGTTGGGCGAATAGCTACATGAGTGTAGCATTTTGTCTCTAATACAGAGACTTAAGTATATTCAACATTGAAACCTCCCTTATTTAAGTACTTTGAAACAGTATCACAAAACTCAAGATTCTCCACCCCTGGAACAACAGCAAAACAAAACTACAGTAGCAAACAGAAGTCATTTATTTCAGATCTGTCCATGATTTCATTTTCTTCTCATTGCAATTTTGTTTTCTAGCTGGTCTAGTTCAGATGGTAAGGATGATCCAATTGAAGTATCTAAAGACAGTATATTTGTGAAAATCTTACAGAAACTTTTAAAAGATGGTAAGTGGTTTGTTAATATTGGAAGTTATAGCATCAGTCCTCTAATTTTAGAAATCTGAGAAAAATGGGGATTCGCCAAGGTGTCAATGCCAGGGCGATTTAAGATTAAACAGTATCATACTCAGATTTGTTTAAAATGAAGGAAGGGTTTTTTTCTTTCCTCTCCCAGTTGGGGGAGCATGTGTCAAAGTGAAGTCTCCATCCACATGGGTCCTGGTGGACTCCAGTGGGCAAAGTCTCCATGCTGATTCAGGATGGACAAGGAATGGATTCAGATGTTGGTTGTGACACCAAAAATCTGTATGGTAGAAGTAGCCATTTCCTTTAATTTTTCAGTTAACTCTTGTGAAGATTGAAAACTTGAAATAATATATAAATGAGAAATAACTTTTTGATATATAACTGACCATACTAAAGTGCAAATTACAGAATGCTTTTACACATTCATTTTGGACATTAACACTCTGAAATTCATTTTAGGAACAAAATAAAAAGGAACAAGGGTATGTTTTGCACCTAAAACAGCAAAATTCCATTTGCTGATTGAGACACAAATTAGGTAAAGAAGCTTTTATGGATAAAATGCTATTCTCGGGGGAATCTGAAGTAGAGGATACAGTTGACCCTTGAACAATGTGTGGATGAGGGGCACTGACCCCCAGCATGGTTGAAAATCCACATATAACTGTTAACTCCCTCAAAACTTCACTACCATTAGCCTGCTATTGACCAGAAACCTTACCAATAACATAGTCAACACATACTTTGCATGTGTATTATATATTCTTATAAGATAAATTAGAGAAGAGAAATTGTTAATTGAGAAAATACATTTACAGTACTGTACTGTATCAAAAAAATTTGCAAGTATGGACCCATGTAGTTCAAACCCGTGTTCAAGGATCAACTGTATTTACTTTCAGCTTTTTTCATATTACTGGGAGCTTAATATATGGAGAGTGTTAGACTAGAGATGAGCAGTTTTGCACATTTTGTACATGTGTGGCTCATATTTATTACAGAATGTTCTGTCAAAATGTGTCATACTAAATTTAGGCAATGC
Organism: Eumetopias jubatus; assembly: GCF_037043125.1. Taxonomy (NCBI): domain Eukaryota; kingdom Metazoa; phylum Chordata; class Mammalia; order Carnivora; family Otariidae; genus Eumetopias; species Eumetopias jubatus. The sequence continues at coordinate 70,610,991 of NW_028274823.1, read as the reverse complement.
GCAAAATAGACTTAGTGTTTACCAGTAATCTTTGCAGATATAAGGATACTCTGTGTTATACCAAATGGAAAAAATACACATTGATAAGTTATTGTAAATTCAGCCCCTCTAAATGGATAGGACTTTTATCCATCATTCTAACATTTACACGCATTTGGAAGTTTTCTATACATATATATGCAAGATACATTATTTAATCTACATAAAACATGACGAACCCCGTCCCTGGTCCGTAGTAGTCACTCAATAGACATTTGTCCTTTGAATACCTACATGTATTTTGCAGATTCGTAGCCCAGACTCCTCTGTAATGGATTGTGTTCTGCAGTCTTCTATTTCAGAATTGCTTGCTTAACCAGGGGACGTGAAGGGGGACCCTTAGAAAAGTAGTGTGAAACTAACCACACCAACCAGTATTCTGAGGTGAAACAGAAGCAAACTCTCAGTGTTTGCGTGTCAGAAGCTTTTGTTTTACAGCCCATCTGATGGTCACTTAGCATTACTTTTCAGACTTGTAGTCTCCTTTTGTAAGTGATCCAATGAAAATGTAATTCTGTGAATAGATTACTTGGAACTTGCTCATAATTGATCTGGACTTTTATTTTGAAAAAGGGATACTTGATCATCCTACCATGAGAGATTTAATAAAGTGCATTCTTTTTCAAAGATGAGCAAATAACACAAAGGTTAATTAAGCCTTTTCATTGTCACAAAAATAAAAATTAAAAATGAAATAATGAAGGGATATAGCAAAATAATCTTTTGTTTGAAAGTATTTGAAATACTTGAAATTCATAAAGAGCTAAAATGCACCTGTAAGACTTTCTCTTTTCTGTATTTAGAAATGAAAAAATAACTGGATATGATTGATTTCTCTGTACTGCTGGAGAGATTTTCCAGTTGAGCCTAATAGATTATTAGAAAGCATTTGGACCCAAATCCAGTGTTTTCCATGAAGTTTGTTTCTTAAAAGTGCCACAGAATTGAATTGTGGCTAATTAAGTGTTTAGTGCTATTTAAAGGTGACTTTGCTGTTTTTGTTATTCTTAGATAATAAATCATAGATGAACAATAGGAATGGAAAGTTGTGACTGTACAGAAAGAATTGTTAAATTGTGACCAAAGGACAAAAACAAGTAGAAACTATTATAGAAATAAATAAACATATATATACAAATGAAAGGTGTATATAGACTTATAACAAGAAGTTATAGACATTTATTTTTGGAAGCTTTTTAATAATATAGCTACTATATACAATAGCAGATGTTTTTAAAAGGACAGATCCTGACGGTAGAGAGATATAGATAGCCTCATATTTCATAAGCTCTGGCAGCCAACAATTACTTCAGTTTATGGAAAGAATTGATTCTATAATACATTTAACTTACCCACATGGAGCTTTTCAGTTTGCTTTTAATATTATTGAGGTACATTATACACAAAATACATATATCGATACATGGACTTTAAGTTTTTTTCTAATTAGCCACCAGCATTTAATAGTTGAGAAGTGTTCTTACAAAAGTCTTAACTTTCTTGGGGTGCCTGGGTGGCTCAGATGGCTAAATGTCTGCCTTTGCTCAGGTCATGATTCCAGGGTCCTGGGATTGAGCCTCATATCAGGCTCCTGGCTCAGCAGGGAGTCTGCTTCTCCCTCTCCCTCTGCCTCTCCCCCTGCTCATGCTCTCTCTCTCTCTCTCTCTCTCTCTCTATCTATCTATCTCTGTGTCTCAAATGAATAAACAAAATCTTAAAAAAAAAAAATCTTACTTTCTTAATTCTAAGAATCAAAATATTGGCCTAAACTGGACTGAAATATTGTCCTGGCAACAGTCAACAATCTGATGAGCGCTGCCCCATTTGGGTGAGGCGTTGGCTCTTAAGTTTACCAAGATCCCCGAGGCCGCCTTCCTCATACCACCGGGCAGAGTTTCAACGCCTGCTGTGAAGAAAAGAAATCATCAAATATTAGTTCTAAACAGAGGGCATGCATGATAAAAATAGAAGCCAAACAAGATGTTAAAATTTTTTTAAAGATTTTATTTTTTTATTTGACAGAGACACAGCGAGAGAGGGAACACAAGCAGGGGGAGTGGGAGAGGGAGAAGCAGGCTCCCTGCTGAGCAGGGAGCCCGATGCGGGGCTCGGCTCAATCCCAGGACCCTGGGATCATGACCTGAGCCGAAGGCAGACGCTTAACGACTGAGCCACCCAGGCACCCCAAGATGTTTAATTTTTTTAGAGAATTGATCTTTTAGAAATTACTGTATTTTCAGAAGTGTAATGCTGTGTTACAGACAAAAAGTATTTGAAGTATTTTAATTATAATGATCTATAAATAGTTCAGATTTCACCTCATAACATTTATTAACCCAGATTTTTATTATATAACAGTTAAGTACAAAAAGTGATGCTAGGCACTTTGAGGGTATTGAAAAAAAAAACCTCAGTATTTGATTTTGGGAACCTTATGGTAATGTGACAAATTATAAAACAGTCTTATTAATTGAAAATTTTTTTCCAGTTTTATCAAGTGAGAAAATGTATATACCTTTTTGTAACTACACAGATCCTAATTCAACAGTTTCATTTCATCAGTGCTCATTGACTTTCCACCTTTATAGAAGTCTAATGAAGAAATGATTCTTCACCTGTCTCATTTCACACTGTAATATATTTTGAGACACTGGAGCTAGTTTTCATGATCCTATTCTACTAAATTATTTCCCTATATATAATTGGCTATATATTTAATATATAATTGTTGAAATACTTGAATATATAATTATGTATTATATATTTGAAATACTTGAATATATAATTGTTGGAATATATAATTGTTTGAAATACTTGTTTTCAGGTGATTATTAGTTAAAAACTTCCACATTGAAGAAATGACTTAAGCTGTGGAGAAAAATGAAAGTATTTCAGGTCTTATTAAAGACTTTAATCAGATTGGCTATTTTGACCACTAGGGGGAAAAACACTCAAGCAACCTCTTCTAAGTAAAGAATGTCCTGTCGTTAGACCTGCAAGTATGTTTGACAGTGGAAGGAATTTAGAACAGAGTATTTCCCAATAGTGGAGTGACATTATATTTTAAATAGAAGCACAGATGTTATCATTAATCATCTTCATTCATTTGGGAGTCTTATGAAAATAAAAAAGGACTTTCTGTGTTTGTGTTTATAGGCATTCAGCTCAGTGAATACCTGCCAGAGGTGAAAGACCTCCTGCAAGCCGACCAGCTTGGAAGCTTAAAGTCTAATCCTTACTTTGAGTTTGTTTTGAAAGCAAACTATGAATATTATGTTCTGGGACAAATGTAACTTTTTCTAAAAATGGTCACTGTCCCTGAAAATTTGTGTAAGCATGTCCTTATAAAAATCTTAGGCCTTAAACATCTAAAAATTTGTAGTTTTATAACATGTATTGCTGAATTTTGTATACTTTATTTGAAAGCTGCTACAAAACAGCTGTGTGACTGAATGTAGTTTTGTTTTTTTGCTACAAGATATTTTCTCTCCTTTTTCCATCTGAAATGTATCACTTGTTATTTCCATGCTTGCTACCCTTTCTTCCTCTTCTCATTCTGTCAGGGGTTCTGGAGTTCTTAACTCTGGTTCTGGCTACTTGTATGCACAAAGCACTTCTCGGCCTCAGTTTCTGTGACTTTAAACATGACAAGATTGCATTGATTGTCTCTGAAATGGCTGTGACTCTGCACTGAAGAGAATCTGGAGTATTTGGTGTCTTTTGGTTAGAGCTAGTGGGAAATATGTAGTAAGATAGATGTCAGGTTTGCTGACTTGCTATAGGACTAAAAGACTAAACAAGGCGTAATTCATGTGAGCTTAAGAACTGATTATTCATTGGGAAAATATTGAACATTTCTGTGTAAATAATAGAGTATTAATGAGAGGAGTGAATAAGACCTGTGTTTCCTAACCTATCTGTAAGTTACCATATAATAAGTTTATAGTATTAATGTGAGTTACAATCTTCAGTATGGGGGTTCAATTAGCGTCATGTGTTTTCAAGGTGATTTACACCGAATTCCAGCTTTACCACAGTCTAATATAAAGCATGTGTTATGCTAGAAGCCATTATAGGTTTTCTTAATATGGCATCCAATTTACTGAAAAGTAGTGTTTCTCAAAGCTTCGTTGTTCTGAGCAATGTCCTCACTCAGTTTTTATCAGCTTTAAATAAAGACTAAAGATTGGACAGGGAGTTGCTGCATATTCAGATTTTGGCCCAGTTGAATGCTCACTAAACAACTTGCTCCAGCAGCTGAAAAGGTCAGAAGTTAAATATGGTGAAGAGAGTCCGGTTCCGGGTTTCACAAAGGACAGCCGTCTGTGCCCTCTTCCCCTCTAGGCTTCAAATCCAGCCTTGAATACGTTGGCAAGAAGAGGTTAATGGAGCTCGTTACATTAATAACCGAAGGAAAGACACTAGCAGCCTTGTCTTTTTCTTTTTGCAGCTTGTGTGTGGGGACAGCATCAGGTTCCAAGTTAGGAATCTACTGAAGGGTGCTAAGGGAAGTTGAACTTGTCAGATGGCAGATAAGAAATTGCAGAATTTTTATCTTATAGGACATAGACATTAACAGTTCTTGCCTGTATGATCCTTTTCAGTAATGTGCTCTGGACACAGGATTGTGCCCCCTTCAGCATGCTGCCACAAATCTGATAGCCCTAGTGTGACAGGAAAGCCAGGCCGAGAGTGGCCCTGGCCTTATTGATGGCATGATTTTGCTTTACTGCTGTCACAGTGTAATGCATAGTCATCTTATTTTGAGGGAGGGGAAGGCTCGCTCTTCTAGCTCTATCTCATCGTCAGTAGCCTAGCACCGAAATGGTTGCATTTTTAAAAATTAGTAATAGTAAAATTAAGACCTAAGATTTTGAATAATTTTTCTAAATTTTAAAAATTTCACAACATAGTCTTTATCAAAGAATTGATTTTTAAATAAATTGAGTAATTGATAAAGACACGTTATAAAGGTGAGCATGTTTTCTAAGGAAAGAGAAATTTTACTGACTTGGGAAAGGTTCCCCCCCCTCCTGTCTTTGCTTTTCTCAAAGTCACAGCTTGCAGCCTTGATTAAATGAAACAATAATGTGTTTTTGAAAGTGAGCAGCCAGCTTTGTGTGCTGATAGGTTTTAAGAATTTGTGAATATGGGGTGCCTGGGTGGCTCAGTCGGTTAAGCGTCTGCCTTCGGCTCAGGTCATGATCTCAGGGTCCTGGGATCGAGCCCCACATCGGGCTCTCTGTTCAGCGGGGAGCCTGCTGCTCCCCCTGCTTGTGCTCTCTCTCTCTCTACCTCTCAAGTAAATTAAAAAAAAAAAATCGTGACTGTGTCAAGGATGAAGGCAGAACTGGATACACATAAGGGACTTGCTGAAACCCCAGTGAAGTAAAAGGCTACCGATTCCCTCTGTTGTAGGGATTTCGTTTTTGAAGAAAACTTCAAAAGTGGATTATTTCTTTTACTTTGGGGTCTGAATCAGAGTCCTGAAGTATATCGATCGCCCACCAGGTACATGAGGCCTGCGGGTAGATTGTCCAGCATGTTTCCCCTTTGAGGCCAGTTGCTTTCTCTAGAACAGGAATGGAAGGAAAGCCACACCATAATGTCGTCAGACTCACTTAATCTATTGTAATCCAGCGTACTTGTACATGTTGAAGCTGATAACTACAGAAATATTAATGTAGTTCTACCTGCTTATTCCTGGACCTTTAATTTGGAGAATGCCTGAAGAGAAAAGAGTTTTATGTATTTCTATGTAAAATCCACTCATTAGATACCAAAATATAATTTAAAAAATAATTTTGTGTAATTCTAAAAATTTAAAGATTTTTATTTGAGAGCGAGTATGAGTGGGGGTAGGGCAGAGGGAGAAGCAGACTCCCCACTGAGCAGGGAGCCCCCCACACGGGGCTCAGTCCCAGCACCCTGGGATCATGAGCCGAAGGCAGACGCTTAATCAACTAAGCCACCCAGGTGCCCTAATTAATTCTTAAGTTAAAAAAAAAAACTAGAAAATGTGAAACCTATTTTTTTAAAAAGTAGAAGGAACAAGATAAAGCCCTGTAATTCCACCAGCTAGACATAGCTTCAGGTACCAGTTTGAAGTGTATCTTAGGGACGCCTGACTGGCTCAGTCGGAAGAGCATGCAACTCTTGATCTCAAGAGTCATGAGTTCGAGCCCCATGTTGGGTGTAGAGATTAAACTTTTAAAAAGTGAAACGCATCTTGGACAGTTTGGGACTGTGCATCCCGTGTATTCTGTAGCCCGGTGTGTATTGTGAGCATCTCCACGTATCCTTCATCCAGTGTTTCCCAGTCTTTTTCCCATTGTCATTCCTGAGGACTCTTTTTAGGTAGTTTTGTCCTAATCACTCACCCCCATCCCCCCCAGCAAAGTTTAATTCTGCAGATATACTGTGTATTTTTTTTATGTGCTGTGCTTCTGGAGGCCACAAATCATTGTAATACCTAATTTAAGATTCTTTTCACACCCCGAAGAAACAATCCCCCCCCTTCAAAAATGCATGCCTTCACAGTTGTTCAAGATACAATTTTTTAATGACTGCATGATACTTCACCACATGGCTGTGCCATGCTTTATTTAATGGTTCTCTGCCTCCTTAACGATCTGAACACTTGAGTTAATGGTTTTGGCTTGGGTTGGGTTTTTGTTTTTTGTTTTTTTGCCTTTTTAGATACTACTAGAATAAATCTTTGTACAAAAATCTGTGTGTACTCCAAATTCCTGTAAAATTACATGACTCTTCCTGTTCAGTTTGTGGTGAAGCTGACGTGTTTAGCGAACAGTTCTAATAATTTTGAATGTCTTTTGCTCCCCTCTTCTACCACCTCACCCCCCTCACCTCCTCCAAACACTCAGAAGAAAGATACTGTGCTATTGAGTGTTTCTGTCCCAGGCCCTTACCTAGTTTTTAATCTTCAAGTCAATGTTAAGGAGTAGGTAGTATCCTCAGTTGAGAATATGGAGTCTTTCTTGAAGTGAGCTGCCCAAGGTCACACAGCCAGTCAGAAGGGGAAGAGGGTACACCCAGAAATACCTTACTGCAAAGTGCAAGCTTTTAACCCACTTAGTATGCTGGATACTAGGAGGTGGGGGGTGGGGGTGGAGAGCTGATGGCTCCAGTGGAATCATTAGGCCAGTAGAGATGGCCAAGGCAGAAGCCATGACTTCATTGCAGGATGTCTTTGGCCCCTCGTTGGAAAAGAGCTCTTGAGGATCTCTTACGTTTTCAGAACCAAACCAAGTGTTGGGAAGGATTAAAGGAAGGTAGAAAGCAGTCCCTGCCCTGCCCTGACTACTCCTAGTGGGAGAGAGGCACCCAAGCCCCAGCTTTGGGACCTGGGAGTGTGGTCTAGCTCATTGAGCCTCGCTTTTCTGATCTTAAAACTGAATAGCTAGTACCTGTCTTATTTACCTCAGATAGTTAAACGCCTGTATGCTTTTAACAATACGAAAGCATATGAAGTTTTATGAATACATATTTAATATTTTTTTGAGAGAACGAGCGGGGGGGGAGCAGACTCCCCATTGAGCAGAGAGCCTGATTTGGGCTCAATCCCAGGACCCCGAGACCCATGACCTGAGCCAAAGGCACACAACAGACTGAGCCACCCAGACACCCCTGAATTCATATTTGAATCAATAGGAAATGATAGAAGGTTTAGACCCAGCGATAGTGGGGTCTGCAGATGTGTGAGGAGCTCAGGGTATGGGGCTGCAGAGGAGGGAGCTGTGAGGCCACAGCTGAGGAGCTGCACAAGGACCTTGTCAGAGTTTCAAGAGCAGGGCTGCACCTGAAAACTTAGAAGCAGGCACTCTCAGGCATACCGTACATGGCTGAGCTTTACTTAGTGATAGTTCTCAAAAGGGTATGCAGGCAGGCACCCGCTTATCAGGGGAGAGCAGAGCACTGGTGTGTTCCCCAAAAGTGTACATGTATGGAGACAGTTTTTCCACTCACCCGTTAGGTCTATCCCCTAGGCCAATGAGAATTCAACAATACCAGAATGGGACTGGGTGGCCCCATAGTGACCTGTCAGAGACTATTTAAACAGCCCCAACCGTGCGCAGAAAGCCGATGTCCGGCGCGGTGTTCTCCCAAGGTTTGCTGTACTAGCAGTCTCCTCCCTCCTGAGTGTTTTCTTCATAGCTTTGTGTGTTTGAAGCTCATAGACTCTGGGCTTAGAGAAGCTTGCAATAGAAGAGAAGAACGGCACTGAGCAAGAGTTTGGGGAAATATTGACAACCCTGTTCCCCTTTAAAATATATTCTTAGGTATTCTTCCTACTTTCGGGGCAAAATTTAAGCTTTTCCATTTATATTGGACCTATAATGCATTTGCCAGTTTATTTTTTTCTAGTCTCTTCACTACCCACTGACAGCAGGACATGAGGTATTACAAACGAAATGTAGTTCTGTCAGTCACTCATTCTCTAAAATAACTGAAAAAGCTAAATGCGAAACCATGGTTGCATTTAGCTGACCCTTTACACTCACTGTGTAAGCCCCATAATAACCAAACTATTTTTTAATTGATGGTTTTAGGAAGAGCTGCCATGATGTGGGCTACAGAGGAGGGTTACATGTGCTTTTCTGTCCCTCCTCCAGAGAATCCACACCTGTCCCAGTTGCTGAGTTCCACTACCAAATGTGAATCACGACTATTTTGGGAACACAAGCACATCAGAAAAATGAATGATTCCATTCTCGCTTGTCCCACGTCACTGATGTACCCCCTCAAAGCATGTCCCTGAGTTCATCACAGAAAATTGTGTCTCCCTGTGCCTTCTACATCAGGGTTAGGACTGCGCTTGCTCCCCCACCCCCTGCCAAAAAAGAAAATGTGAGACCGGCACCAACTGGATAACCTCCTCTGACCCTCACTCCACCTTACCATAAGTAGATCCAAATCCTTCTAGAAAATCTGAAAGGCATATCCCCATATATCAGTGATATAAATAGAACCGCTTCAGCAGCCTCTGGTAGATGGTGACTCTCCAGGGTGGACTGGGAAGCCGCCTGGCCTTGGCAAGGCATCATCCTCTAAATATAAAGATGAGTTTGTTCAGCCTTTGCAGAAGGAAAAATTGCTACCCATCCTAGAGTGCAATGTCCTTGTCGTCCTCACTGGGAGGAAGGTCGAGCAAGGTTTCATTTAGTAAGGGCGCTTCACCCGTTCCACCACCAGGTCGTGGGTTCTGACCCTGGCCTTTCAGTCCCAGGACAGGGGCACTCGTAGCCCCACCAAGGAGGTGGGGACCTGGGGGCTCAGCTCGGCTCACCCAACCTGGGCCAGGTCAGTTGGGAGAGAGAGAGCACCCCCCAAATTCACGCCCTTCGTGAGCGCCCGGGTGCGCTGCGCGTCACGGAGGCGAACGGCTGTGCCCTGGCTTGGTGCCTGTCCCCGGGAGCCCTCCTCCTCCTCCTCCTCCCCCCGCCTCTCGGTTCTCTCCTCCCGCCGCCAGTTGTCTGGCCCGCGACAGCTGCGCGCCCTCCCGCCGCCGGCTGCCCTCTCCGCGGTGGGGGCGGGGGCCGACTTGGGTCAGCCCTCTGAACTGGGGAGCTCAGCGGTGGAGAGGGCGAAATGAAGTTCCCCCGCGGGGGCGGGGGGACGCGGGGGTCTCCTTCCTTCCCTTCCTGGGACCCCGGGTGTGACTGCTACCCGCGTCCTCTCTGTCCCACCGCTGGGACACGGCTCCCTCCTCCCTGTAGCCGCGCGTGGGGTCTCGGGGGTCTGAGTAAAGCCAGAGATGGGCTGAAATGTGGGAGGCACCCTCCGGAGCGCCCAGTGCGAGCAGAGCTGACGGGGTGGGGAGGCCTTTCGGACAGGTGCAGCTCCGGGAGCACAGGCGCACCCACGCACCCACTGGCGCGCGCGGTGACCCTCGCCCCACCCCATCCCCTCGGGCGGGCAACTGGGCCGGGTCGGCAGGGGCCGACCGGCCGGGGACACGCTCCATATACGGCCCGGCCCGCGTTACCTGGGCTCGGGCCAGGCCGCTCCTTCTTTGGTCAGCGCAGGGGACCCGGGCTGGGGCCCAGGGCCGCGGGCCGGCTGGGGGAGGGGGCTCTAGTGCCCAACACCCAAATATGGCTCGAGAAGGGGAGCGACATTCCTGCGGGGCGGCGCGGGGGGGCGGCGCCCGCGGGCTATATAAAACCTGAGCGCGAGGCCCGGCGGCCACCGCAGCGGACAGAGCCGAGAGAAGCCTCGCTTCCCTCCCGCGGCGACCGGGGCCCGAGCCGGAGAGCAGCAGGTGTAGCCACCCGCCCAGGTAGGGCGGGAGTGGGGGAGGGGTCGGGGACAGGAGAACCGTAGGACAGGGGGACAAGGTGACAGGGCACCACCGAGGGGAGCCTGGAGAATCCGGGGTAGAACCCAGCCGACTTGTTTGAGCAGCCCCAAGGCCTACTTTCTGCCCCCCTGCGTCTTGGTCCTCAGAGCCACACGCGCTTTATAGAGGAGACACGACACAATCAGTTTTTGGAAACGTCTCCAAATTTATCCCCAGCCCCTTTGGGCTCCGCTACCTGGCGGCTCAGCGTGTGCCCCGTAGATTAAAGGTTTTGCTTTAGTCGTCCCAAAGGCAATACCTCCCCCACGAACCTCCCCCAAAGATCAGCAGGGGCCACAATCCTCTGGGTTGGCCAGCAGACGAAAAGGTGCCTCTGTTCTGAGCCTGGAATGTCAGGAGGGTCCGGGATGGGCCATTCCTCCCGGGATGGAGCACCAAAGCCCCTCCCACGGCCGTGCCCTTGCAGCCGCACGCGTGCGCAGCGAGCGGGTATCGCCGGCCCTAACCTCCGAGGCGAGGCCGCGGAGGCGCGGAGAGGGTGGGCGCCTGCGCCTGGCTCTTGCCGCGGGGAGCCTGCAGGAAGGCAGAGAAGTCTCGGCGGACCCCGGGCCGGGGCTCCCGGGGTGGAGAAATCCTCCGTGTGGTCGCGACGACGCGACGACGATCCTGTGCCCCTCTCCCTCTCAGGGCAGCGCAGGGTCCCTTCGGCTGCTCCCCTGGCCGGCTGCGCACCGTTCCCGGCTGGGGGCGTCCGTCGGTCCCCGGGAAGGGAGGGCTCTCGGGCCAGCGGGGCCGCCTGTCCTGACGCGCCGTGTGTCTCCACGGCCTTCCTGTCCTTTGCAGAAACCAGACACCATGTGTGACGAAGACGAGACCACCGCCCTCGTGTGCGACAATGGCTCCGGCCTGGTGAAAGCCGGCTTCGCCGGCGACGACGCCCCTAGGGCCGTGTTCCCTTCCATCGTGGGCCGCCCTCGCCACCAGGTCAGGCTGCCGCCCGGCGGAGGAAGCCGGGCCGGGGTCCCCGTGGAGCCGGGCCCCGGGCCGCAGTGAGCCGCGGTAACGTGCGCGTGGTGTCTCCGCTCCGCAGGGCGTCATGGTGGGCATGGGTCAGAAAGACTCCTACGTGGGTGACGAGGCTCAGAGCAAGAGAGGTATCCTGACCCTGAAGTACCCCATCGAGCACGGCATCATCACCAACTGGGACGACATGGAGAAGATCTGGCACCATACCTTCTACAACGAGCTCCGCGTGGCCCCCGAGGAGCACCCCACCCTGCTCACCGAGGCCCCCCTCAACCCCAAGGCCAACCGCGAGAAGATGACCCAGATCATGTTTGAGACCTTCAACGTGCCCGCCATGTACGTGGCCATCCAGGCCGTGCTGTCCCTCTACGCCTCCGGCCGTACCACCGGTGAGTGCGCGCGCCCGCCGCCCCACCCCCCCCCCCCGCTCCCGCCCGCGGCCCGCGCCGGCCGGGGGGCGCCCGCTCACTCGCCGCCCTGTCCCCCGCCCCGCCCCGCGCGCAGGCATCGTGCTCGACTCTGGCGACGGCGTCACCCACAACGTGCCCATCTATGAGGGCTACGCCCTGCCGCACGCCATCATGCGTCTGGACCTAGCTGGCCGCGACCTCACCGACTACCTGATGAAGATCCTCACTGAACGTGGCTACTCCTTCGTGACCACAGGTGCGCGGCGCTCCGGACACCCCGGGCGGGCGGGGTGGCGCGCGGGCCCCGGGGCCCTGAGCTGAGAGCTCCTCTCCTGCCCCCCCCCCCGCCCCACAGCTGAGCGCGAGATCGTGCGCGACATCAAAGAGAAGCTGTGCTACGTGGCCCTGGACTTCGAGAACGAGATGGCGACGGCCGCTTCCTCCTCCTCCCTGGAGAAGAGCTACGAGCTGCCCGATGGACAGGTCATCACCATCGGTAACGAGCGCTTCCGCTGCCCGGAGACGCTCTTCCAGCCCTCCTTCATCGGTGAGTCCCGCCCGCCGGCCTCGCCAGCAGCCCCGGGGCCGCGCCGCCCAGCCCCGCCCGGCCCCCGGGTCGCCCCCCCGCCGGCTCACGCTCCTCCCTGCGGCCCCCAGGCATGGAGTCGGCGGGCATCCATGAGACCACCTACAACAGCATCATGAAGTGCGACATCGACATCAGGAAGGACCTGTACGCCAACAACGTCATGTCGGGGGGCACCACCATGTACCCCGGTATCGCGGACCGCATGCAGAAGGAGATCACGGCGCTGGCCCCCAGCACCATGAAGATTAAGGTGGGCGGCGGCCCGCGCCCCCTGCCCGCGCGTGGGCTCGGGGGTGCGGCCTTCGCCCCCTGACGCGCTCACTGTCTTTCAGATCATCGCCCCCCCTGAGCGCAAGTACTCGGTGTGGATCGGCGGCTCCATCCTGGCCTCGCTGTCCACCTTCCAGCAGATGTGGATCACCAAGCAGGAGTACGACGAGGCCGGCCCCTCCATCGTCCACCGCAAATGCTTCTAGACCCCATTCCACCAACAGCGCTCGAATTCTCCTCAGGACGACAAATCGGCTCAGGTTGCAGGTGGCTGACCTCGAGCCACCGCGCAGCAACTTCGTCTCTAACAACTTGAGTTGCTGGCAGCCGCAACGCGACACAATGTTTATAAAGTGTACATACATTAACTTATTTACCTCATTTTGTTATTTTTAAAACAAAGCCCTGTGGAAGGAAATGGAAAACTTGAAGCATTAAACTCAGCCATTCTGTCTGTTGCCTAAAGTTGTTCGTTGTGTTTACTTGCGGGGGGTGGTGGGGCACAGGGGAGGAAGAGGGGCCCCATCTTCTTGTGTCACTTTTCACAATGAGGGCGGAATGAGTGCGCTCCGAGCCACACCATTAGTTAAGTCTTCCCGTGCTCACGGTCCCCGCCCCCCCGGCCCCCGATCAGATCCATTCCCAGACACTGGCAGTCCCGTCGAGGGCCCGACCTGGCCGTCCGGTGTGAGCTGAGGAACCTCTCCCTCTCCAGGGCGCTGCACTGAGCAGTAGGCTCGAGGCGGGCCGCGGGCAGGTGGCTCCGGCCCGCCGCAGGCATCGGGCGCTGTCCGCGGTGCTGGCGCCCGAGAGCAGCTCCCCCTACGGCCCGTCGGGCATTCCCTCGTGGAAATCAGTATTCCCTCCTGAATCTCGAGGTCTAACTGAAAGGGCTGTGTTCTGCATTTAATGAACCAGTGAAGACAATCACTTCTCTACCAGACCGGGAAGTCCTTTGCTTCATGCCAAGGTGATGGTGGTATAAAAATGTGCCTCTTCCAGTGTGGGGCTGGGGAGGAGCCACGCCCAGAGGTGGGAGGAGGATGAGCAAGGGCCAAATGAGCGGCCCAGAAAGGACAGCGTATGCTGGGCATGCACAAACACCGAGGGCAGCCCAACAAGGAGATGTCTGCAGGGAGTGGAGCTGAGACTGGCACTGGAAGAAGAGGGGTTACCAAAGGAGGAGGAACACCACCCTCTCCTTCCCACCACTGGCCGTAGTCTAAAGGTACAAAATATACTAACAGAGGTGGAATTTCTACGGGAGAGCACAGTACCTACTTTTAAGAGCTAGCTTAATGTTTTCTAGTCAAGATGACCAAGGACAGTGGTACCTAAATAAAATAGATTCTGACTCAAAGAAGGTTTGCAAGTAGAATTAACATTATGCAATGTTGTAAGCCACATAGCCACATGTGTTTATTCATTGTCTCCTTTTATGGCCTACTGAAAAGTTTCTGAAATCCTTGAGGCCTCTAATGTGGGAATACTGCCAAACCCAGATATCAAGAAAATCAGTAATTCAGTAGAATTTAAAATTTTAATAAAACAAGTCTATGATTCCATGTATTATTGCCCCATGAAGGGTGGATAAATGTTAAAAATGGCCCAAGTTCTAGTCTCTTGGAGGGATCTAGGTTTTATTGATAATGACAAGTATACATAGGCATATCTGAGCAAATCAAACCCACGTACACACAGACTGAATAATTCATGTAGCCAGCAGCCTGGAAAAATGTCAGAGTTACACGAGTTAACTAATTGTTAAGTGTTTTCTAACCAAAACCCAAAATACCTTAATTAAGATTTCAGTAAGGTAGGTAAAGAGATAATGACCCATTTCTCCTGTGATCATAATCATTACGTGACTCATGGTCATTTAGAACTCACAGAAGTTTTCAGTATAATCTGGTAGCCTTTCCTTGTGCACTACCTTTGATACTGCTCTTCTACTGAAAAAATGTGCAAACATTACCAATTGTGGTTTCACTGGGAATGCGCCAAATCTAAAAATTACTTTCCTTACTGACACGTCTCTAAAAACAACAACAACAACAACAAAACATCACACATTTTATTAGTGTTCTGTTAGCTTTCCTGCTTTCCTATTAGGTCATGATTATAGGTATTTGGTAAATTGTATTACCTATATTTGTCCTGAAAGAGGATGTTGGGTGTGGTAAAGAACGAGTCGTTTGAAAATATATATCTAGAGCATATACAAATGTTTGTGCTGGATGAGAGGAGAAAAACTGAGTCCAGCAGCTCTAAGAGTGTTTGTAGTAAGAGGAATCAAGAAGTCCCTGTGTGGTGGTAGTGGAGCAAATAACGTTACAACCGATTCCCCAACTGAACAGCCATCTCAGAGAATCAGTTTTTGGAGCATTGAGAGAATTGAAAACATCAAAAAATTTCCCCACCCATTGCTTATGGTGTGTTTCTTTAGACGTGGCAGTGGGACTTATCAGGGATCTTATTTCCTTCTCACAAAAGCTTGTGAAGTTGCCACCAATTTGTTTTCACTAAATCTATATGACTAGTGTTCAGTTGAAGAAAGAAGGAATAGAGAAGAACATGAGAAGAGAGAATGTGTCAGGATTAAAAAGGATTAAGTTTGAGTGGGAGAAAGGAAAGGACCCCGCACCCCAGTACACCCTAGGCTCCATCATTTAAACCTTTGGAAGTTCGATTTGGGCCATGGAATATCAGGGTCCCTCCCAGCTGCATCTGTCCCCTGACCTATTGCCCCAGATGTGGTCAAACCCACAAAAGGTTAATGAAATATTTTGTTGCCCACGTACCATGTGCAAGGGGTACAGAGAGGGCTAAGATACAGTCCCATCCTTAAGAGCTTGGTGCCACGATCCCCAATATCACTGGGCACTTACGCCTTGACCCTGATTACCACAAAGCCTATCGGAGCTTCTAGAGGCCGGGCCCACTCTGCACTGTGAACCCTCTGATGCTGTGGATACAGTGGCTGTTTTGTAGCCTGTTCAGCCACTTGCCACTATGAGGCTGGCTTCCCTTCCATTGTTTTCTGACAAGGCTCCATGGGCTCCAAATATTGGTTCTTATGGGGAAACACATCCCTCGTTGTGCTCAAGAGGGTCTGCCCTGCCTCTGGTGCTGGGGACACAGAGAAGCACTGCCTCTTACCAGGTAGTGCCTCAGCCCCGAGGACTGGAGGTGGAAATGGGCTCATGCCACAGAACGGCACGGCCATGTGGGCATCAGCTTACCTACCTGACTGCCTCCTTCTCCTCTTTGTCTCATTTCTGTCACTTTCATTTCCTTTCTGTCCTGTATTGTTATTTGGAAGGCATCCATTTCAGCACCGTTGATATGTCATAGTGCTTTTGACTAATTACCATAAGCCAATGATACATGCCTCAACTGCAGCTCTCAGAAAGAAACTGAGAAAATCTGGCTTTGATGGCTCTCCGTTTGGGTAGGCAGCACAGTAAGAGCGCAGGATTCTGGGCCACCTGCCTCCTCGCCACCCAGAGCCGGAGCCAGCTCCCAAGCCATCATGGGCTGCAACTTCCAAAGGTGGGTTAGGGAGGCAAAGGCAGCTGAAGGTTAGTCAGATGTGAATGAAGAACATGCCGGGGCTTCACCAAGGGTGGTCCTGTCACACAGGAAGCTGGAGGACCTGCACTGGGTGAAGGAGCCCCGAGCCTTCTGGTGACCCTGCCCCTCTTATCAGTTTCTTAATGGCTCCTCCTGATAATGAACAGCTTCTGAGGGTGATATGTGAGTAAAAGACAGATTGTGGAAGGTGAGAAGATGACATTGGTGGTCCTCATATGCACCAATAGTAGTATCAGGATTGCCTTTTGTATGATGATTGGCGTTTCCTAAACCTAATCACTGCAGAGTTCCTGGTGACCAGAGCTGGTCTCAAGAATGGCAGATTCTCTGTATCATGGGCCAAGGGGCAGCCATAACACCCTTGGATCCTTATGCTACCACATCTTCACTTCTTTCCTTCATGGCACCTGTATGAGGATCCTGTGGTTGCTGTAACAAATTACCACAAAGCAGGTGGTTTAAAACAACAGGATCTAACTTTTTCACAGTTCTGGAGGCTACAAAGTCAAGACCAAAGTGGTGGTGGGATTGGTGTCTTCTGAGGCCTCTCTCCTTGGCTTATAGATGGCTATCTTCTCCCTCCCTGTGTCCTCACTTTGTCTTCCATCCTTCCATGTCTGGGTCCAAATTTCCTCCTTAGAGAACGTCAGTCTTGCTGGATTTAGTGCCCACCTTAATGACTTCATTTCAATTTAATTACCTCGTTAAAGACACCGCCTCTGAATTCAGTCACATTCAGAGGTACTGGGTGTTAGGAGTTCAACATATGAATGGGGGGGTTTGCACAATTCAGCCTCAGATAGGGGCAGCAAATTGACCCTCTATAGTACCTAAGAAACCCTATAACAACTCATTTGTATTAACATTAACAATTCATTTTAATAAGTCATGCATCTCTTACATTAATATTGTGTCTATGCTCTATGAAGCACTCTCGCATACATGAACTGATTTTAACCTACAAGGTAGCTAGAATAGAGACTATTATGCCACTTTTATACATGATAAAACTGAGACCTCAAGATTGAATGACTTGCCCAAGTTAATAAATTAGGAAAAGAGGTAGAGCAAAGACTTGAACCTGGAACTCTTGACTCTATTCTCTTATTTTCAACCTTGGTATGTCCTTATACTTTATACGTATTTCTTGTAAACAGCATATGATTAAATAGTTTTTCCAGCAGGATAATTTTGTCTTTTAATTGGAACACTTGGTCCATGTATATTTGATGTAATCACTGACATATTTGGATTGAATCGATGATTTAACCAGTGGGGAACCTGCCATGGGGCTCAGCCTCACGACCCTGAGACCATGACCTCAGCCAAAATCAAGACACACAGGTGAGTGAGCCACCCATGTGCCGCCCCCATTCTATCTTTTTAAACCCCCAGATATTATCATTTGTTCTACATCAGCCATGGCTTTAACCTCCTCAAGATATTATAATTGTTTTATACAGTTCAGATTTACTTGTATATTAACAATTTTCTTTGCCCATTTCTTGCTTTCTGTGGATCCTTTCCAAGTGGGATCATTTTTGGTTTCTGCTTGAGCACATAGTCTTTAGAATTTTTTTCATGAGAATCTGTTGGTCACAATATCTCTCAGTTTTTGTTTGTTCATGTATGTCTATTTCTCCTTCATTCTTGAGAGAATTTTTTCCTGAATATAGAATTCCTGGTTGACAGTTACTTCTTTCACCATATTGAAAATGACATTTCTCTATCTCCTGAGTGCCGTTGTTGCTGTTGAGATGTCAACAGTCAGCCTGGTATTTCTTTGAGGCAAGCTGTATTTCTGTCTCCCCGCCTCTCAACTTTTTTTTTTTTTTAAGTTTTCTCTTTGCCTTTGATAATCTGCAGTTTCTCTGCGATGTACCTAATTGTGGGTTTCTTTTTTACTTATCTTCTTTGGAATTCATGAGCCTTTCGAATATGTGGATTGGTGTCTTTTCAACAGGTTTGGGAAATTATCAGCCGTTATTTCTTCAAATACTGGCTCCAGTCCCATGTTTTCTCTCCTTTCGTTCTGAAGAATTGACAAATTCGGCTTCACCAAATTTAAAATACTTGTTCATCAAAGGACATTAAAAAAAATGAATAGTCGGGCGCCTGGGTGGCTCAGTTGGTTAAGCATCTGCCTTTGGCTCAGGTCATGATCCTGGAGTCCCGGGATCGAGTCCCACATTGGGCTCCCTGCTCAGCGGGGAGTCTGCTTCTCCCTCTGACTCTCTTCCCTCTCGTGCTCTCTGTCTCTCATTCTCTCTCTCTCAAATAAATAAATAAAATCTTTAAAAAAATGAATAGTCAAGTCTAGTACTGGGAGAAAATATTTGCAAAACATACCTGACAAAGGTTTGTATCCAGGCTATATAAATAACCCCTACAATTCAATAACAAACAGATAAAGATGCAGTAAAACGGGCAAAATATTTTGAACAGACACTTCACAAAAGAAGATATGCAAATGGCCAATAAGATAAGCACATGATCATACTTGTTAGGATGGCTATTGTCAAAAACAAACAAACAAACAAAGAGAACAGAATAACAAGTGTTGGTGAGAATGTGGAGACATTGGAACTCTTGTACATTGCTGGTAGTACTGTAAAATGGTGTAGCCTTTGGGGAAAATATCATGGAGATTCCTAAAAAAAATTAAAGACAGAAGATATGATCCAGCAATTCTACTTCTGAGCATATATCCAAAGAAATACAAGCAGGAACTCAAAGAGATATTTACACAACCATGTTCATAGCAGCGTGATTCACAATAATCAAAAAATTGAAGCAGCCCAAGTGTCCAGTGATGGATGATCGGATAAACAAAATATGGTATATTTGTACAATGGGATATTATTCAACCTTAAAAGGGAAGGAAATTCTGACACACACTACAACATGGATGAACTTTGAGGATATTACACTAAGTGAAATAAAACAGTCCCACAAAGGCAAATACTATATGATTCCACTTATATGATATACCTAGTGTAGTCAAATTCATAGAGGAAGAAAGTAAAAGGGTGGTTGCCAGAGGCTGGGAGGAAGAGGAAAAAAGGAGTTAGTTGTTAAATGGGCACAGAGTTTCAGCTGGGGAAGATGAAAGAGTTCTGGAGATGGATGGTGGTGATGGTTGCATGATAAAGTGAATGAACTTAATGCCACAGAACAGATGGTTAGAATAACAAATTATATGTTATGTATATTTTACCCCAATTTTAAGAAAAGATAAGCACACGAAAAAGTGCTCAATATTTTTAGCCATTAGAGACAAAATTAAAGAACGATCAGAAGCTACTATATACCTACTGTTACAGCTAAAATTAAAAAGACTGACAACACTAGATGTTGACAAGCATATGGAGCAACTGGAATTTTCATACTCTGAGTGGGAATACAAAATGGTACCATCACTTTGGAAAACATTTGGAAGTTTTTTATAAAACTAAACATACATCTGCTCTAATAACTGATAATTCTATTGCTAGGAATTTACCCACAAAGATTAAAAACATATATTCACAAAAGGACTTGTACCAGTATGCTAATAGCAGCTTTATTCATAATAGTAAAAACTGGAAACAGCAAGGTGCCTGGGTGGCTCAGTTGGTTAGGTCTCTGACTCTTGACCTCAGCTCAAGTCTTGATCTCAAGGTCATGAATTCAAGCCCCATGTTGGGCTCCTTGACCAGCATGGAGGCTACTTAAAACAAAACAAAAAACAGAAAAAACTGGAAACAGCTCAGGTATCCACCAGTAGAAAAATAGGTAAGTTGCATATAGTCATATAATGGAATACTATTCAGCAATAGAAAGGAGCAAACTACAGACACACAACATGAATGGATCTCAAAAACATACTGAGCGAAAGAAAATGTACACAGAAGCCTTTATATGTAATATTCCATTTATATGTTATTTGAGAACAAGCAAAACTAGTCGATGATATAGAAAAAAACCGAACAAGGAGCCTGGGTGGCTCAGTGGGTTGAGCGTCTGCCTTCGGCTTAGGTCATGATCCTGGCGTCCTGGGATCAACTCCCAGGTTGAGGTCCCTGCTCACTGGGGAGTCTGCTTCTCCCTCTACCCCTCCCCACCCCTGCTTGTGATCTTTCTCTCTTTCTCTTGGATAAATAAAATCTAAAAAAAATTTTTTTCTTAAAAAAAAAAAACAGAACAGTGGTTGTCTCTGGGGAGTGGGGTAGAGATTGAGAAGTGGCATTTGGGAAATTTTGGGGGTGATAGAAATGGTCTATATTTTGATAAATATAAATTATGTCAAACAGATCAAGATCAGTGAGCATACAATTAAGATCTGTGTATTTCATTCAATGCACATTTTAATCAAAAGAAAAAATTGCAAGCAAAAATAGAATATCAGAACTTTTTTTTTTTTTTAAGTATTCTCTATGCCCAACATGGGACTTAAACTCATGACCCTGAGATCAAGAGTCACATACTAGGGTACCTGGGTGTGCAGTTGGTGAAGTGACTGACTCTTGATTTTGGTTCAGGTGGTGATTTCAGGATTGAGATCTCAGGGTCATGAGATCGAGTCCCGTGTCAGGCTCCATGCAGTGTGAAGTCTGCTTGAGATTCTCTCTGCCCCTCTTCTCTGGGCATTCTCATTCTCTCTCTCTCTCTCTCTCTGAAATAAATAAATGAATCTTTAGGGGGAAAAAAAAGAGTCGCATGCTCTGACTGAGCCAGTCAGATGCCCCAGAATATCAGATATGCTCTACATTAAAATTTTTTCATTACTTTTCATTTTAAGGGGTTTATCTGAATTGCATTGTGGGCAATTCCTCTAATTGATCGTCCAATCTAATTCTTCCTTTACTCTATCATTAAGCTCATTTGTGGACATTTAAGTTTCTGTTATTAATTTTTTCCCTTATAGAAATTTTTAGATATTCTCTTTTGTTTTTTTCCAAATCAATGAGGTCATGTTTTTATACTTTCTGTTCCCAATGGATATTTGTTAGCTTTTCTCTTACTTCCTTAATAAAGGATCCAAAGGTGGGTTTTTTTTAAAGATTTTATTTATTTTTTTGAGAGAGAATGAGAGAGAGAGACGGAGTACAAGCAGGGGGGAGGGGCAGAGAGGGAGGGAGAAGCAGACTCCCCGCTGAGCAGGGAGCCCGATGTGAGGCTCAATCCCAGGATCCCAGGATCATGACCTGAGCTGAAGGCAGACGCTTAACTGACTGAGCCACCCAGGTGCCCCTGTATCCACAGGTTTTTTTGTTTTTGTTTCTTTTAACAATGTGGACCTAATAATCCCAGTAACCGGAGTCTTGGAGTCTGTGTTACCTGTTGTTTGGGTTCTTGTTCATACTACCTTGTTTCCGTGTGTTTTCTTGACAGAGTCATGTTCACTGTCCTTGAGGAATTACTTGTAGAACACTTGGAAACCTGGAATACAAGTGCCTCTCTCCAGAAAGGATTTGTATTTGCTTGTGCCAGGGATCCCCTAAGATACAACTAATCTGAAACGATGATAAACTCCACAGCCTGAGGTCTCTGGGTCCTCCCAGGTGATACAAATCGGGACCGCAGGTACCTGTGAGGACCCAGCTGTTGTCACAGTTTCTCGGAAATCTGCCCCCCACACCAACATCGCCGCCACGTGCTCTGGGTTAAGGCAACTTACCTTTCAGATGCTTGCGTGTCAGTGTGGGGTGGGGTTTACCTCTGGTTAACTCCTTCCCTCTTCCCCTGTGGGGTAGCCCTTCAGCTTCAGGTAGGAAGGCCCCAAGCTTTACAGAGTTGTTAACCCCCAAGTGCAAGGTAATCTAGATAAGCAAACACTCTCAGGGAAAGAGCTGTTCCTAGAATTACTGCACTTCTGGCTTCCCTTAGATTTGGGCCCTAGTAGTGCTTTAGTATCTTGTCAACTCTTCAGTGCCTGTAAGATTTCTAAAATACTTTATCTGGCTTCTTAAAAGTTGTTTTCAACAGGAGTGTTGATTCTGAGAATTTAGCCTGCCATATTCTCTAAAAATAGAACTCCACATCTCTTACTTCTCAGGCTTGGCTTGAGCCACCTCTGAAGAACAGCACAAATCTCCTATGCAGTCTTCAGGAATTTTGCCCCAAATTCTGCTGCCTTATTTTAAAGCTTTTTTTTCCCTCTGGGTCTAAAAATGCTCTGGGTCTGAAATATTCCCCAGGCTGACAGGGTACCAGCTGGGAGGCAGAGGTGCCTGGAGCCCTGGCAGCCCAATGCTAATGTGCCATGTGTCAACAGGGATCAGTTGAGCCATGAAAAAAAAAAAAATGAAGGGCAAAAGAGACAAAGGAACTGGGTCAAAGTAATAAGTCACCCTACAACTTCTGCAAGTGAGTTGATGGGTGATTTTTTTCTGCCTTTTTTATACTTCAATATTTCTTCTAACTTTATTTTTCTTCAAGAAATGTGTATTATGTTAATGTTAAAAATAGTCAAGTGAAAAATGGGGAAAAAAAATCCAGAAGAGAGGAGGCCTCAGTAGTTCAATTGTGGGGGTGGGGGGGGCTGGATGGTATTTCCAGCAGCGGGGATGGGTTTGGGCAGAGCCACTCACAAGCCGCCTGGTGGCCAGAGGCTGGGCTCCTGAGACAGACGGAGGAGCCCCGGGGTTTGGGCTGGGCAAAGCATCAGAGGACCACTGTGTCCTGCGTGGTCCCCAGGGGGCAGTGGCTGAAAGGAGCGCAACTTGCTCCTCCCATTCCCCTGCCCTGAGCTCCAGAGCAGTGCTGGGGGAGCTGGGCAGACAGCAGTGAGGGAAGAGTCTCCGGGGTGCCAGAGACTGCCTTCTGGTCCTGGCCCCGTCTCTAGCAGGAGGGGGAAGAGCCGCCGTGGCTGCTGGCCCCTCATTCCTCTGACAGTGTCACACACGGGAGAGAAAGGAGAGGCTGTTCGGAATTACGTCAGGAGCAGGACAAGCTGGTGAGCGAGCAGAAGGGGGACACGCAGTGCCACTGAAGAGCGTCTCCACGCCCAGATTCCCTGCAAATTCCGCCGAGGCTCCAGTTCACGCTTGGCCCTTCCTAAGCCAGAGTGCTCCAAGTTCTCCCCCGCTCTGTCCCTCCCCTCCTGTCCATTCCCCAACGCATAGTTGCCAAGTATCTCTTCCACTGTAGGCACCGAGAAGGAATCGCTTGACTGTACTTGAACTTCTTCAGTAAATGCTTAAAAGGGATGCCTCGTATCCTTCACATCTATCTCTGGAAGGTTCTCTGGAACCTGGGTTTTCCTCTGCTTTTTTTGTTTTTTTTTTTTATTATTAACATATGATGTATTGTTTTAGGGGTACAGATCTGTGATTCATCAGTCTTGCACAATTCACAGCGCTCACCGTAGCACATACCCTCCCCAATGTCCATCACCCAGCCACCCCGTCCCTCCCACCCCACCTTGGGTTTTCCTCTACTTTCTGTTTCAGACTTCCAGAGTGCAGGGCGGAGCAGGCAGGTGGAGGGCAGGGCCGCAGGGGTAGGGCCAGGCCCAGGCAGGACGTGTGCTCAAACCGCCGGGGACACAGAGGCTGAAACTGCCTGCCCGGCTCTGCCTCCTGACGGGGGCCCGGTGTTTCTTCGTCCACCACACTGGCACTGGAGGCCAGGAATCTGAGAGCCAGGGTCTCGGCACCTCTGAGATTTAGGGACTTCACGGGGAAGACACAGTCTGGCCTGGGCCAGCATGAGGGTGGGCGCTGTCCTCACAGCGGGCTTTTTCTCTTCCTTCCCTGCCCCCCTGGGCACCCCCTTGCCGCACCCTCACCCCAGCCCTGTGCCGAGTGGCTGTATTTTTTCCAAAGGACAATGTGGACACTGTGAGGCAAACATTTGCTCGAGGCCACGGGAGGATACAGGGTCATGGCTCACAGCCAGGGAAGTACCCTTTTCCTCCACCCGACTTCCTGGTTGTCCAAGGTCACAGGCATGGGGGCTGTCCTTTTCATAAGTCTGAGAACTCAAGACATCCAAAATCTAGTCCCCTCATTTTCCAGAAGGATCCAGAACCCTGTAATTCCACTCTCGCCTACTTATTGGCACACCCACCGGTCAGCAGTTAATTTGCTGATTCAACCAACCAACATTTACTGAGCATTTACTATGCACCGGGCACTGAGCTAGGAGATAAAAGGATGAGCCAAAGGCTCAGGGTCTCAGCCCTCAGGGGGCTCACAGTATCAGGGTGAGGGGAGACACGTTAGCACAAATCAATGTAACTCTGTAAATCTGGCTCACGCTGACAGCATAGGAGAAGTCAAGGGCCACAGAGGGGTTCGATGAGCAAGAGCAGGTTGAGGTGCCTCCGAAGGGTCATGGGAAGGAACAGCTCCTCCCGGGGCTGGGGTTGAAGGTGGGGCCCCCAGCCAGGAGGACAGGTCGCTGTGGCTGGGGGTGCAGAAGGAGCCACACCCAGCTTGAGCAGACCCTCCATGGCAGAGGATATATTTTTTCTTTAATCTAAGAGTGATGGAAAGCCATTGAACCATTTTAGGCAGAGAGAGAGAGAGAGAGAGAGAGACAGAGAACCTGGCATCACAGGGGGCAGGAGGAAAGACTTCATGACAACTCTCAGGCCTCTGACTCACATTAGCATGCTCACTGAAACAGGGGAGCTAGTGAGCTCTGGCGGGTGTGGGACACCGGGCAGATTGGCAGTGCCGGAGAAGGAGCCGCGGGTGGGGAGGGGGGATCAGGCCGGGGGCCCTGAGACGGGGGTGTGGCCTGGGCCTCTAGGATGGGGTGCTGCCTGGGCTCCGAGATGGGGTGCAGCCTGGGGCCTGAGATGGGGGGCTGGGCCCTGAGATGGGGGTGCGGCCTGGGCCCTGAGATGGGGGTGCGGCCTGGGCCCTGAGTTGGGGGTGCGGCCTGGGCTGCAGCCTTTCCACTTCCTCTCAGTCTATTCCCACCTTGGAGCTGGCGGGGAGGATCATTAGAACTGGAGTGTTCTCTGCAGAAAACCCAGGAAGACCACAAGAGAATGAGAGTTTGTGCTATGTTGGCGTTTCCTCCCATCTCAGGCACGAAGGCTGGGGAATCTTAAATGGTAAGCGAGCCTTGGGGGAGCCTGCCTCAAATAGGCCTGCTTTATCCAGTGTCTGCTCGGAGGACCTGCGCTCTGGGGGCCGGGAAGTGGAGGGGAGGCGGGGGAGGAGAGAGGACGGAGGCGGAGGAGCAAGGCAGGGACAGGGCAGGGGAGGAAGAGGAGTTGGGAGAGCGGACGCGGGTCGGGGCAGAGGAGGAGGGGCGGAGCGGGAGGCCCGCCGCCGCCCGCCCCGCGGTGAGTCACGGTACCCGCTCCCGCCGCCTGCCTCTATTTTTGTATCAGCGCCTGCCCCTATCTGGCTCGCTGAGTAAGCCTCCCAGCGGGTGGGGGGGCGGGACGGATCTGATGGCCGAGGATGAGGACCGAGGGAATATTGGAGAAGTCGCAATAGGAATTACGAAGCGATCCCTCTGTCTTGCTAGGAGAGCGGCGCCTTTTTAGTAAGCAGGCGCTCGGAGCCGCCGCGGCCCCGGGAGGGAAGGCTCGCCAGGCCCCGGGCGGCCGCCGCACCGATGATCCCGGGTACGGCGCCCTGAGCGGCCGCCTGGGCTTTGGCAGCGGGCGTGGCGGCGGCTGCGGGAGGGGCTTGGGAGGCTGTGCTGCTAGGCACTTGACTGTGACCCCCGGCAGAACAGGGCTCCTCGGCGGCCGGCGGGCAAGGCTGCCGCCCTCCCCGGGGCCCAGCGGATCGCAGCCGGTCAGAGACAAACGCCGGAGCCCGGGGCTGGAGGTCAGATCCGCGGCCGGTTACCCTGTGCAAGTCATTGCGTTTCTCTGAGGCTCCATCCCCTCATCTGTGAAACGGGGGTGGTGTGCCCAGCCTTGCAGGGTTGGAGGATGACAGCAGAGTGACTAGAGATCCCCAGTGTCACTGTCTGCTCTGCCGAGGGGGAGACCGGTGGGCCCAGTCTTGAGAAGAGCTCTGCGCCCTAGTGCCTTCTAGAGAATGAGGGCCGCTTTTCTTTGATTTGCGGTGCGAACAACAGCCTTTCTGAGGCCACTGGCAGGGGTCAAGGGCAAGGGGTGCGCTGCCATGTGGCTTTGAGCCTCCCTGGATTATCTTCCTTTTGGATAATCTCCAGGGTGAGAGGTGTTGAGCTACTTGAGCCCTGCCTTCTGAAGTTAACTTGTTCGCATCAAATCATGGCGGGAATATCGATCATGTCAATCCTGGTGCTTTACAGGTACTCGGAGGAGGAGAATTAGGGTTTACTCTTGTTGGGAGGACCTGGGCGAGCTGGGAGCCATGCATCCTTCTTGCCATGCTTTGCAAAGGGTGGACAGCCAGAACGCATCGTGCCGTTGTATCCCCAGGCTCCCAGCTCCTGGGTCTGGTGGAGAAGAGGCATGAGCATTTCTAGTCTCTCCATGGCAAGCATCCTCACATTCAGAGCAAGATCCTGGTGACCCAGGGCCCCAGGACCTGCCTGTGCACTAAGGCCTGGGACCAGAGAGGCTGAGCGCCAGACCCCAGCACAGTGCCCTGAGGGCCATGCCTTCAGGAGCAGGTGCCTGGCCACTGGCACAGACCTCCCTTTTCTGGGGCCTCCCAGAATAGGCAGCTGTCCTCTCCTTCATACACTCTGCCTGACCCTAGAAGGAAGCAGAGGGACACTGACAAGTGGAGGCCGCTGGGTTTTTTTCCCCCTTTCTCCTTACACAAGTAAGCACAGCTTTAAACCCAAACTTTAAAGCCAAGAGTGGCTCTGGGAGGCCCTGGGGGAGAGACAAGAGCTTCCAGACCCTGTTGGGAAAGCGCAAGGGGCCAGCCAGGCTCAGTGCCTGTGCTGTCCTCTCCCGCCCTGCCCTGCCCTGTCCCCTACCTATCTGAGCCGAGGGCCCCATTCTCCTGGACAATGCCTCGGGTGCCCGGCTTGCCCATGTGCTCAGACTAGACACCCCCCCCTGCCGCCCCAAGTACCTGCACCTTTCCTGACAGGCATCTGATCTTTTCCCTTTCCTGTCTATTCTTAGTGGCCCCAGGGGGAAAGGCAGCCTGGCCCTGCATGGCTGGGACACCCCCCCCCAATAACGTGGTCCCAGAGCCCACGAGGTTCCTTCCTCCAGGGCTGGCTCAGTGAGGGTCTGCTGGTGGAGTCTCTGCCCTTCATGAACCAGAGTCAGGGCATCTTCCTTTGTGGCCAAGGAGCAGCCTGCTCAGGAAGAAAGCTACAGGTGTTCCCATTTTGCAGGTTTGAAAGACAAGACTGAGGGTAGATCACAAAGTTCCAGGCTAGTACTGCATCAAAAAGCCTGCATCTCTAGCCTGCTACTTCTCCAGAGCCATGAGCCACGAGCCACGGAATGCCTGGGGAGTGTGGTGGTGGGCTTGGTGGAGACGTCCAGGGCAGCCCTGGAAATGCGGAGCTGTCGGGCGTCTTTGGGTGGAGGGTGGATAAAGAGGGTATTTCTCTCTTAGATCCCTTCAGTCAGGGCACCGCCTTCCTTAAGCAGGTTTTGAACGTTTCCATCTTCCTAGCGGCCTCCGCTCACTCCACGTGCCCAATTTTCCATTTCGCAGGGTTCGGTACCCTCTGGGAGCTGGAGCTGGCTCTGGAGCCTGCGGGCAGGAAGGACGGTGTGGGGAGAGAACAGGCTTTCTGGGCCGGGCTCACTGACAGCTCACCCCACATGCCTGCCACGGGCCACATGCCTGCCATTCCCCCCGGCGCTCTCATCCTCTCAATATAGGGTGTCCCCAGGCCCGGACACCCTGCTGCTGGAGGGCGAGGCCAGTGGGGACAGCCTAGGGCAGGCGTCAGCTTGCTCCCTCTCCTTGCATGGCCACGGCCTGCAGCCTGTCTTCTGATTTGTGTGTATTATTAGGTCCCAGGGACTCCGGCGGCCGTGGGGGAGCTGCAGAGGGTAAGGGCGCCACCCAGCCTGCCGAGGGAATTTATCCCCCAACCTGAGCTCTTCTGGGGGTCCTCCAAGCCTGGCTGGGAAAGCAGGCCCCCCCCCCCGCCTCCTCCAGGAGGGTTGAAGAAGTGCCTTGGGTACTTTTATCAGTGCCTTTTCTTGCTGTGCCCCCAACGGCCCCAGCGCGCATGGACCTGCCTTGCTCAGCTGCCCCCCCCATTCCCCCCTCGTCCCCCCACCCCCGGCTTGTTTCGGTTCCAGAAATTAATCTAGTTCGCGGCTGAGGGGGCTTCATGGCCTTCTCTCCCTGGTAACATATGAGCATGTTTACTAGGGCGGTTAATGTCACGACAGCAGAGTTAATTTTGGAAATCGGGAGCACGCTGCCCTGGAGGTGCAGGCCGAGGGCCCTGGCAGGGCACCGAGTTCCCCCACCCCAGGCCCCCACACAGGGCCCTGAGCTGCCCAGCTCTGGGAGGGAGGGAGGCACGCGTGTTTGCTTTCGGCCCCAGCGCCCCAGTGATCTGACAATGGCTGGCAGCCGCAGAGAGGCTGAGCAGCTCTGCCACGGGACGACTGGAAGTGACCAGCATCTTTAGGCAGTGAGAGAAGAGGACAGGCGCCCCTCTCACTGGTGGCATTTAGCCACAGAGGAGCTGCCCTCCGCCTCTGCAGGGGCTCAGAGCCAAGGCCTCGCAGCTCTGGTTTGACTTTCCTTCCCTCCTTCCTCCCTCCCTTCCCTCCTCCCTCCCTCCCCTCCTCCCTCTCTCCCTTCCCTCCCTTCCCTCCTCCCTTCCTCCCTTCCCTCCTCCCTCCCTCCCTTCCCTCCTCCCTCTCTCCCTTCCCTCCTCCCTCCCTCCCTTCCCTCCTCCCTCCCTCCCCTCCTCCCTCTCTCCCTTCCCTCCCTTCCCTCCTCCCTCCCTCCCTTCCCTCCTCCCTCCCTCCCTTCCCTCCTCCCTCCCTCCCTCCCTCTCTCTCTCTTTCTTTCTTTCTTTCTTTCCTTCTTTCTTTTTGTCTTCCTCCCTCCCTCCCTTCCCTCCTTCCTTCCTTTCTTCCCTCCCTCCTTCCTTCCTTGACAAAGAGTCTCATTAACCTTCGTTTCAAACCTTATTCCCAGGCCTCTTCAGCTTAATGAGCTGCAGAGGGTGAGTGGCCCATAAAGAAGGATGGGAAGCAGCTGATGTGTCCAAGGGGCTCCGCTTAAGAACATCAGGTAGGTTTTATCAGCTCCATGAACGGAGGAGTGAAGAGCAGTCACAGAACAAACTAGCAGCTCCCAGTCCCTCCTCTGTCTTGTCTTCTTCAGAAGTTGACACGATTCCGTTCACCTCATTCTCGGAAGCCTCACCGAAACTCATGGCCACCGCTCCGAAGCTTGGTTGGAATACACATGGACAGTTGGTCACCAGGGGCGAATTCCCGAGAAGCCGCAGGAGAAGCCACGTCTGCGGAGCTGGGGGGGACACTGAGATGGGGACCCTGGGCCTGGACCCTTTGGGCCCTGTAGGATGCATGGGTGTGGGGCTGCTCTCCCTGGACAGCCAGGTCCCCCACAGCAGGGCCCCATTGGGCCACTCTCACCGGGCGCTCTGCTCGGACAGCCTCGGGGTGCCCCCACCTCCTCCTGGGCTGTGCTCCCAGCCGGATGGCCGGGGTTCTCCTGACTTCACTCTGGGACAGTCCCTCCGTGACTCAGTGCTCCCACTGCGGGCCTCATCTTCCACATCTGCAACACAAGGGGCAGAAGCGTCCCCTCCAGGGTCCCTCGCTGCCCAGAAGCTCTGCGCTCCTGCCTGTGATCGCTGTTTATAGCTCTGGGACACACTGGCTCCTGAGGCCATGATGGCCTGTGGCCGCCTGGGCAGAGCCTCGGCGCGCCTCCCCGCAGAAGCTCTGTGCCCTCCTGGCCTGCAGTGCTCCCACCTCCGCAGCGAGTCCATGCAGGGCTGGCCCCCTGACTGCGGAGGGACTCCCGTGTCAGGCCAGCCTGTGCCCTGTGGGGGGGGAAAGCCAACTGCGGAAAAACTCCCCTCACATAGACAGGGTCGGGGGCAGTAAATAAAGGGCAGGTTCAAGTCCTCAGCAGGAGATATGGCCAGGAACTGGGGTGGAGGGAAGTGGGGGGGGGGGGGCAGTGGCAGGAGTTCTGCAGGGTGGAGATGGCCCAGGCACTGCTTTTCAAGATGAGCTTAGACATGGGAGAACTCTCCATTTCTCCACATCTTTAGTAAAGTTGGCCACACACAAAGAGCTGGGTCCGTTTGCTTTTGTGTTGGGGAATTGTTTAGGTGGCCGTCAAAGCAGGTCTGTGACCAGCCTCAGTGGGCCCGGTGCAGGCCAGGGCAGCGGGCCTGAGCGGGGAGGTAAGGCAGTGAGTGTTCGAGAATGCAGGCCTCGCACAGATTCGGTGTGCCGGCAATAACGTCAGAAGGAGAGCTTAATACTTGGGCTGCTCTTCGAAACGTTTCCTGAATAAGTGTGATGTGCGTGTTTGGTGCCTTTAGGATATATTATTTCAAAGCTCAAGTAGAGTTGTTTTTTTTTAAACGCTTACTTTGGAAAAAATTTCGATTTGCAGAAAAGTTGCAGGGGAAGTACATAGAGCTTCTTTCTGTGTATTCTGCACCCTGTCCTCCTGTTGTTCCTGTCTTCATATCCTTCATACCCACGAAGGAACCAGGCTTGGTGCGTTACTGTCACCTAAACTCCAAAAGTTCTTTGGGTTTTAGCCGTTTTCCCATGAATGCCCTCTCTCTGTCCCAGAATCCATTCAGGGCACCACGCTGCATCTAGTTACCATGTTTTCTTACTCTCATCTGGCCTGGGAGAGTTTCTCAAGTCCTTTCTGGGTTTTTTTTTGTGTTTTGTTTTTTTTTTTCCATGAGCTTGACAGTTTTGAGGAGTACTGGTCAGGTATTTTGTAGACGGTCTCTCAATTTGGGTTTCTCTCATCTTTTTCTCATGATCAGACTGGGATTATGGGTTTTTGGAAAGAATACTAAAGAGGCCAAGTGCCCTTCTCAGCACATCATATAGAAGGTTGCATGAGATGGTGTGCCACCCTTTCTGGCATTTGTCCTCACCATGTGGCTAAGGGGATGTCTGCCAGGTTTCTCCACCCTAACTTACTATTTTTTACTTTCCCTACAATATTTTTTAGAGCCCAGGCTTAGAGCTTAAAGGAGGAGGCTAAAGCTCCCCCCACACCCTGCAGCGGCGTGGGGGGGGGGTCTCTCCATACATTGTTTAGAATCTTCCGTAAGGAGGAACTGCCTCTCTTCACCCATTATTTTACTAATTCAATCATCACTTACATATACACACTCTGGGTTATAATCCAATGCTATGTTATCTGTTTTCTTGTCAAATCATTCTGGCTTTGGCCATTAGGTGCTCTTTCCTTTGACATCACAATACTTTTGTTTATGGAGCACTTCCTTACTTGCTCCTACTGCAATACGCTCCAGGCGCGTGTTGTGTTTTCCCTGCCCTAGTACCCATCATGTCTCCAAGGAGTCCTGGTGCCTTTTATTGGAGAATGATATTTAGAAACCAAGATCTGGGCCACTAGTGTGCTCATCGCTCCTGGGGTGTTCATTGTTGTTTCCAGGACCTCTTAGCAGGCAGAGCTAGGGAATAATGATGTGTATATTAACCC
Source organism: Eumetopias jubatus (assembly GCF_037043125.1). Lineage (NCBI taxonomy): Eukaryota > Metazoa > Chordata > Mammalia > Carnivora > Otariidae > Eumetopias > Eumetopias jubatus. The sequence continues at coordinate 70,579,176 of NW_028274823.1, read as the reverse complement.
ATGTATACATACATCTATAATTATCTCCATATATACATTTGCATATGTGTTAAGTTAAACATGAGTTCCTACTGGTAGTGGTACTAGCTCAGAGAAAAATACGAACATGAAAACAAGAATATCCATTCCTGGCATGTAGAGGGAAGATGTTGGATTTTCCACAGGATGGAATGAGGGTTCAAGCCTATCTTATTTCAATCTTAGGAGACCACATGGCCCCAGTTGACGTCTGGATGACAGAGAGGGCATTTCATTACTTTGCATTTTCACTTTTCAGCCAGTTGTCTGCCATTATATAGATACAGATGGAGACAGACTTAAATGACACATCCTCACATAAGGAAAGGAAAACTCCCCCATTCCACAGCCAGCTCTCTCAACGGTAGGAAGGCAGTGCTGTCCAAGCAGTTGGGTCTTTGTCTTCTGGGGCATGTCCTTCTCTCAGCTCTGGGCACTGCCCTTTCCCCCTGCTCTGCCGGTGGGGCCTTGACAACTTTAGATGCTGGCACCTTCAGCATCTCATGACCCTCGTGGGGTCATTAGGGCCCACAGAGCCCCCTTGCTTGGGTGGAGACGTTCCACAAGGGTCACGAGAAAGCCGGTCTTCACTCCTTGAGGAAAAAGCCAGTTCAGTCTGCCCCCAGCACAGTCTGGCCCAGGCAATGCTGGTTTTCTGGTTCCTCAGTCTGAAGGTGGCCGAGGCTTTACTGTTATGCTGAGGCCTGCCTTCAGCTTTGGGGCAGATGGCGGTGACTAACAGCCAGCCACCACGGCCTGTTTGAGGGGATTTTGTGGCAGGTGGTGGGGCATACCTGGCAGCCGGAGCCCAGCTCCCCTCCCTGGCTCCCCCTTCTCTGCATGGGCACAAAGGGCTGTACTGCTTGAGCTTCGGATCTCCCTCTTTAAGTCAGGATAGAGGATACATCTGAGGGACGTGTAGGGCTCATAGATTCTGGAAGCTCCTAAATTAAAGGGAAAGGAATCTTGGCTTGAGGCACAAAGAGTCTTAAGAGACGTGACTTGTAAAACAGAGAAAGGTATCATAACTCTGCCTTCTGCTTTAGGCTTCTTACAGGCGTGGTGGTTAGTATGTGCTGATCCTGCAGGGAACTGTGTGCTCTCTGGAGAAAGAAGTGGGATTTTACCTTAGAGACAGGTAAGGCAAGGTAACAGGCACTTGTTGGACTGTGTATCGAGCACTCTGCTGGCCACTGGGGTGGGAGAGAGCAAGGGAAAGGGAGACATCTGTCTTGCCCTGACAAGCTTACCATCTCCTGGGGAAGGTGAGATGCACCAGAAACCGCACCAGGAGTATGTGTTCTGGCCTGTGAGGCCTCTGTGGGTCGGCCACTCATGACCAGGGCTTCCCAGAGGCCGTGGGAGCAGGCCGTGAGTGGCATTTGGGAGCAGACCCTGAGTATGAAGGTCGTGAATCCTAGAGGTCACTTCCCAGATGTGTGATCTTGGTTCACTTCACCATCTCAAGTCTCCGCTTCTTTGTCCATAAAACTAAGGAAAGTATTCACAAGAATATTGTGAGGACTGATGTGATGCTGTCTGCATAGCCTTAGCTGGGTGTGAAGTACCATGCAGCGCCTGGTAGTAACTATCACTGACAGTTAAAAGGGAAGGCCCGATTCTTCCAGTTCTGTCTATTGGCTCCTGTGTCAGTTTGATCTACCTCATCACTGTGGGATTTTTTTTTTTTTTTAAATCACTCCCTTACTTTCTGGCCCTACAAGATACTTCCCCTTGTATATTTTCTGCCCCAGTCCTGGAATCAGCCATTTCTCCGGAGTTCTGGTTCCTTTTATTGGAGAATGGTTTTAGAACATAAAGATCTGGGGCTGGCTCTGCTTATTGCTAGTTGGGTATCATTGCTTAGAGAACCTCTCAGCTGACAGAGCAAGAAAGTATTTATGTGCTATAAACCTTGTCTGCACACAACTCTAAGTATTGCTCTATCAAGCAATCTGCACGAGTTCATACTGATGTTTCCAACTGCAGTACATTGCCACATGGGTCACTGTAGCCACCTTCCCTCGCCTCTGTAACCTTCCCTCCAACAGGGGGAACACTGAGTCCCACTGTCATGCATTTACTTAATTGTTCGATCCCAGTATACCTGTGTGGTGGTCTCAGAATTATGAAGCTGTGGCCCATGGGAAGCCACATATTTATCAAGTATGGTAAGGAAAAAACAAAGAGTGATTTCACAGTGGAGAAACCTGACAAACATAACATCCCTCCACCAGGTGACCAAGTTAATATCCCCAGTGTTAGGTCAGGCTGATGGGGCATGTCCTGAGTGCGATGTGATGACAATGGTACTTTATGTCCGTGGTCTTCCTCCTAAAAATGCATAACCCCGATGTAATTATGAGAAAGACATCAGACACATCCCAACTGAAGGACATTTTATAAAATACCTGGCCCAGTACTTCTCAAAACTGTCAAGGTCATCAAAAATGAGGGAAGTTTGAGAAAATGTTACAACCTAGAGGAGCCCAAGAAGACACGAGGATTAAATGAAATATGGGATCCTGGAACAGAAAGAGGACACTGGGTAAAAACTAAGGAAATCTGAATAAAGTGTGAACCTTAGTTAATAATAATGTATCAGTATTGGTTCATTGATTTTAACAAATGTACCACACTAATTTAAGATGTTAATAATTGGGGGAACTGGGTATGACGTATATGGGAACTTTCTATACTATCTTCACAACTTCGCTGTAAATCAAAACCCGCTCTCAAATAAAAAGTTTACTTAATGGGGCGCCTGGGTGGCTCAGTTGTTAAGCGTCTGCCTTCGGCTCAGGTCATGATCCCAGGGTCCTGGGATCGAGCCCCGCATCGGGCTCCCTGCTCCGCGGGAAGCCTGCTTCTCCCTCTCCCACTCCCCCTGCTTGTGCTCCCTCTCTCGCCGTGTCTCTCTCTGTCAAATAAATAAATAAATAAAATTTTTAAAAACAAGTTTACTTAAACAACGGGTATTAAGGAGGGCACGTATTGAATGGAGCACTGGGTGTTATACACAAACAATGAGTCATGGAACACTACATCGAAAACTAACGATGATGATTAACATAACATAATTTAAAAAAAAAAGAAAAATAAATAAATAAATAAATAAGAAGGTCAAGTCCAAGACCACATGCTCTCAGGGCATCTTCCAAGATGCCTTCTCCCTTAGGAATACAAGTACAACCTTGTGCCCTTCTGGTCTTGCCTGAAATTGGAGCAGGCCAGGCAAACTGGGTTCCTGACCTGTTCTCTTGAAAGCAGAAAAGGCGAACAGAAAAACAGCCTCCAAAGATGGCCATGTTGTGATCCCCAGGACCTGTAAACTTGTTGGCTGCTGTGGCCAAAGAAACTTCACAGATGTGACTAAGGTAAGGACCTTGAGATGGGGAGGTTACCCAGGATTATCTGGGTGGACCCAATGTCATCACAAGAGTCCATACAAGAGAGAGGCAAGGGTCAGAATCAGAGAAGGAGTTGAGACGGTGGCGGTGAGAGCAGACATGCTCTGATGTGATGCAGTGTGTTGCAGAGAGAACCAGGAGCCCAGGATCGCAGGCGGCCTCTAGGGAAATGGACTCTCCCCTGACCGCCTCCAGAAGGCACGCGGCCCTGCCGGCCCCAGGGTTTGAGATCCATTTCAGACTTCCGACCTCCAGAAATGCAAGACGATATGTTTGTATTCTTCCCGCCACCAAATTTGTGGTAACTTATTACAGCCATGATAGGACACTAATACAAGTGTCTTAAGCAAAGTGATCCTTTCTGGGGCTGACCTCCCTCTTCCAAGCATAGACCGAACTTCCCACAGAAGCAAGAGTCCATGTGGTAGAGGGGGCATGTTTTCCTTAGGATCTGTATCACAAATATCTGCATTACATACAGATTACCTGGGGAATTAACACTGACGCTTATGCGGGTTTCCCCCGCCTCCACATCAACGGCAAATTTATTATCTGCAACCTTACTTGATGGAAGCAAACTTGCTTTCCTTTCTTTGAAATTCTTGCCAACTTCCCTTTGGAAGGCAGTAATTATCTGCCTTTGCTATTTAGAGCATTTTTAGTCCCTGAACATCAGGATGACAACAGTATTCTGTAGATAAATTCTCTGCAGCCTGAGGATTTATTTTCTCACGTTACTTTTCCTTTCTAAACAATAAAGTGTCTCAAGGGAAAGGCAGCTTCCCAGAGCTGGGTATGCAGGACTGTGATGATTCTGTGTGTGCACGTGTCTGTGAGGGTGTGGGGTCCATGTATTCTCAACCTCTCCAGAAATAGATGAGCCAAACTTCCCATGAGATTGAAGAGGCTTTAAAAACAACAAACCTACTTTACTCTCTGTGCATCATAGCTGGTTTAAAATTGAAGCAGAAAAATGTACCTTTAAGAAAAGCTCCTCCGTCAGCAGAGCCCTCCAGAAAAAGAAGTCTTGGGTCATGTCACAGATGTAGCCAATGACAATGCCTAAATCCTGCATCTCCCCTACATCAGTAAAACAGCACTTTCGAGTTTATAAAGCGGCACTTGCACACATCATCTAAAACCTCTAACGTAGGTGTTATTATTTTCATTTTATAAATAAGAGCTGCTTTTTTGGTCTTTTCTGAGAGCTTGAGATATGGCAGGGGCTGTGCTAGGCTTCTTACCTAGTGTAGTGGTTGGGAACCCAAACTGCCTGGATTTGATTACTGGCTCCGCTCTCTTACCCTCTCCCCTTACTGGTTGAATGGGTTTGCCCAAATCGCCTAGCCCCTCTGTGCCTCAGTTTCCTCCTCTATAGGAGGGAATAATTGTATTTACCCTCAGGGGATTACCATGAGAATGAGATGAGATAATGTTTGTAAGTGTCTTAGAATGAAGAGGGTCTTAGAATGCCTACCATGATGGAGGCCCTCACAGCATCCTTTTGAAGCAAGTATTTGTCCTGAACCCATGTCAGATGTATCACTTGCCTCACTCTGGGGCCTAAAACTGCAGTTGGATTAGCTTGCGTCATTTGTAGTCTTTGATGGCTGGCTGATTTTCAACAAAGGGGCCAAGGTAATTCAATGGAGAAAAAACAGTCTTTTCAACAAAGGGTCCTGGGACAACCTGGGTATCCACATATGAAAGAATGAAGTTGGACCCCTACCTCACACTATACACAAAAGTTAACTCTGTTGCCAGCTTCTATGTGGGTTTTTCTCATTCACCTGATGTGTAGGAGTCACTCAGCTAGTCCCCCTCTCCACCCAGAGGGCATTGTTCCATATGTGGCTGTAGATTCAGTGTATCCATGGGAGGAAGTGAGTTGCCATCTTGAACTGGAACTCCAAAATTAAAATTTTATGCTTCAGATGATACCATCAAGAAAGTAAAAAGACAATCCACAGAATGGAAGAAAATACTTGCAAATTATATATCTAATAAGGGACAGCTTTGTGCTGATCTCAACTTACCAATAACCAGTGTTGTGGTTGGACTGGCCTTTATCTTTCTTACTATGATTGCAAGATGCCCTCCAGCAACAACCATCAGGAAGCTTTGAAAAAATAGGAGTTTATTACTTACAACACCTAGAAATTACACAGCATACTTGGGGCCATATGAGGTTGAGGGTGAGGAAAAGTGCGTAAGCCTGGGGTTCTGCTTTTATTGGGGTTGAGGGTGGGGGCCTAGGGTTTCACAGGCTCGACCTTTATTGGTGAATTTAAAGCATAAGAGTGGGAATTTAAAGCATAGGAAGAGAAGAGACAAGTGACCTAAATGGCCAGTTATCAAAATTAACCAAGATCTCTAAAACAACAGAGCCTCAGTGGGCAGAGGTGGCCTGGCTCTTTATCTAATCATGTGGCTGGCAATATGTTTATTCAAGATAGCCACCTTTGAAATGGATACCTCATTGAAATGGATGCTTAAGCTATCAAAGCTTGTCAGGCATTCACATTACAAAAAAGAAAAAAAAAACAAGTAGGGCTTACACTACAGAGCGCGTATCCAGAACAGATAACTTAAAATTCAACAATAAAGAATAAATAGCCTAATTAAAAATGGGGAAAAGATTTGAATAGACTTTTCTCTGAAAAAAAAATACAATGACCAATAAGCACTTGATGCTCAACATCATTTGTCATTATGGAAATGTAAATCAGAACCACAATGAGATCCACTTCATACCCACTAGGATGTGAATAAAGACAGACAATAACAAGTATTGACACAGATATGGAGAAACTGGAACTCATTCCCATTGCTGGTGGGAATGTAAAATGCAGTAGCCACTTTGGAAAACAGTTTGTTGCAGTTCTCCAAAAAGTGAGACATCATTGTCATATGGTCCAGAAATTCCACTCCTCGATTTATATCCAAAAGATTTGAAAACAGGTACTCAAACAAATACTTGTTCATGAATGTTCATAGCAGCACTATTCATAACAGCCAAAAAGTGAAAATAACCCAATGTCTATTAAGAGTTGAATGGAGGGGAACCTGGGTGGCTCAGTCGGCTAAGCGTCTGCCTTTGGTTCATGATCTCAGGTCATGATCTCTGGTCCTGAGATCGAGCTCCGAATCGGGCTTGCTGCTCAGCAGGGAGTCCGCTTCTCTTTCTCTTTCTCTCCCTCTGCCCCTCCCCACTGCTCGTTCTCTTTCTCTCAAATAAATAAATAAAAATCTTAAAAAAAGAAAGAGAGAGAGAAAGAGATGAATGGATAAGGGCACCTGGGTGGCTCAGTCGGTTAGGTGTCCAACTCTTGATTTTGGCTCACAACATGATGTCAGGGTGATGAGACAGAGCCCCAGGTGGGGCTCTGTGCTCAGCGGGGAGTCTGCTTGAGATTCTCGCTCTCTCCTTTTGCCCCTCCCCTGCTTGCACACGCACACTCTCTCTCTCTCTCAAATAAATAAATAAATTTTTAAAAAAGAGATGAACGGATAAACAAAATGTAATCTATCCATACAAGTGGAATATTATTCAGCCATAAAGAAAAAATTAAGCACTGGCACGTGCTATAATGTACATGAACTTTGAAAAACTTACTCTAAGTGAAAGAAGCCAGACATGAAAGGTCACATATTGCATGATTCCATTTATATAAAATATCCAGAATAGATAAATCCATAAAAACAGAAAGTAGATGGTGGTTGCCAGGAGCTGGGGGGTGGGGAGGGGAGTAATGGGGAGTAACTGCTTAATAGGTAATGGGGTTTTGGAGTGATGATAATGTTTTGGAACTAGACAAAGGAGGTGGTTGCATGATAGTGTAAATGTACTAAATACCACTGAATTGTTCACTTGAAAATGGTTAACTTCATGTTATGTTAATTTCATCTCAATAAGAAAAATTAGGATAGTAATTCTCCTTGGGCGGGATATAGTGATGGCAAGAGGATGCTGGGGGCTTCTGGGTTGCTGGTAATGTTGTTAATTAGAATGTGGAATATGCAAGGACACTGAATGTGTGAAAATTTGTTGAGCTGTACATTTATGATCTGACACTTTGCTGGATGTATATTACACATCTATATAAAGTTAAAATGGAAAAATATATTCCCAGGGTGCCTGGGTGGCTCAGATGGTTAAACATCTGCCTTCAGCTCAGGTCATGATCCCGGGGTCCTGGGATCGAGTCCCACATCGGGCTCCCTGCTCCTCGGGGAGCCTGCTTCTCCCTCTGCCTCTCTCTCTCTCTCATGAATAAAATAAATAAAATCTTAAAAAAAAAGGAAAAAATATGCCTAACACAATGCCTGGAGCATAAGAGAGGCTCAACACCCACTAATCTCCACTCCTCCCCATACCCTCCCTCACCCACCTCCCTCCTGCTTGCTTGTCTCCCTTCCCTATTGCTATCAGGGGAGAGGGCATATTTTCATCTTCTCACCAGTAGCAGATTTGACCTTAAGAGAGTTCCGTTGCTCACACCAGAGACCTTAGAAATCATAGCTAAGCTCTCAAAATCTACTCAACTGCTGAATCTTAATGCAGAAGGCAATAGGTAATATACCGAGGGAATATTTTATGAGAAAACAGATGGCAAGGGAAATGGGCATGAGTGCTTAATATTTGGAAGGTTCTTTCTGCCCTTGGTTATTAAACACCATGTTAACTGGTATAAAATATGCTCTAAAATAATTTTCGTGGAACTTCTAAGAGCATCTTCTCCTGTGCCAGGTTGTTTGTGAGCATGAGTTCATGCACGAAGGCCCTTCCATCACCGTGGTGTGTGAGGAGCTCATGGTGGCCTCTAGAGCCCAAGGACATTCTGTGTGGATTTGTACTGAGCTCCTGGCATCAAGGACTCCAAGAAGGAACTCTGGGTAGGCTTCCCATATGTCCGTACAGAAAGCACATGTGGAGGATGCACCATGCCTCCATGTTCTTGCCACTGAGGTCACTTCCAGGCCCTCACATAAGCCCATCTCTTTCCTGCCTTGAGTCTTTTGCTCATACTGTTTCTATTTCCTATGGACCCAAGGTCTGGGTGTGTTGGCTCCTTCTCATCCTTCGGAGAGGGGCTGAAGCACCAGCTTACAGAGAGGCTGTTTTAAGGGGCCCAAGATGTGTGTTAAGTCAGGTGTGGTAACACAGGCAGACATGGAAATGACTGAAGAAAAAAGAAGTTTTTTATACTAGCAGTTTCCTAGAAATAGGAGGCATACCAAGCTATGCAGTGCTACTCAGGACGTCCCAGGTTTTGGCAGGAGACAGAGGGAACAAGGGGGAAATGTGGGCAAGAGGCTTTATTACGGTTTCTGTGGGAAGGAAAGTGGGAGGCAGAAGAAGCGGGCTCTGGTTTGGCTGGTTTGAGTCATTTCAGTGGACTCTGGGTGGAGGGGTGTCCCCAGCTGATTAGAGCGAGTGGTAGTGATCCCGAGTGGGAACAGCCGGATAGAAGAGGCAGTCAGGGGTGTGGGCTCTGTGTTGGTTGGTTCGCATTTGAAAAGCACACTCTTGGGGCAAGTTGTTTACTGTGTCTAACCCTGGAAGACTCCCTCCAGGGTCAGCAAGGCCCCGGATGTGAAAGCATCAGAATCCAGAAGATAAAGGACATTGGTTACTACGGAAGCCTTCCAAGAACAATAACATTGATTGTATTTCCTGTCTCTCCTGTTGGATCTGTTTCCTTCACTGGAGTGGAAGCTCTGGGGGGAGGAGCCATGCCTGTCTTCTTTGCCAGTGTATCCTAGTAGATGTTCAATAAATAGTGAATTAGTGAACACATGAATCAAATCCTACTGGTTTAGGGGATCTCTGAAATGTTAAGGTCTGTTCTCCTAAAGTCCTAATTTTGCGTGTGTATGTGCATATGTAATTTTTTTTTAGTTGGACATAATGGAGTGCATTCCTCCCCTGTTGTCCTGCCCCACATGCGGTCAGATCTCCCAAATGTTTTGACAAATGTTCCCACTCATGACGTCAGCAATGAAGTGCTGCCTGGAGGGGACAGTATGGGATGAAGTAGGGCAGAACACCTGTCTCTCATGCCCTATTTTCCTACCAGCTCCTTTTTTTTTTTTCAGTCGGCATTTTTTGCTTTGAAAATGGCAAGACGGTGGGAAGGCTGTACTTTCACTGAAGGGATGTGTTATCTCCGGCTGAATACTTTCTAGACCAGGCCTCTAATGGGACAAAACACTTGTGCTAATTCCTGTAGAATTAACTCCCTGGCCACGTAATTCTCCAAACTGGCCTAATATGCAGCAGGCACTCCCCCAAAAGTGGATGAATTCCCTTTGGCTGGGGCGTCAAATTAGAGGTTTCAAATTAGGCTGTGGAGTCTTCTGGGACTGGAAGAAGATGAGGGCTGAGGACAAGGAGGCTGCCAAGCCCTCCCTGCGGAAGAAGGGCAGAGAAGAGTAAAACAGTGAGGAGAAGGGCAGGCGGAGTGTGGAGACCACTCCCCACACTGGTTATGATCACTTTTTTCTTTAGACATGCAACAGGTGAGAAAAAGGCACTGTTTGTATTGCTTGTTTCCTGGTGACATTGAACTTTACTTTTTGTGTAGTGTGTGCAGAACATGCTTACTTGGCAAATTTGTCCTCCTGTGACTGGACCGTTCGCACGCTTTGCCCATTTTGTTGAACAGCACGCCCACTCTTCTCTCTCCTTTGTAAGGACCGTCTACATGCTAATTTCTGGACTGGTTTATATGTTGTAATCATTGTTTCTGGCTCCTCGCTGCAAGGCAGCTTCTTTCTGAATGGCCAAGCTGAGGTGGATTTGCAGTTATTTACACGTTATCCATTAACATAGTGGCGTGTGTCTATGGCTCGAGTCTAGTTTCGAGTTTCACGCTGGTGAGAAAAACTCTTGTCACCAGGGGATGATGAACTTGCTTCCCTCAAGTGTCTTTCACCGAACGGGGCTGAGAGCGCTGGATGGGCTCCCTAACTTGCAGTGAGATCTTGGCCAAAAGTGGATTCTCTCTGGGCCTCTGGGAGCTCATTTAAAAAGTGAGGGGATGATGGGAATTTAGAGAGGTTCCCTGGGTAGAGAGCGTGGGAGTGGGGAGTACACGTGAAGGGGAACACTTACTTTTCCCTCTGTATGCTTCTGCTCCACATGGGCCGTTAGAACCTCCATGTGTTCATGAATTTCTCCGAAGTTTTATTATGGAAAACATCAAGTGTACAGAATGGTACAAGAATCGTGCATGAACACCCATATGCCCTCCACCTAGGATCCACCGCTAACATCTGACTACACTTGCTTTATTACCTACCTGTCCACCTACTCAGCCCTCTACCCACCCTTAAATCTGTCTGATTTTTTGATGCATTTCAAAGGAAGTTGCAGATATATATCAAATATTCTTGTAAATACTTGTTTAGTTTGTTCATAAAGAGAAGTGCTTTTTGTTTTTTTGTTTTTGTCTTTAAAGAAGGGGAGGGGAAGGAAGGGGGAAAGGGAGACGGGGAGAGAGAATCTTAAGCAGGCCCCACGCATAGCAAGGAGCCCGACGCGGGAGCCTCAATCTCAGGACCCTGAGATCACACTTTTGTAGGCTTATGGAAGAGAAGTGATAAGATTGTGTGTGAAATTTGTCTTTCACAACAATCTATCGGGGCAGGTACCCTTACCACCTACCTGCTTTAGATGAGGGGATGAAGGCCCAGAGAGACTGAGAAACTTGTCCAACATCACACAGCAAGTAAGTCACAGAGCTGGGATTTGAATTCAAGTCTGGCTTATTTCCAATCAAAAGGAAATTGGCAAAAAATAGATGCATGATTTTGGATTATGATGCTTGTTTCTAGCTATAAAATTAGTGTTTAGAAGTATTTAGCTACATTAAGAGAAGGAGCTATGGTAGAGATTGGGTAGTGAGTATGAAGTAGCCCAGCTAGCTTCAGCAAAGGTGGGGAGGGGAGTTACCAGGATGTGGGGGATGCAGCCAGGTCTCAGGGAGGGAATGCACAGGAGGGCTGGAAGGGCTCTCTCTGTTCGCCACCCTCCTCCTCTTTGAATGTCTGCTTTGTTCTTCCCTTCCTGCTTATCTGCCCCACCATAGACAATGGACACCCCGCAGCTCCAAATTTACACTTACAGATCCAGCCATAGGCGAAAGTTCAGATTCTGTCTCAGTTCCATCTGACACTTCCAAGAATAGGAAAAATCAGATTGGCCTAGCTTGAGTCAAGCTTCCATCCCTAGTTCAATAAGCAATGGCTAAGAAAAAGGGTGCCCCAGCATTAGCATGGCCAATGGGTGTTCTTTGTCACCAATAGAGATAAGGGAAAGGCAAAACTTCCCAGAGAAGAGCATCAGCGGCTTATGAGCTGGCAGGCACCCCAACAGATACCCCTTAGCAGAACTGGTGTAACAGAAGGACTAGCAATCCAAAAGCCCCGTGACTCCACATCCTATTGCCCCATCCACTGCTGGAGACCTCTTCACTCGCAGGGAAGGAAGGGTAGGACACACAGAGTCTTTAGGGAAAGCACAGACAGTAAACAACGATGGTCCTCAGTGTGCCCCAGGGGCATCTGTGTGGGTCACGAGAGGAAGGGCTCGAAGGGCTTGGGTTGGTTTCTGTGTTCGTTTGCTAGTGCCGTTGTAACACAGTTTGACAAGCTGGGTGGCTTAAACAATAGACATTTATTGTCTCACAGTTCTGGAGGCCAGAAGTCCAAGATCAAGGTGTCAGCAGGGTTGGTTCTTTTGAGCGCTGTGAGGGAAGGATCTGTCCCAGGCTTCTCTCCCTGGCTTATAGGTGGCCCTCTTCCTCTTCACATGCCCTTCCCCCCCTGTGTATTTCTGTTTCCAAATTCCTCTTTTTATATGGACACCAGTCATATTGGATTAGTAACTCTAATCTCTTATGACCTCATTTTAGTCTGATTACCTCTGTAACACTATCTCCAAATAAGGTCATATTGTGAGGTTAGGACTTCAATATATGAATTTAGGTGGTGGTGGCGGGGGGTGCAAAATTCAGCCCATGCAGTTCCTCTCTGAGTCTCTGTCCCAGCTGAATGGAGGCATGAGGGCCCATTGGCATGATAGGAGGGTAGAATCCCCATCAGCATCACCGTCACAGAGAGTTCAGAATCTGTTCTTTAACGTTCCAAGGTGAAATCCAGAGCCATCACATTCTGTTTTAGAAGGGACAAAACAGATGTTCAATAACTATTCAATGAATGAATGAAAAAGGCAATGGACTTCTCAGAGGCTACAGGATAAAAAGAACAGGAACTACCATTGAAATTGGGTCTTGTTGCAACACAAAGAAATGGACAGACAACCCATGCTCATGGACTGGAAGAACAAGTATCGTTAAAATGTCTATACTACCCAGAACAATCTGCACATGTAAGGCAATTCCTATCAAAATACCAACAGTATTTTTCACAGAACTAGAACAAACAATCCTAAATTTGTATGGAACCACAAAAGATCCCAAATAGCCAAAGCAATCTTGAAAAAGTTTCTTGAAAAAGAAAAGCAAAGCTGAGGCATCACAATTCCAGACTTCCAGCTCTATTACAAAGCTGTAGTAATCAAAACAGTATGGTACTGGCACAAAAATAGACACATTGATCAATAGAACAGAATAGAAAACCCAGAAATGAACCCACAACTATATGTTCAATTAATCTTCAAAAAAGCAGACAAGAACATCCAGTGGGAAAAGGACAGTCTGTTCAACAAATAGTGTTGGGAAAGCTGAACAGCTACATGAAAAAGAAAAAAACTGGGCCACTTTCTTACATCGTGCACAAAAATAAATTCAAAATGGATAAAAGACCTAAATGTGAGACCTGAAGCCATAAAAATCCTAGAAGATAACACAGGCAGTAATTTCTTTGACATTAGTCAAAGCATCTTCTTTTTAGATGTGTCTCCCAAGGAAGGGAAAAAAGCAAAAACAAACTATTGGGACTACATCAAAGTAAAAAGCTTCTGTACCACAAAGGAAATAATCAACAAAACTAAAAGGCAACCTACTGAATGGGAGAAAATATTTGCAAATGACATCTGATAAAAGGTTAGTATCCAAAATATATAAAGAGCTGATACAACTTAACACCCAAAAAACAAATAGTCCAATTTAAAAATGGGCAGAAGACATGAACAGACACTTCTCCAAAGAAGACATACGGATGACCAGCAGACACAGGAAAAGATGCTCAACATCACTCATCATCAAGGAAATGCAAGTCAAAACTACAATGAGATACCACCTCACACCTGTCAGGATGGCTGAAATCAAAAACCACACACACACACACACACACACACACACACACACACACACACAAAACCCCAAGTGTTGATAAGGATGTGGAGAAAAAGGAACCCTCTTGCGCTGTTGGTAGGAATGCAAACTGGTGCAGCCACTCCGGAAAACAGTATGGAGGTTCCTCAAAAAGTTAAAAATAGAACTACCCTATGATCCAGTAATTGCACTACTGGGTATTTACCCAAAGAATACAGAAACACCAATTCAAAGGAATACATGCACCCCTATGTTTATGGCAGCATTATCTACAACAGCTGAATTATGGAAGCCGCCCAAGTGTCCATCGACTGATGAATGGATAAAGAAGAGGTGGTATGTATATACAATGGACTATTTAGCCATAAAAAGAATGAAATCTTGCCATTTGCAACAACATGGTTGGATCTAGAAAGTATAAGGCTAAGTGGAATCAGTCAGAGAAAGACAAATACCATGATTTCACTCATATGTGGAATTTAAGAAACAAAACAAATAAGCAAAGGGAAAACAGAGAGACAAAACAAGAAACAGACTCTTAACTACAGAGAACAATATGATGGTTACCAGAAAGGGGGGGGAATGGGTCAAATATAGAAAGGGGATCAAGGAGTGCACCTGTCGTGGTGAGCACCAGGTGTTGTATGGAAGATTTGAATCACTATATTGCACACCTGAAACTAATAGTATACTGTATGTTAACTCACTCAAAATAAAAACTTACAAAAAAAGAAAGATGTTACATGAAAAAAATAAATAAATTGGGTCTTGTTGGCAAAACAGGCCCAAGTCCCCAACTCAGAAAGTTCTCTCCTCTTGGAGTGGTGGGAAAACAGACTCTTCTAAGTGTGTGCTCATGCGTGCGCACCTGTACATGTGTGCATGCGTCGTGTGTGTGTGTGTGTGTGTGTGTGTGTGCAAGCTTTACCTCTGAGTCCTTCCTGAGACTCTAATGCCTTTATTATTCTTACCCAGGAAGTCGGGTGCTTGAGCTTTGATACTGTGTCTCTGGGATGTATTTCACGACCTCAGTTTAGAAGTCAAAGGCCTTAAGGATATTCTGCTCTCTCAGCTCAGCCTCCCCTGAAGCATCCAAACTCAGGCTCTTACTGATGAAAGAGTCACAGGGTAGGAAGGAAGTACCAAGAATAATGATATTTCAAGATATTCTTCTACCTCATTAAGATCAACAGATGTAATGATTCATGCATCTCAGATGATTTCAGGGAATAAGAAAAAAAGCTGAAAGAAGCAGAAGTCCGCAGCTTTGGCACTATTTCTTCTCTTTAATGGCAGATGGCATGTGTCATTTTGTCGAGGCCACCTTTCCTTATGGCCTTAGGACTGTCCTGATGCCAGTAGGAAAAAGGAGTGTCCTCTTGGGAGGGGTACTAACTTTGATCATGTCTCTGAAGGGCCGGGAGCTATGTTGGAAGAAGGAGAGAAATGGACCCAATGCAAACAAATGACTCACCCCGGGCAAACCAGCACTAGACCCAGCCCCCATTACCAGTGTGCGTGCAGATCAGTTTCCACAGTCAGCAGTCAGGGAGGGAAAAACACTCTGTACCTTCATACAAAATTAAAACAATACAGTCACTCAGGCTAGTTTTGATCTCCAAAGAACAAAATCTTGAGCATTTCCCATAAGCCCGGACTCTCGGCAGAAACCACCTCATCCCTGGCTTTCAGAGTTGTTGTCTGAGGATGTAACACAACGTGTGGGGGGGTTTTGCTTTTCCACCATGAAAAGACAGATGTAAACATGGTAGTCTTGTGAGTTTTAATATGAGATATTTGCTGGATTTTTTATTGGATGAGAGAGTGTTACTGAAGTCTGGCTCTCTTGCCCCTTCTTGTAAATAAACTTCTTTTCTCCTTTTGGAGCACTTTTCATCTCTACACCTTCTCTTGACAGATAACAATACATGAATTTGATTTCACAGTTTTAGAAAAGCCATAGGGCACCTGGGGGGCTCAGTTGATTGAGCATCTGACTCTTGATTTTGGTTCAGGTCATGATCTCAGGGTCGTGAGATAGAGCCCTGTGTTGGGCTCCCCACTGGGCATGGAGCCTGCTTAAGATTCTTTCTCCCCCTTCCCCCCCCACCCCCACGCATTCTCTCTCACTCTCTCCCTCTTAAAAAAGAAAGAAAGAAAGAAAGAAGGAAGAAAGAAACAAAGAAACAAAGAAACAAAGAAACAAAGAAAGAAAAGAAAAAAGCCAGATACACATGACACTATGCAGAGTCACACAGAACATCTAAGGGGCCCCAGAGTCCTGGTGCCTCATGCTTTGCCATGGCTCCACCACCCCTGTGTTGATCTCTCCTTCCCCATAAACTGGTGTCAGGGCCCCTGTCTGACCAGGCCCAAGGGACAGAAATGGCCTCATTGGAATCATGGAAACATCATGGATCTGTCTCATTTGGTCCGAGAGTATTCCATGCAACCCACAGTGTGCACCTTAATCTCCTTAAAGGACTGTCTACCCCTGGGACTGCAGGGAGGTAAGAAGATGAGTGGGTCCTGGAAGACTCTGGTGACCTTCAAACTGGGGCCATTTGTAGGGCACCCATGTATTTGGAAGAAAATACGGGATGCATGGCCTGATACCTGGGCCAGCCATAACGTATTTGAAACCACTCTGCACTGAAAATTCAGAAAGCTGTCCCTGGAGGGATCTTAGCTCTCATGGGAAGCCATCATGTCAATGTGTCTCTGGTTCAGCGTCAAAGCCTTGGGGTTCTTAGGGCCCTTCCTATGCACCCATGGTCGTCTGGCAGTTGTCTTTAGCATGCCCACATTACACCTTAATTGAAACTTTTCACAGTGGTGAGGGTTTGCTAGCAGAACACACCTGCGTCATGTTGTTCAGCTTCAGCGTGAGAACCTGAGTGCTGGAATCCCCCCCTCCCATGGACCCTTCAGCTGGGGGGAAAGCAGAATAGCTGCTCATCGCTTGGGGAGGGGTGGGCAGAGGTGCCTCTCCTAGGAAGCACATTGTTGCTCACGCAGGCGCCAGGCTGGTGGTATGGACGCTTTCTGGTAACCATCTGTGTCTTCATCTGCCAATACCCTTCTTTCCTCCCTGTGCCATCAAGCACACTGTTGTGCATCACCCATCCCCCACCCCCAAAGACTGGGACCAGGCCCATGATGCAGCGTGAGCCAAGTTGGAAACAGCAGTTGGTCCTGGATGAGCCAATGAGCCAAACTGTCCAGTAAGAGTCCTTGCCTAGACTGGTCTATGGTGTTCAGAGAGGGAGGCTTGCTTCTGCTGGGCCTGGACACACCAAATGGGCTGCAGTCGGGGGGTAGGGGACGGACGGGTGGGGGTTACAGGCAGTTGTGGCCCCTGGGGTGGGAGCTAGGACGCGGAGAGTCGGGTGGGGATGCTCAGAGTGGACCTGGGGAGTCTACAAATTCCTTCCCACTGTTGTTTGTTTGGTATGAACCAGTTTGATTGGGGTTTCTGCCACTCTCACCTAAAATAGTCCAGGCTAAGAGCCCCTCATAACTGAGGCAGTTCCCCTGGTGGTTAAAGGCATGGATTTCGGCATCAGATTGCCTCAGTTCTGATCTTGGTTCCACTTCTCCAAATGGATAATTCTCAGGCCATAATGCAACCTCGCCCTTTCCTCGGCTGGAAGATGGGCCAGCGCATTCCTAGAGTCTGTGAGTCGTGCCTGAGTATAATGAGCAGAACGTGTGTGACACCTGTCAGTTACTGTGACCGAGTCCTTTCAAGGCCTCCAAACTGCTGGGTGCTCCAAACAAAAGCTTTCATCGAGAAAGAAATGTTTTCATCTTTGAGGCAGCTTGAAGTGTAACTGGATAAATCTGAAGGCCTCTACTTGCTTTCAGGGGAACGTACCTGGAAAGAGCCCCGCCATTCCCATTCCTCCAGAGAGCCCGCTAAGAAAGGAAATCCCCTCACCCCAAACTTTCTGCTGGATTCCAAGGCAGAGTTGTTTTAGATCAATGTGTCCTAGGGGCGCCTGGGTGGCTCAGTCGTTAAGCGTCTGCCTTCGGCTCAGGTCATGATCCCGGGGTCCTGGGATCGAGCCCCGCATCGGGCTCCCTGCTTGGCAGGAAGCCTGCTTCTCCCTCTCCCGCTCCCCCTGCTTGTGTTCCTTCTCTTGCTGTGTCTTTCTCTGTCAAATAAATGGATAGAATCTTAAAAAAAAAAAAAAAGATCAGTGTGTCATAAATACCTCTTACGACAGGACAGTAGGAGGTCACGTTCATGTTCTAGGAGCAGAGCCTCTTGTCCGAGCTACAGGACATGTTCCATAGTGTTTGTGATCACCTCTTACAAATTTACTGTATGCTTTCATTTGTGCCGATCCTCGTGGGAAGCTGCAGTGTTTTCTTGTTCTAAAAAGGATTTAAGATTATAAAAGATAAAATTAAAATGAGCGAAGAAATTGGAACATAGAGGGTTGGAAATCTAAGATAAAGCTAGGAGGGAGATTAGTTAGGCAGGTAGAAACACACCGTAAGTTTAATTCTGAGTTCACCAACAATTTATGCAAAGAGGGAGATACAATATGATTGTATTAATCATGTCTTTATTCTGATGCTTGGGGCCTGCAAAGGCCAATGCCTGTCCCAGGGCTAGCTAATTCCTAGAGATAGTCAACAACCCATCTTTAAGCACCTTCCATAGGCAAACCCACCAATCCAGAGCCCACACCCCAGTCACCTGCTCAGTGGGCTCTCATACTCCGGGCCACTATCCCTCTGCCCTAATCACCAAGGCCCACGTAGCAGACAATCGGGGACAGCTCCTATGCCCCCCGAACCCATGGAGGTTATTCAAACCAGCCAATCCTAAACCTGCTTCCCCTGCCTCACTTTGCCTTTCCAATGGAAGGCACAATGGAGGCTCTTGGCAACATCTTCCCCCACACCGCCCCCCACCTCCTCACTGAACTTGTGTTCCCTGTACACCTTTCATTTCTTTTTTTTTTAGATATTTTATTTTTATTTATTTGAGAGAGAGAGAATGAGAGATAGAGAGCACGAGAGGGAAGAGGTCAGAGGGAGAAGCAGACTCCCCTTTACACCTTTCCTGTGTCTTATCATACCGGAATAAAACAAATCCCCGGCACATACTATCACAGTGATTACGGTATCCAGTGAGAAAAACAAGCCAATGCTCAGAATTGCTCAGAAAAGTGAGGCTAAAAGTCATTGTCACCTGTAGCCCTCTTGAAAGGGACATTGCCTCATGCACTAAGCAATGTCCTCAAAGACAAATTCATACTTGAATAGGATGCTTTCAGCAGCAAGTAATAGAAAACGGGCTGAAGCAGCGTAAGCACCAACGTTCAGAGGGGAGGGTGGTTCCCTGGGATTTACCACTCCAGGGGAGCCTGGGTTCTCTGTGACCCTTTGGGCTTTTTGTTTCACCCCTGCGCACTTTCTGAGACACAGAAGATCTGTTGATCTTAATGGGGTAGGACAACATTTTGAAATATTAGCTGCTCATTTTAATTCTTGGTATTCCTGTCTATTCCACGGCCCTTCTTTCCAACATTAGAGGCCAAGTTCAGAGACCAAAAACAATCACATTCTTAGCCTTGGCACTAAAGAAAATAGGCTTGTGTGGACCATAGCTAAGTAATGTCTTAGAAACTGAGGATTTCGATTGGCAGGAGCCCCTGGCTTGGTCAGACTGGGGGGGGGGGGCGGGTTTGGGGATTAAAAGGCTAAGAAATGAAGAGTTAAGTGTTTGAAGTTCACATATAAGTGACAGGAAGACACTCGGAAGTGACATGTGGAAGCCTATTTTCTTCACCACAGAATGAGGGGAGGAAAGCTCTTTCTGGGACGAAAAGAAGAGAGTTTTTTCAAATTTGGGAGGGTGGGGTAGGGTAGTAGGGAGGCCACCCATGCTGCAAGTTGGATTAGGAACTCTGTGTCAGGCACACGCAGGCTGAATGAGCCATGATAATGACCCCTTGATAAGTTGACAAGGACCCCTGAGCCCTGGGAGCTGTGCACTGATGTGACCAGCATAAACTAGAGCTTGGAGCAGCATCTAAGTGGGGTCTTCCGGGGGCCAAGGTTATGGTGCTCAAGCTGGGCCAGGGAAAGGTCCTGAGACCCTAGGAGGTCCCAGAAGTGCCAAGAGGGCTAGGGAACCTCAAGGAGTCCCATAGTTTTGTTGAGGAGGGTGTAACTCCTTGCAGAGCTGCAAAGGATGCAGAGTTGTGGGAATGAGGACCCCACAGGAGGGCCACATGGGCAAAGGTGGACTGAGGTTGGCACCTCCTCCTCAGCACTTACCCAAGTCCCCTAGAGCCTTGCCACATCCCCACGGAAAGGAGGGCAGAAATATCTGAATTTAAATCCTAAAATGACTTCATAGTCATTAAAGGAATTTATTTAGAAATAACAAGATCTTTTTTTTTTAAGATTTTTATTTTATTTGAGAGAGAGAGAGAGGGAGCACAGCAGGGGCAGAGAGAGAACCCGACTCCTCGCTGAGCAGGGAGTCTGATGCAGGACTCAATCCCAAGACCCTGGGATGGTGACCTGAGCCGAAGAATGATGCTTAACCGCCTGAGCCACCCAGGCGCCCCAACAAGATTGTTTTTGCTCTTGGGAGAAAACAGGGGCTCAAGAAAAAGTATAAAATGATTACAGAAAATACTGTTTCACAAAAACTAATGATGTAATGTATGGTGATTAACATAACAATAAAAAATTAAAAAAAAAAGAAAATACTGTTTCATTTTTGCACAGTTGAGCCCACTAGTTATAGGGAAGCTCTGTGTAGGGTATTTTGGTGTTTAGTATCTCAATAGCTGTTGCAATGCCAACAATTACCCAGTTATTATATTTTTTAATTTAAATTCAATTAGCCAATATATAGTACATCATTAGTTTCAGATGTAGTGTTCAGTAATTCATATTTGCGTATAACACCCAGTGCTCATCACATCACGTGTCCTCTTTAATGCCCATCACCTACTTGCCTCATCCTGCCCCCCACCTCCCCTCCAGCAACCCTCCGTTTGTTTCCCAGAGTCAAGAGTCTCTCATGGTTTGTCTCCCTCTCTGATTTCTTCCCAATTTTCCCTCCCTTCCCCTATGATCCTCTGTACTATTTCTTACCCAGTTATTATTGATTATTAACTGTAGGCAGGACTCAAGCATGAGACTCAAATTTTCTCTTTTATCCTTGCAGGAAAATGGTTGTCTATATTTCCTTAATTTTGTTATTTTTCAATAACAAACATTATTGCTTTGGCATTTATTCATTCAATAAGCACTACTGAGGACTTCTAGGCAGCAAAGGCATGGTGCATCAGTTTGGATTAGGTTCAGTTGTCAGTAAGAGACACAATAGTGACTTAAACAAGATAAGAATCTATTTCTCTTTCCCCTAAAAGTCTGAGGATAGTTCATCCAGGGCTGGAATTGAGGCTCTACTCCACGAAATCCTCAGACACCCAGGACTATCTACCTTGCTGCATGTGGTCCCAATTCACGTCACCACTTCCCGGTCCAAGAGGGCTGCATAGGTCCGGTCATCACACACACATTGCAGCTAGCAGGAAGGAGGAAGGCAAAGGACATGACTAGCTATCTTTTATGGAAAGCTCCTGGAAGCTGTCATGTGATACTGCTATTTATGCTTTATTGGTCAAAACTTGGCCAAAATACATTGCTTCAAGGGTAACTCAGAAAAGTCATTTTTATTCTGAGCACTGATATGCTCAACTAAAATGTGGGGATTCTATAAAGATGAGAGAAAGGGGACCGGTTTGGGGAATAAGGAACAACCTCTGGCACCGTACGCTAGGAGTTCTTCATTTATGTCAATCCAATTCAGCAAACAGTAATTGGGCAACTATGATATGCCAGGTAGTGTCAAGACAGGTACTGGAGACACCCTCCTTTGGCTGGAGAGGGCCTCAAACCCGGGGCACCATAGAGCAGTGGCAAGCTTCTGCGCGCCTCAGGGGTTGATCAGTCCTTCTGTGTAGAATGAGGGCTTTGAGCTCAGTGTTCCCTGAGACCATTCCGTCTTGAAGATTCTGTGATTCTGCGTCTGAGGGATTTAATATTGATCAATGATTCACACTCAAGGCCTAGGGGTAATTGTGGGCTAGGTGATTCCTCATAAAGGATCAAAGCATCAGGCCGGGAAAACAGAATTACTTACCCTTGGAGTTCAGCACTGGGCAACATTGCTAGCAGAAAACATATTTTTAAAAACTCTGTCTCTGAAAAGCCCTCCTTGGCGGGCTGTCACCGATGCTTCCTCCTGTTCCTTGATCCCCAGGGGACCTGTCCCAGTTCTGCAGATGCACATTTCTGAGCACTGCTTGAGGCAAAACTCAGGCTTGGATTTGTGGATCTTGCTCCCTGTGGCCCTCTTCGCCTCCACCCCCAGCCCACCTCACTGTCATCCCTCCACTGCTTGCCTACCTGTCCTGTCACCCATGCTTGGGTGCAGGGGGAGGGGTGCCATGCACTCTGCCCAGCTCAGCCTGTCCTGAGGCGGCCGCTGCTCGTCATGACTTGTTGCCCCACAAGTAAACCCTCCCCAGCCGTAAACGATGGAGTGAGTGTATAAGGAGGTAAGATTATCCCTCTACTAATGCCATTCTAATTCCTACGACAGTGACCTTTCTTGAGCGGGAGGGAAGGGCCGAAGTTAGGCCCTGGGACTGGGGATTAGCCTAGCCCTGACACATCTGGGGAGGCGGTCTTGGGGGTGCTCCAGCCTAACCCCTGCGCCCTGCCAGGGGACAGGGTGCTGACTGCTGGTCACACTACCTCCCACCTCCATCTCTCAGCAGAGAGGGGCCTGAGGAGGGGCTGGGTGGCTCCCTGGTGGCACACCACCCAGAGAGAGCCGCTGTTGTCCCCCAGCCTCCTTTGCTGGCCAGCCTGGTTTCTGTTCCCTCCCTGGCCCCTTCCCTTTGGGACCCAGAGGACAAGCAGCATCCCTGCTCCCAGTCCCGGGGCCCAGAGGTGGAGTCTAGTGGGGCCCAGGCCAGGAAACAATGGCAGGAGGGCAGCCACTGTGCCCCCTGCCCAGCACCCCTGGAAGCCTTCCGGCTTCCTGCCTAAATTCTCTGGGCACTGGAGCAGGGTGGCCAGAATTGTCCCCTCTGTGCGTGAGTCAAGTAGAAGTACAGATGAGGCAGCAGGAGAGGTCGGGAAATAAAGAGTAAGGGAACACTGCACTCCAACAGATCCAAAATGAGCCCCCTGCCTGCCCCTCCCTAGGGAGACGGATCATAGGGGCTCCCTGATCCGGATTCAGCTGATTAGGCAGATGCCTGGCCCATGGCTGGGGTGGGTCAGGCCTGGCAGTACTCATGTTTGGACCGTGCTTTCATGCAGAGCATGGCGGGGGGCGGGGTGTGGATAAATATGGCTAAATGTGGGTGGAGGGTCGTGTCTGTTCTGATACACAGTGAGGCAGCAAAAGTATTGTCGGCTGTGATAAAGGCCCCTTTTCTCCCACATGTGGCTTTGCTCATGCATCTGGCTCTAGTGCATGTCAGAATTCCTCACAGAAAATCTAATGAAAGGGAAAAGCCTGAAAAGGCAAGATGCTTCCCGGAAGTTATGATGTCATTGCATCTGATGGGGGCACTGTGCTTTCGTGGTGAAGAGAAAGGGTGCTTATTATTTGCGCTGAATACAGACTGGTGGGTGGCCAATTTCTTCACACGTCATCCTGAGTGGGAGGCCTAACTGCTTCTCCGCCCAGCTATTCTCCTTGAATTCATTTGCAAAAAATTGTTCTCAGAGTTTTCCTACAGAAAAAGAACACACCATATGATTTTATAAGAAGGGCAAACACAGGGGCACCTGGGTGGCTCAGTTGTTAAGCGTCTGCCTTCAGCTCAGGTCATGGTCCCAGGGTCCTGGGATCAAGCCCCGAGTCGGGCTCTCTGCT
Organism: Eumetopias jubatus; assembly: GCF_037043125.1. NCBI lineage: Eukaryota > Metazoa > Chordata > Mammalia > Carnivora > Otariidae > Eumetopias > Eumetopias jubatus. The sequence goes on along the minus strand of NW_028274823.1, from coordinate 70,555,513 downwards.
CAGGGGGGAGTCTGCTTCTCCCTCTCCCTCTCCCTCAGTGCTCTCACTCTCTTAAATAATTAAATTAAAAAAAAATCTTAAAAAAAAAAAAAGAAGGGCAAACACAGGCCACAAATTCCTGGTCCCCTAAGCCTTGTCTACCACACCTCTCCCCATTCCCCATCCCTGGCCACATGCCTTCCAGGGAGGAGCACCGTGGCCCGTGCTCAGCCCCGCAGGAAGGCTTCCTTCCTTTCCTGACTCCACGCTCACTGACAGGTATTTTTTTAGGGCACAGATGAAAGAGGGATGAAGAGTTCTCCCCAACACAGAGGTCCTAGTCCGGTGCATTTTGGATGTGGTGTGAGGGAATGGCCCCTGATGATCAATAGACAGAGCCCAGGAAAATCCTAGAACACAAGGTCCGATCGGTCACCTGTCAGATCTACCCTTGAGGCCACAGACACAGCCTCAGAGGGGCTCCCCCTGGACCCTGTACTCATATTTTCTCTTCTGTTTCCTATCCCTATCAGAAAACCTCAGTGTTTAGGATCAGGGGAGGGATGTGGAGAGATGGAGTTAGACTTGGCTAGTGAATCTTCATCTTAGTCTGAGAAATAAGTGAAGGATCTATTTCAGTTCACCTTATTCCGCCTTCAGTCGCCCCATTGCCACAAGTGGAGCAGATGTTATTTATCAGAAGTTCTCTTAGGGAAAGCGCAGGTGTTTATTCGGAAGCATGTGTCCATAAGCCACCCTGCCCATGGAGTGAAATCCCAGAAGGTGATTGCAAAACTGTTATGAAACAAGAGGTACTTGTTTTGTTTGGGGAAGGGGCGGCGGGGGGGGCTAGGGAGAGATACAGGGAAAGGGGCCAGTGAAAGGATGAGCCCCCTTTATGACCCCAAATCTCCAATAAAGTGCACTAAACTCACCAAATGCTCAGGGTGAGTGGACTTGTGGTGGGAAGGGCTCAAGAGGCTCACTTTGCCCGGGGGCAGACACAAGCAGCATGCACTAAGGTAGGAATCAGACGCAGAGGGCCGTCACACATCATGAGGAGGGCTTGTACTCTGACGGGCCCCAGGACTGATGGTGGGGTTGGAGATGGGTCTCAGCCAAACCAATTTAGCATAAACAAATTTATGCCGTAGGGAGACTCGAGCGGACATCTGTGTTCTATCACGAATAAACAAGTGAGTTGAAATGAAAAGCAAAATCAGCCTGCATTTTCCTTTTTATGCTACTTGAGAATATTGCCATTTCAGAGTCGTGGGCTTTGGTCTTTGAATGTTCTCCAAGGAGAACTGTTTGATGTTCCAGAGACAGCACCAGTTTCTGCCTCACCTGCATGGCTCAGGTAACACACCCATCCCTGTCGATGGCAGATGGAGTATAGCTTCTCTCCTGAACTGAAAATTCTACTCTAGAAAAACACATTTGCAACTCCAAATACCTCCAAAATTTTCCCAGCGGGACTTGTGCTTCCTTAAGAGTTTTGTGAGACTCCTCTTTGCCTTTTCTCATTTTCCCTCTACTGCAGTTGGATCAGTGCTTCTCAAACTTTCTGGTGCATAACATCACCTGGGGATTCTGTTAAGATACAGATTCTAATTCAGTAGATCTGAGATGCTCAGACAGTCTAGTTAATGCAAGATCCCTGATGATGAGATGCTGCTGGTGGTCCGTGGACCACAGTTTGATTAGTGAACCTCTGAATCCCAGTTCAACCCAGGCAAGGCCATGTCTCCCAGTGTGTGTTTCTCAGGCCGTGTGCATCAGAGTCCCTTGAAGCGTGTGTGAAAATGCAGATCTCTGGTCTACTCCCAACCCCAGTCAGAATCTAGGGGAGGACACTTGACATCTGCAGTTTAATAAAAGCCCCAGATGACTCTAGTGCAGACAGATGTTGGTGAGCAGCTGCTGCAGGGAAGAGAACTATAGTCACTCGTGGCAGAGTCTAGGTTGCAATGGTCCATGGGCTTGTGCTGCTACTGTGTGCACCTCGTCCTCCTTCTGTGCCCCCAGGTTTTGGTCTCCTGACTCCTTGAAATAGATCTGTTTCATGGGATGGCTCCAATAATTAGCCAATAAATTGTCATAAAGAAGCCCCGGAGGGAACTACTGTCTAAAGGAAAAAGAGCTCAGGAGACCCTTGGAGTGCGGCAGGTGGGGAAGGACCCTCGCCCTCCTTTGTTTCACGGTGCATCCCTTGCACTTGCAGCCCTGGGCACAGGGCAATCACCTGAGCAGGCGAGGAGGCCAGGGGAGCGGTGAACCGCGCAGAGCTGGCGGGCGGGACTCTGGAAGCCAACACAAGACGTAGCCCTGGGGTTGCCACCTCTCTCTGCGGTGGGTGGGCAGGGCCTGCCCACGGATCCACCACAAAGCACAGCCGTGAAGGGCAGTTTAGCACAGCAGGTGCTCCTCCTGCCCACCCCCCCCACCCCCCCCACCCCCGCCCAGGACGTGTGCCGGGTCCGATGCCCGAAAAACGCAGGTGACAAATCATACATGGGTCCAATCTCAGGAGTAGATGGTGCGGTCCCCATGACGTCTACACCTGGTGCTGCTGAAACCCTAGAGAGTGTAATTAGAAAATAAACCACCTTGCTTCGTCTATGTGATTCTCTTGCCCAGTGAGAAGTTTCACCCTGAAGCAATGATTTTCTCTTCCATGAAGGTTGTCTGCCTGCCCCTGAGACTGTAGATGGTTTCCACTTTCATCTTAATGTAGAAGATAATAGCAACGCGAACATGGCCACCACCTCCGCGAGCGACTATAATGTCCTCTGCGTGGAAAGGGACGATATTTTGCGAAGCACCTTTCCACGGTGCCAGATCTACGGAGACCCAGAACTAGCCCTCCTCCTCCCTCTCCTCCCTCCCCCCCATGAATACACAGTGCGTGCCTGCGATGTGTTGAGTGGGCATTTCCGAGAGAAGAGACAGCTCCTGATACCACGGAGGTCACGGAGTAGACAGTGTGGGCAGAGACAGACGGACGAGCAAGCTGGTGGAACCGCAGTGATGAGCGCCGCAAGAGTGGTGAGGATGTGCGCTGGGCTGCGCAGGGAGGGAGGCTGCTAGAAGGCAGTGCCCAGACTGAGCCCTGGAAGCTGAGCCGGGGTTGGATGCACTAAGGCTAGAAGGTCTTTCCCACACAGCCAACTGCAAACAGCACAGCCCTGGGGCACTTAGGATAAGCAGGGGCTGGGGGAGAAGACGTTAAAAAGGCAGGCAGGGGCCAGATCAGGAATGGCTTTCTACGTCCTGCCAAGGGGTTTGGCTTTCCCTCTTGCAGAAGCCCCTGGAAGGTGCTCAGCAGGGGAGCCTCCCTAAGGCCTGCCATGAGGAGGAGGCCCTGGAGGAGGCATGCACCGCTGACTGCCTCGGCAAGAAAGGCCTTGTTGGCGAATCACTTCTGCCCTTGAACTAGTAGCGATTTTTGCAAACTTCAGTGTCCATCATGGGTCGGTTCACTCACTGTCCTTCAAGCTCCATTGAGAAAGGGTATTGATGCCCTGGATAGATCCGTTCAGGGAAGACAAAGAGGCCATCCATCCAGCACTAAGATGGAAACATTAGGACAGATGGAGCCCAGCCACCAACTCATTTCCAGACAATTGACAGGGAAAATACTCGCCACAATTAGATAGACAAATGGTTCATACAGTCATAATTAAAGAAAACAGAAAACAGATCTTTAAAAATCCTAATAGAAAAGCAGGCAAAGGACATGTACGAACAAATCATAATTTAAGATAAATAATAAGTAGAAGCACAAAGGACATAAAATAAATACACAAACCAATGCACGTAACTAACCTTATTTAATATTATTACTGATCAAAGTCATGACCATTCAAGCCCTGAGAGTTGCTGCTTTTCATATATCAAATTGGCGATGTTTAAGAAGCTAACACACAAGTCAGTACTGAGAAGGCTGGTGGCATGGGCACCCTCTCCAACATTGCCAGGGGCAGCCATGGAAATTGGAAACTTTTCTGAAAGCAGTTTAGACAATTAAACCCAACACCATAACAATGCCTTGTTCTGTGATTTTACTTTCAGGAATTTATCTTAAGGAAAAAATGAACGAGGCAGCAAAGATGTGTATGTACAAGAACCCCGCAGTGTTATTTCTGACAAACCTAACTTGGAAGAGGTAAATCACGGATCAAGGCTAGCCCAGCTGGATAAGCTTGGGTGCATGGTGTAAGATGGCCCTGCTGAGCAACCACTACAAGTATGTACTGCAAGATCTTGAAATGGCTGAGGAAAATGACCATGATGCAGTCTCACATAAAACCGGTAGATTAAACCACAAAATCGGCATGGTCTCAATTTCACTTTTTAAAACGAGTCAACAAAACTAAAAGGCAACCTATGGAATGGGAGGAGATATTCACAAATGACATATCAGATAAAGGGCTAGTATCCAAAATCTATAAAGAACTTATCAAACTTAGCACCCAAAAAACAAAAAAAATCCAGTCAAGAAATCGACAGAAGACGTGAACAGACATTTCTCCAAAGAAGACATCCAAATGGCTAATGGACACATGAAAAAGTGCTCAAATCACTCGGCACCAGGGAAATCCAAATCAAAACCTCAATGAGATACCACCTCACACCCGTCAGAATGGCTAAAATTAACAAGTCGGGAAGCGACAGATGTTGGCGGGGATGTGGAGAAAGGGGAACCCTCCTATACTATTGGTGGGAATGCAAGCTGGTGCAGCCACTCTGGAAAACAGTATGGAGGTTCCTCAAAAAGTTAAAAATAGAGCTACCCTATGACCCAGCAATTGCTCTACTGGGTATTTATCCAAAGGATACAAACATAGTGATTTGAAGGGGCACATGAACCCCAATCTTAATGACCACAATAGCGAAAATATGGAAAGAGCCCAGATGTCCATGGACAGATGAATGGATAAAGAAGATGTGTATGTGTACATATATATGTGTGTGTATGTGTGTGTGTGTGTGTGTGATGGAATATTATGCAGCCATCAAAGATAATGAAATCTTGCATTTGCCACGAAGTGGATGGAGCTAGAGGGTATTCTGCTAAGTGAAATAAGTCAGTCAGAGGAAGACAAATACCATCTGCTTTCACTCATATGTGGAATTTTCTTTTTAAGATTTTATTTATTTATTTGAGAGAGAGAGAGCATGAGCATGTGAGAGAGAACACAAGCAGGGGGAGCGGCAAGCAGAGGGAGAAGCAGGCTCCCCACTGAGCAGGGAACCTGATCCTAGGACCCTGGGATCATGACCTGAGCCGAAGGTAGACGCTTAACAACTGAGCCACCCAGGCACCCCTCATATGTGGAATTTAAGAAACAAAACAGATGAACATAAGGGAAAGGAAGGAAAAATAAAAAGATAAAAACAGGGAGGGAGGCAACACATGAAAGGCTCTTAACTCTCGGAAACAAACTGAGGGTTGCTGGAGGGGAGGTGGGTGGGGGATGGGGTAACTGGGTGGTGGGCATTAAGGAGGGCATATGATGTAACGAGCACTGGGTTTTGCATGCAACTGAGGAATCACTAAATTCTACCCCTGTAACTAATAACACACTATATGTTAACGAAATTGAACTTAAAAAAATAAAATAAAATGAGTATACGCTTAAATATCATAAGGACATGCATCCAAGTGAGGAGGTTCTTATAATGATATATAATTATATATCATATATAATATCATAAATATATATCATATATATATAATGATATATAATTAATTATAATAATCTTCCAAGTGAGCATTTCTTATAATGTAATTTCGCCATTTCCCTGTGTTTTACAGTTTTCTATGACAAATACTATTTTTTTACTAATTTTTTAAAATTAGCCTACAAAGCCTACTTGCCCCCGCAAGTGACATGGTCCCTAAAGGTACAGCAGGTTGGTGCTGGCATCAGCTGTGGTTGCGGCAGATGGAGTGGCAGGTGGCCCTTTGTTGGCCAGGTGCTCGGAGTGCTCGGTGTCACTGTGTCATCGGTCCCCGTGGAGGGCCTATGTGTGGAAGTGCCCATGACCACATAAACAAACCTCACCAAACCCAAACTTACGTCTCCCCAACTCAACATCCTACCAGCCAGATCCCAAATTACCTGTAGCTACCCCTATTCCATGTGAAGGGAAGCACACTGGAGGGAAAGTTGCAATTAAATTATTTACTTTTGTAAATTGTACCCAAACCAAGGACTTCCTAAAAGCATTGTTAGAGTCTCTCTCAGAGTCTTGATAGGGACCAAGGCAAGTGAGTGTCCCTGACACTTGAGCTTAACTAGGTTTACTGTGAATCCATCTTCTTAGTGGTTAGCATTTGTTGAATTGAGTAAAGGGCATTGTGATATTGTGATTTATAATAAGAAATATATAGGTGGTCTTTGTCCCATTTCTGGCACAGAGCTCCAAAAACCCTTGGAATTTCCCGAGCAATAAGAGAAAAAGGAGCTTTTGCTATAATACTTGGTCTCTTGTCCTCAGTTCCTGAAATTCAGATCCATGTAGGTGAGGTGGGTATCTTGTTATTCATAGACAGCTAGGTTTATGGTAATGAGATGGCTTTTGAAATGCACCTAAGGATGGAGGCTGGTTGCCAGGGGAACCGCTCTGTGAATACAGGGTTGGAAACTTTCAGTCCCACAACTTGACTTCTGGGAAAGGGAGTGGGGCTGGAAGTTGAGTTCAATCACCAGTGGCCAATGATTTAATGAAGCATGCCCATGTAATGAAGCCTCTATAAAACCCAAAAGGACAGAGTTTTGGAGAGCTTCCTGGTTGGTGAAGATTCAGTGGCCAGCTCAGAGAGGGCATGGGACCACCTCACCCTTGCTGCCCCATACCCCACCCTATACATTTCTTCCCACTGGCTGTTCCTGAGTTATATCCTTTTATAATAAATTGGTGATCTGGTAAATAAGATGTTTCTCTGAATTCTGTGGACTGCTCTAGCAAATTAATCAAACCCAAGGAAGGGGTCGTTGGAACCTCTGATCCATAGCTAGTTGGTCAGAAGCACAGGGAACCACCTGGGCTTGTGACTGGCATCTGAAATGGGGGCAGTCTTGGGGGACTGAGCCCTTACCCCGTGGGATCTAACACCATGTCCAGGAAGATCGATTTAGAATTAAGTTAAATTGTAGGACACCCAGCTGGTGTCTGAGAATTTCTTATTGGTGGTGTGAGGGAAAACCACACACAGATTGGAATTGGTATTAGAATCATCAGACATGAACCCAGCCCTGAGGAGCTCAGGTTCTAATTCAGAGCCCCAACCTGCGGGACCCAGGGCATCTTGTCCCAAACTAGATTCCTGGTCTTTCAGGGCATCAAATGAGAAGCAGGGGTCCTGGAGCTGACCTCAGAGTCAGAAAAAATTCTGGGTCACTTAGAAAGTTGAAACACTATCCACAAGCGGTCCCTCGAGTCACTGTTCTGAATCTTTCTCCGGGGACAATCCTCACACTTATATCTGAAAACTTGAAACTGGGGGCTGCTGTTGAGAACAGGACCTTAGTTCCTACTTTTCCAACCAGTGTGGCAGTTAAAATGGGAAATGGGGGACGTGGCCCATTTGTTCAAAGGACTTGGTGAAGCCCGAAGGCTCAGATTCATGAGCTCTTGGTTAGGAAGGACAGACACAGGGAAGGTATTTTCATGGACTCCTGGTGTGGGTGTAGAAACCAAGGTCGTTAAGTGGATGGCCATCATAATTAAAATTGTAGTTGGGGCAGAGGGGCGGGTCAGAGGGGGCGAAGTTGGGGTCACCTAAGAGACAACAGCCACGCAATTTGCTTCAAAACAGCCTGCCACCTCTTGAGCAGGAGGCTTTGTGTGCTCTGCTGGCCAGAAAGCAATTCCAAGCACTCATTTAGACATCAACACCCTTCCTCCAGCAAGTGCATACTTGCCCCCAAGAGGGATCTGGTTCAGCATAGTTCTCTAGGGACCAAAAACCTTCCCCCAGCCTCGCACTCACCCAACATGGCTCCCACATCCCTCAGGCAGGGAGAGGGACAGGGCACACGTTTCACAACATAAATGGCTTTGTGGACAGTGGAGGTCTGCTCCCTCCCCCATGTTGCTCTTGCTCTCACTTCTTGCAGGACCGAGGGATGGGGCTAGAACCTGGCTCCGCTGTCCATTGCAGTTGGGCCTTGCCCTCCACCCCTCACCTCTGGGGACGTAGTCAGTGGTGAAAAGTGATAAGGCCACGAGTGTAGTGGTGTTATGTGGGTTAAATCAATACTTAGAGCAGCCTCCTGCTTAGCCCACCAGCCCAGGCATGCAGAGCCCTCAGTGGAGGGTTGGTCAGTCTCCATCTTTGAGACCTTAGATCTCTGAGTCTCGATGTGTCTCGATGAGTCTCGATCTGAGACACGATGTGTCTGTTTCAGACCACAGGGTGCTTTACCTGCTACCTGGGTTTCAACAGAATACCACCGGGTAAGGACTTCTGTAGTTAGAATCAATTCTGGGGGCGCCTGGGTGGCTCAGTCGTGAAGCGTCTGCCTTTGGCTCAGGTCATGATCCCAGGGTCATGGGATTGAGCCCCGCGTCGGGCTCCCTGCTCCGCCAGAAGCCTGCTTCTCCCGCTCCCTCTTCCCCTGCTTGTGTTCCCTCTCTCACCGTGTCTCTCTCTGTCAAATAAATAAATAAAATCTTAAAAAAAAATAATCAATTCTGCTGGCCACTCTTCAAATAATTCCCCAACCAAGTCCGCTTCTGTTTCTTTGGAGAAGACAAATCTGTTTCTTTGGAGAAGACAAATCCAATCTGGACCTTCAGCCCCATCCATGAGAAGGTGAGAATCTGACCTCCCAGCCGAGACCCCTGGAGAGGATTGGGCTGAACTGGAGTATCAAGTCAGAAAGCCACAAAAGGGGGTTCTAGCTTCTTAAATAAATTGGGCCATCAGCCTCTTTAAGAACTAAGTCCTATATTCTTTTTAGTACCTCAGTCCTTTACAGATCTTCCCAAAATTAGTTCCCTCAATTCCCAGAAATTTTCTAGTTAAGTGCTGATCATTGCTGTCCTAAAAGCCCAAATCTAATTCCAAAAGGGAGTTCATCTAAAAATCCTTGCTTCTGTAATGGGCTTGGTTCAATGCTTTCACTTCATGCAAAACAACTGCTGAAGAACTTAAAAAATTCTCCTTCTTCTCATCTCAGCTAAACCCTTTATGTCCAGGGGCCCCCTGAGCCCTTGCAGAGATGTTTGGAGCTATTTATAAATGTGACACATGATGATGTCTGCCTTGGCAAGTGGATCACACAGAACTTGAAGTTTTGGGAGGAGGAAACAGATACCCTAGTCCGAATCTGGCCATGATAGCATTTACCTTCTAAGTCGTGGTGGCCCGCTGCCCGGGAAATGCCATCTGAGCCCTGGAGAGATCCAGGGCTCCATGCGGAAAGTTCAGTCCCTGAGGACCCCAGCTGGTAGGTTTGGAAATGTCTGAACCTATAACATGCACTAGGGTTGGAGAAGACTTGGGCGCTCGCTTTTCTTTGTCAAGTGATGACCCCAGAGAAGTCCTCATGTGTTACAATGAAAACCGGAGTTTCCCTTTGCCTCACCATCTTCTGCATTGTCCCTTTAAGCAAAAACATAATCCAGGGCAGAGTGAGATGCTTTATGAGTTTCAGACTTCAGACCCAGATAATCTATAACTGGGCATTCTGAAGATGCTCCTGGATATAATTTGGAACCCTTTTTGGTGATTTTAAAGGAATCACAGATGATAGGAATATCAAAAAAGATTAGAATCAGACTGGCATTTCATTTTTTTTTTTTAAGGAAAATGTAGTAGAGTGTGAGAAACTGTAGGTCTGCTTGACGTTGCTTTCCAGAAAACTCGTGGGATTGATTGTTGAATGTATGATTTTGACTATGAGGGAAGGGATTAGGAGATTTCTGGGAGTCTGCACTAATTCAGAAAGAGCACGTGGGTTGTGCCAAACTCGGGCCACTCTGTGTTCAGATCGTGGTGCTCACTTAATACCACCAAGGAATCCCTCAGAGAGCATTTTGTCTGTTTCATATGGCGTCTGACATAAAATCCTATGCATGAAATGGAGAAATGTTGGCTTGATAGTGGCACACCTGGACAGGTGAGAGATGAGTGGGTTGAACAATTATGTTTAAAAACTGGATTGATATCATAGTGGAGCATGGAGTATTCTGTTCTAGCTTCTCAGTGTTTGGAAATGGAAAACTTGCTTGATAACCTTGTAGACACTATAGAAGTGACAGGGAAAGCTAGTCTGTAGATAAATAGACTTGACATCAAGCTTGACAACCTGAAATGGTGGACTCAGATCAATGGGTAAAATGACAACCGGGACAAATGCCAAGTTTAGGTTTAGATTTTTATTTTCTTTTAATTTTTAGAAAATATTTTATTTATTTATTTGAGAGAGAGAGCACAAGCAGTGGGAGCGGCAGGCGGAGAGGAAGAAGCAGACTCCCCACTCAGCAGGGGCTCAATCCCAAGACCCTGGGATCATGACCTGATCCAAAGGCAGACGCTTGACCGACTAAGCCACCCAGGCGCCCCTGGATTTAGATTTTTAAATATGGGAGAAACATTTTGGCAATTCATGTGAAAAATCACCAAGGAGTTAAAGAGACTGACCACAGTGTGCTGTGATTAAAAGATACAACCTTGCACCGCCTTCCTGGAGCATCCTTGTCAAGATCGTGTCCAGGCCATTATATATGAAAAATGGCCTGCACCTAGTTCCCGTTAGGCCACATCTCAGTTCAATCCTGGGATCTGCATTTTAAGATCAGGAACAGTGACAAACCAGAGAACATTGAGCGGGCCAATCAGAATAAGGAGGCATCTGGAATGTCATACAACGGAGAGTGAAGGAAACTTGAATGTTTAAAACGTGTTTTAGTTTTTTACCGCAGAAAAACAAACACGTTATAAAAATTGGGAAAACTAAGGAGGAGTGGAGAAAAGAAATTCATTCTCCCCAAGGAAGAGTTGTTTTTAGACAGGAGAAGGTGAGGGGCCCTGGGCGGGGGCGGGGGGGGGCGTTGGTTGTGGTTGGGAGGGGAGTTGGTTAGGGCCCAGGAGTACTGACTTGGCCTCTGAGGTTCAGTTTCCTCTTCACCAAGATGAAGGGCTTGATTAGGGGACCCTCAGGCCACTTCTGAGTGGCTTACTGATAGGGCAAGACTGTCTCCTAGGCTGAAGGGCTGTCAGGTAATCAAAGGAGTAGATTGATCAACGCTATTCCAGATTCTGGGAGATAAAACTAGAATCAGAAGGATAAGTAAACTAAGAAAGCTTAATATAGTTTATCACTAATTAAAATGTATTACTATTTATATAAATATATAAGATTATATATAAAAATTTATTTATATATAATTATATATTTATATATTACACATTTTTATATATTATATATTATAATTATTATAGAATGTATAATATAAATATATTATAATTATTATATGATGTAAATTTTATATATTTATATAATTATATGCATATTTGTTTATTATTATAGCTATAATAATAAATACAGTTCATTAGCTTATTAATAATTAGAACTATCCCAAAATAGGGAGGACTGCTCGTCAAGCACCGAGTACCTGCCCATGGGCTACCCATGGCTTGTCACTTTCAGTTTGGCCAAGAGAGGATTTCTAAAGTTGCCTCAAAGTTCCATGAGCCCAGCCCCTACAAAAGCCTCATCGACCCAGATCCCCATTTAGTGAGAAACTACATGTACTGAGAAAGGAGATTCTTATAGGCTACAAGTGTTGAAATAATGTCTTCCTCCACATTCTCAGAACCTTAAACACAAAACGAAAAAGTTACCGAATTCCAAGACCTTTTCAAAGGGAGAGCCCAGAGAATTGCAGATCTTTGCCACACATTTGAGGCCCCAGTCAAGCTGAGATGATACCTGTGGAAGGCTTTCCGTTTTCATAGCATGGCTGTGTATAAAGCAGCCGGGCTCTGGAAGTCTGGTAGTGTTAACTAACTAATCACAAGCTTAGCTGCAACAGATGCATATTAATTTGCCTTATATGCCCAGAAAACAGAGCTTTTTAAAAAACTCTATAATTCAGGGGCGCCTGGCCGGCTCAGTCAGAAGAACATGTGACTCTTGATCTCGGGGTTATGAGTTCAAGACCCACGTTGGGTGCAGAGATTACTAGAAAAAAATAAATAAACTAGAAAAAAACCCCAACCCTTTATAATTCAAAAATTTTCACAGAAATTTCCCCATCTTACTGCCCCTCCTTCCTGCTCTTTCCTTTCTGCTTTTACTTTCTAGTGAAAAGGGATTTGGTATAGAGCTGACCCTTGAACAACATGGATTTGAACCGCATGGGTCCACTCACACGGGGATTTTTTTCAGTGAGTACAGTGCACTACCGTGAATGTATTTTCCTTGTGATTTTCTTAACATTTTCTCTTCTCCAGCTTACTCTATTGTCAGAAGACAGTGTAGAATACATGTAGCATACAAAATATGTGATAATCGATTGTTTATGTTACTGGTAAGACTTCCGGCCAACAGAGGCTATCAGCAGGGAAGTTTGGGGTAGTCAGAAGTTATACTTAATGTTTCAACTGTGTGGGGGTCAAGGGTCTACTGTATTTTGAAATCCATAAGAGAGCGATTTACACTGAAATCGCTGGTATAGCATACATCAGAGGCTCAGGCTATAGCTGAGCGAATGTGTCTGGTTACTGCCTCAGAGACCTCCTGGTCCGGCAGGGAGAGAGGACACAGCCCTGACTCCACGGGTAACACCTGACTGCAGATGCATGCCAGTGCATCCGGGAGGAGGAGTGCTCAGGGTTTCCTATGAGAGAGGCAGTGCAGGGGGCTGGAGGAATGAAGGCTCGAGCGGAGCCTAAAGACGAGTCGGAGCTTGCCCAAGGAACTACAGGAGCAGAGGGGTCACGGGAACCTCTGATTTGCAGCCAGGTGGGTACCGAGGGACAAGTGATGACCTGTGATTGGCCTCTGAAGTGGGGGCAGTCTTGTGGGATGGAGCCCTTAACCCATGGGATCTGATGCTAACACCAGGTAGATAGTTTCAATTGTAGAACCCCTGGCTGGTGTTGCAGAATTTCTTGATGTGGAAAGCCCTACATATGTGGTGTCAGAAGAGTTGCGACTGTGGAGGTCGTGGGAGAGCACAAGAGAAACACACAGAGTGTTTTTTTCCAACGTCGTCCCCCTCCCCTTCTCCTTGTGACCTGGAAGCTCTGTGTTGGGATGGCTGTGTCACAAGGGGGAGAGACGGAGGATTTCTGACTCACTGCTGGGAGGACAGCCCCCTCTTTGTGTGAGTGAGAAATAGACTTCTATTGTTTTCCGAGACTGAGATTTTGGAATCAGTCTACTATAGAAGCTGGTCTGACCGGGTAGGAAATGCTCTCAGAGACTACCACCCTTATCCAGATGAAATGAACAGGAAGTAAAAACCTTATCAGATATTCCTACTTTTCTAGAGGGTAAGGATTGTTACCTTAGCTTCATCTAAAAGAACTCTGTTTTGGGGCACCTGGGTGGCTCAGTCGGTGAAGCGTCTGCCTTCAGCTCAGGTCATGAGCCCAGGGTCCTGGGATCGAGTCCCGCATGGGGTTCCCTGCTCTGTGGGAAGACTGCTTCTCCCTCAGCCCCTCTACCCACCCCCACTTGTGCTCACTCTTTCTCTCTCAAATGAATAAATAAAAATCTTTTAATTTAAAAAAAAAATTTTAAAAGGTTTTATTTATTTCAGAGAGAGAGAAATCACGAGCAGGGGGAGGGGCAGAGGGAGAAGCAGGCTCCCTGCTGAGCAGGAAACCAGATTCAGGGCTTGACCCCAGGACCCTGAGATGACTTGAGCAGAAGGCAGACGCTTAACCAACTGAGCCACTCAGGCGCCCTAAAAATCTTTTTTTAAAAAATAAAAGAACTCTATTTCTATCTGTGTCACTTATTTAAGCTTCCTTGGTCAGACTTTCTTTAATAAAAGATTTCCATTTTTTTTAAAGATTTCATTTATTTATTTGACAGAGAGAGAGCACATGCAGGGGGAGTGGCAGGCAGGGAGAGGAAGAAGTAGACTCCCCACCAACCAGGGAGCCCAATGCGGGGCTCGATTCCAGGACGCTGGGATCATGACCCAAGCCGAAGGCAGACGCTTAACCGACTGAGCCACCCAATCGCCCCGATTTCCTTTTTTTTTTTTTTAAGGCATAAAATTTCAAAAAGTTTCTAGCATTTCTGGAGTCCTTGTGAAGCCCTCAGTGTGCATCTCACCTAATCCTCACGATGACTCTATGGCAGAGGCATTGTCACTATGCCCATCTTTCAGGGTTTGGAAGCTGAGGCTCACAGAGGCAGATGGCTAACCTTGGGGCACGCCAGGAGTAGGTGGGGAAGCTGGGTGTTCAGCCCAGCTCTGTCCAACCACAGAGCCCTAGCTCCTAACTGGTAAGTGACTCCACTGAACCCCTGAATCCCCAACAAGGGGCTTCCGTGGTCTACCTAGTAGGGGCCAATCACATTGCTGGCCCATTTTAATTTGTAAGAAAGTTCTTTATCCTGAGGTGAAATCTGCCTCCCAGCCCTCTGATAAATGCTTAATGAATCGAGTCCTACACTAGAGCCACTATATTATGTATGCATCTTTCCATTTTAAGAAGACAAAGGATCTGTACAGGAAAAGGAAAGAGCTAAAGGAGAGTTTCCAGTCAGCCTTCCATTGCAGAGAGAGGTATTATTATAAAATAGTGTATTTCAACATCATGGCAAGGAATGAAGTACTGATTTCAGGATCTGCAGTCCCCTTGGGCTGTACCTCTGTTGCTATTTTAACACCCTGTATATCTAAATTACATGTTTGAAACATTTTTATTGTGAACCATGAACAAAAGTATTCTGGGAGAGCCCACCTGGGAGAGGACACCTGACATAAACCCCAAAGATATATATATATTTCCATGTGAATGGGTAAAATGAAAGAGTAAATTCTGGTCTCAGTTCTGGCAATAAGTGTATGATCTTGAGAAAACTTACCTTCACTAAATGACCTTATAAACATGTTTTCAAGACTAGAGAACTGTGGAGTAACCAAAATGTAAGCAGCCTCTGAATTTCAGGAGATCCATGAAAGCAGTTGCCAACAAAGATTCTAATTTAACTTTGTAGCAATGATCAGAAAGGTTCAAGCACTTTCTTCTCTACTTTCAAATCAAGATTTCTTTGATACATTGTGTACTTGTGTTTAATTTCTAGTATTGAGAAGTTAGGGTGCACAGTTCACAAGACCCTTGCTTTGGATACCAACTGCAAGTTTGGGACTCCCCAAGACCACCCTTAGGTTTGATCATTCTTTAGAAGCAGTCACAGAACCCACTGAAAGCTGATGGTTACAATTTATAACAGCAAAAGGATAGAGATTAAAATCAGCCAAGTGAAGAGGTGCATGGGGTAGTCCAGGAGGAGTCCAAACACAGAGCTTCTGATTGTCCCCTCCCCATGGAGTCATGGGCAGTGTTAACTCCTCCCAGCTATGATGCTGACATTATTTGTGGAATATTTCCAACCAAGAAAGTTCACCCACACTTTAGTGTCTAGAGTCTATATGGTGGCTCCATAGTCAACTGTCTATGTAACTGGCCTCAGTCTCCAGATCTTTTGGAGGTTGAGCTGATACTGCATGACTAAAAGCCCCCACCATAAATCACATTGTTAGACATTCTGGTATTGTCCAAGACCCCCACGTAAACAAAGACATTCATCAGTGAAGACATTCCAGGAGCTTGGAGATTACCTACCAGGAGCTGAGGACAAAGGCCAGACCTCCTTTTGAGCAAGGTTAAAACCCTTATTATGCATGTAGAAAAGTTTTCTTTTAGATAAGTTTGTGAAGACCAATTTTTTTTTAAAATCTTGTTTTCTACAAACTGAGGGTTCTAGAGGGGAGGGGGGTGGGGGGATGGGTTAGCCTGGTGATGGGTATTAAAGAGGGCACATTCTGCGTGGAGCACTGGGTGTAATGCACAAACAATGAATCATGGAACACTACATCAAAAACTAATGATGTAATGTATGGTGATTAACATAACAATAAAAATTATTAAAAAAATAAATCTTGTTTTCCATTTGAGACAAAACAGAGTCAACTGCATCATCAAAAGCAATTGCATTTTGAACATCTACTATGGTGTTTGGAAAACCCTGTGTTAATTGTTGACAGATTTGACCCTACAATGTCTGAGCGCTGCCTTATCTATTGGCGGACGTGCTTACATGCGCCAGCAGCGCAGGCTGGCTGAAGTTACGGAGGTCTTATCACCCCTTGACCACACAGTGCCAAAGGTTCAACCTGGCTTCTGACCAGCCATTTTTGTCATGGTTGCCAATTCCCAGGGTTCTGAAAAGAAGGCATAATGGGATGTGGGACAATGTCAGCAGCCTCCGAACCTGTAGTTATTTTGTCACTGTCACTCAATTCCCTGTCACGTACCCACTTTCTCCTCTCTGGGCTCAGAAGATGAGCAACTCTCTGACACTCCTGAGTCACTTTTTTGGGCAATAAAGTTTAATTGGCTCTGAAAGTTGAGTGCACTTTGCCATCACAATGGATCTCCAGAACCATCAGAGTATATGCTATGAACTGAACTGTGTTCCCTCCAAATTCATATGTTGAAGCCCTAATCCCCAATATGATTGTATTTGGAGATAGGGCCTCTGAGGAGGTGATAAAGGTTAAACGAGGTCCTAAGGGTGAGGCCCTGATATGATAGGACGGGTGCCCTTATAAGAAGATGCAGAACTCTCTCCACCATGTAAGGACACAGTGAGAAGGCAGATACCTCCAAGCCAGGGCCAGGAAGAGGGCCCCCACCAGCAAATGATCAGGCTGGACTTACAGCCTCCAGAACTGTGAGAAATAAGTTTCTGTTAGGTAAGCCCCTTGTCTGTGGTATTTTGTTATGGTAGCCAGAGCTGACCGACACGGTATAATTCCCCCGAAGGGGTCCACACAGCTCTCTTACAAATGCAGAAAGAACATGTGTCAAAGATTGACTTAAACTCTCAGTGAAGGGACCTGCATGATGGTGAAGCTGGTTCTCAGTTAGACTTTTATTTTAAGATTTATTTATTTATTTGAGAGAGAGAGAGAGAGAGCACGAGCAGAAGGGACAGAGGGAGAGGGAGAGAGAAACTCAAGCAGACTTGGATCTGAGTGGGGAGCCCAGTGCTGGGCTCAATCTCACCACCCTGAGATCACCACCTGAGCCGAAACCAAGAGTTGGATAACCAACTGCACCACCCAGGTCCCCCTTGGTTAGACTTCTAAATTGAGCATCTTCCTCTGACCTAGACTCCTCAAAGGCACAGGGTCATCCTGCGCTGCCGCTTTCTAATAAAAAGAGCTACCACCTATCGATTGCTTATTAAGTGAATATGCAGTTCTATTACTTCATAAACTATAATTTTATCCAATCCTTGCAAGAACTGCCATTATGTCTATTTTATAAGTGAAGCACAAAGAAGTTAAGTTACTTGACCGAGGTCACATAGTGGTAAAGCCAAGATTCAAACTCAGGCAACCTAGCCCTAGTACTTGCTCTACTTACCCCCCATACCATATTGTCTCCACAGTCTTTCTTCTCTGCCTCAGGGTATCTGGCCAAATACTCCTCGGCCAAATTCCTTTTGTCTTTTATTTTTTTAAGATTTTATTTATTTATTTGTGAGAAAGCGAGTGAGAGAGCTCGAGCAGCAGGGAGAGGGAGAAGCAGGTTCCCCGCTGGGCAAGGAGCCCAATGCCGGTCTCGATCCCAGGACCCTGGGATCATGACCTGAGCTGAAGGCAGACGCTTAACCAACTGAGCCACCCAGGCGCCCCACAAATTCTTTTTTGTCCTAATCCTCCCTTCTAGCAACATGAATGATAACCCTGGTGCTCGCTTCGGCAGCACATATACTAAAATTGAATGATAACGCTGGAGTCAGCCATACTTGGGTTCCAGTTCTATCTCTGCTACTTATTAGCTGTGTAATCTTGGTCCAGGTACTTATTAGGGCTAGTCTTCAGTGTCATCATTTATTTAAAAAAAAAAGTCTATTTCACAGAGTTGTTTTGAGAATTAACTGAGATAATGTGAGTAAAGCGCCTGATATTAGCGGGCATTTGATGCTAGCTGTTAGACATCTAACCATATAATTTGTCTCATAAATAGGAGATAGGGGTTCTTTTCCTGGGATCCATAAACCAGCACGGGACGACAGGCAGGCAAATGTCTTGTGTGTACATCTATTCCTTTCTGGTGAAAGAGTCTATAGCTTTAGTCATATTCCCAGAAGAGTAGGTGACCCCCCCTCCAGCCCCCCACTGCCAACTGGGAACCAGTGAATGTTAGTGAGCCTGGAGGTTGAGACCTGAGTCCTTCAGAATTCAGAACTGAATTGAATCCTTCACATTTCCTGCCCTCAGCACAGCTGGGCACATAGCTGGACCTGGGTCTTTTAGCTTTCCTCCCCTGAGCACAGTGCTGGACACGCAGCAAGCTCTCCGTGACTGCACAAAATTGAATTTCACTGGAATTCAGTGGTGGGTGTCAAGCCCTAGGATGGTGGGGTCCCTGATGTTGCCAGCCTGCCTTCCTTCCATACAAAGATGTCCAATGTGAAAATATTTCCAAAATCACTTCTTTTGTCTGACAACAATTATCCAAAGCTGAGTATTCCAAATGTTGCACTGGAGAAGGACGCTGATTACACCAATCAAACAGCACGATGACATCTCCTGCTGGAGGACTGGTAGGTGGGTGGCAGGGGTGGGTCTGTATGTCCGTATGAGCTCCCATTGCTCTTTCCTCATGCAAACACCTTGAAACAATAGCGACTACCATCCAAAGAACGGGAACACAAGTCATCCGTTTTTATTTTTATCCATCTACTTGTGGGTTGTTACAGCCATCCTCAATTTAAAAAGGACTCAAGTACATTTAGATATTGATTTCCAATTAAGGTCTTTAATAATACCCAGGCTTCCTATGTGAGATCTGGTAGTTTTATATTACATACTCCTGTAAATCTCGTTGAGTTAAAAAAGTTTACATTTCACATCAATTCTGAAGGATAAGTAATAATTTTCAAACAATAAAGAATTAATAGATTAAGGAAGGATTTTAGTAAGCATCCAAAATACACGTCATACAATAGAATAAGATCAGTAAGAGAGGCAACCAGAGCAAGAACAAGAACAAAGTTGTGGTAGGTCAGTGCACAAGAGTGGGCCACAAATTTGGCTCTATACAGCAGTCGAAGGAAAGAAAAACCACAGCATTTTCAGTGTCTGAAAGGTAAAAAAATAAGTCAATTTGTCAATCGAGGACTAAGACAAATTTCTCCTATGGGATTTCACAAAGAGATAATGGGTGAAGCGGTGGGCAGATCACTGCAACTACCTTGCATGGTGTTAATAGAGAGTATCTAGCCATTTCTTGTAGAGTCCCCCAGTGAAGCCAATACTCTTAACACCACATGCAATTCAGAAAAAACAATTCTGTGAGGCACCAGCAATGCTCTTGAAGAACACTTTTCTAATGGGTTGGCTAGAACGCAAGGTCTTAAAAGATTTAGGTGAGGGGAAGAGAAAGAATCACCTGGAGCAATGGAGTGAGTGCATATCCATCAGGCAATCCACCATGAAAAATATGTTCTTGTTCCCAAGCCCTGTAGAGCTGGGGGCTCTGTTCTCTGGGAGACAGACCTGGAGTATAGATGCTCTTTACTAAGTGGTGAGTAGAATGTCCATCCTTTCATAAAAATTACGAAGCCTCAGAAAAAAGGTGCGTATCCTGATCTTCACGGGGGTGGGCTGACAGAATGTATGCAGATAGGGCCAAGAATTTCTACAGAAACACACACAAACAGGCAACCTGGGGCTTAGCTGGCAACACCATGGAGCAAGACAGCAAGAATCACAGTCTGGGCACTCTTTCAAAGCAGGCGTTACCGATGCAGCCGGATGAGACTGCACACAGAATTGCAAGGTCTGACAAATTGCCATGGTAATCCCACTGTGTTTCTGGATGTGATGGCTTATTATCTAGTAGTCAAGGTAATTGGAGATATTTTTGTTTCTTTGTTAGATAGGACCAAGAGTAGGAAGACGGGGGAAAGGGGATCATTCTGGAGGGAGTCAGAGGCACTGTGCTGGAAGTCAAGGAAAGAGGGAGAAGGGGGTGGGGAGAGGGAGGGGGAAGGAGGAGGAAGAGCTTGTATGACTGTTTAGGGCATGAAGGAGAACAGGAGGTAGAAGGTGGCAGTGGTGGAGGAAGGGAGGGTACAGGGGTTTTTACAGTCTGAATGTTTGTGACCCCCCCACCCCAACTTATATGTTGAATCCAACCCCTCCCACACCCCATCAGTTGGTGTTAGGAGATGGGGCCTCTGGGAGGTGATTCCGCCACGAGGGTAGAGCCCTCCTGAATGGGGCTAGTGCCCTTATAAAAGAGGCCCCAGAGGACTCCCTCACCCCCTTTCCTGCCATGGGAAGACCCAGAAGACACCAGCCATGAACAAGGAAGAGGACTGTCACCAGAACCCAACTGTGCTGTCACCTTAATCTCAGACATCCAGCCTCCAGAGCTCTGAGAAATGCACTTCTGTTGTTCGTAAGCTACAAAGCCTATGGGACTTTGTTACAGCAGCCTGAATGGACTAAGACGGGGGTCCCCATCTGAGAGCCAGCCCCAGGGCTGAGTAGCCTCTCAGAGGAGCTCAAATTAGTGGTCAAGCTCAGGGTCTGGGGTCAGTGGATCCTGGCACAGAAACTCTCCTTGCCTATTCTCAGTAAGTGAAAGACTTAGGGTGGTTTTCCTTGTGGGACTGCTGAAGCCCCTGGTAGGGAGGAGTCTGGGTAACCTGACTTCCACCCAGAGAGAGTGTATATGGCTGGTGTTCTCTGTGCAGCCACCCTCTCCCTGTGAACAGGGCTCCAGGAGACCTAGTCGGGGGGATTTCCCCAGGCTTCTTGGTAGGAAGGAACTCAAACTAAATACTTTTTTGCATATATTCATTTTAGCCTGCAAATATTCAAGCTAAATAGTTTGCATATTTTCATTTTTCCTGTGGCTGGTATGGCCTTGAGAAATAAGGTTATGACTACCAGGAGTAACCCAGTCAAACAATTGCTTAGTCTAGATCTTGTTCATATGAAAGGAACTATCTGTATTTTGTATATGATCGTTCCTGGCTGTGTTCATTGTAGACAAGGAGGGAAAGAAGGCGATTCAACAGTTCTGAGCTCCACTTGATGATTTTGTTTAATGTTTAAGTGTTATTTTTTTCTGTGCTCTTATTTAGAGTCTAGATCAGCCTGCAGCTCTGAAAGCTCCTTTCCAGGGCAAAGGCCTGGCTTCCCCTCCAGCTGAGGATTGGGGGAGGCCCTGTGGGTACAGTAACTCAGCTAGGCCTGCCCCTGGGTGTAGACCCTTATTTGCTCAGGTCCCTGCTCTCTGCAGGGCCCTGAAGGGGGCTTGGTGCTTGTGAGTGTGCCCCCAACTGGGATGATAAGGTGGTGAGAGGATGGGCACACGAGCCACTGTGTGATCGATAGGATCACACCAGCAAGTGATTGCATGTGGAGTACCCAGTCGCAAAGATGACTCCGACAGGTTGGCTCTGCGAGTGGGAGAAGGAAATGCTGTTAGTAGCAAGTGGGAATGCAGGAGAAGGGCTTGGTGGAGGGAGCAAGATGGCAGATCTGAACACGGAGCACTCAGTATTAGCGAGCTATGCACAAGGAGATAGTGGACAATAAGCTGCAAGTTTGTCTGGCCCTGCAGAGAGGGGCAGGACGTGGGGGCGTCGATGCCACGAGAGAGGTCATCACTGCTATGGGATCCCTTGTGCAGAGACAGCAGGAGGAAAGAGGCGAGGGGCGAATGGGGAATCCTTAGTTTAAACAAGGAGAAGGAGGAATGGGAAGCTGCCAAGGAACCTGGGGACCCCTGCAGAGAGGAGGAAGACTCAGGACCTTCCAGTGTATTCAACAAAGTGCTTAATTATTCATCAGAGAAATCAACTCTGCTAATTTTAGAAGAAAAGACACCTATTTAAAACTTGCCTGGGTGGCTTCCAAAATCTTGAAAAACAAAATAAAACAAAACAAAAAACAGGCTTAGAGCTCTGAGAGGAAGAACAGTAACGGAGACCGCCACTGCCCAGGAGTGTTAGGTATGCGGCTGGCTTCCCTTGAGCTCTGGATGCCAGAATTTCTCTAAGCACCGTGGTCACCGCTGCTCCAGGAATTCAGGCTTGAACTTGGCATTTCAGCCAGAGTCTCCTGGTCCTTGCTTCCATGCAACAGTAAACCCTGATGCCAAGCCTGGGGGCAGCAGTAACTGATGATCAGAGTTTAAGGCCTCACAACAGCACTCTGGCTGCAAGAGAGACTAGGGAAAATATGGAGCATTTGTAGCTTCTCCACTGGGAGGTGGGGTTATAAAGAGGGCAGAGTGGACAGGGGACTTCTGAGTATGTGTGTATTTGGAGAGGGGGTAGAGGGGAGGGAGAGTTGAGAGGAGAGCATATGACATGGAAAGAACATCTCAGAAGAAAGGAAGAGTGAGGTGGAGGAAGCACTTGCAAGACAGCCTCCCCAGCTCAGGCCAAGGTTATTGACACAGGACGGGGTAGCACCCTGGGGGTGATAGCACCAGAGGCTTTGGGTGGAAGGGCTCTGAGAAGTGGGGAGCTCAAAGAATTAGGGGTGCGCCACTAAAGGTGGAGAACAGCTTGAAATGCTCCCCTTTTGTGAGGCTGCTATTCCATGGCTGGCCAGACTTATCCTAGCAGGTCTTAGATGGGATCTCTATGCCTATGTAGCAAATATACACTATTTTCCTATAATCTTCGGGAGTGCAGCATTCCCTTCTATTGGCTCCCCAGTCCCCCGGGGGCGGGGCGGGGGGGGGGAGAGGTTCTCCCCGGGGGCTAGGGCTGCCTCTCCCAAAGTCGAGGGGGCAGATCTTCCCTCTCCTGTCTGTCCAGGACCCTGCAGCCAGGCCTCGGGGGTCTCCTCGATGCCTGCTCATTTTCCACCCTCCCTATTTCTTCTGTGAGCTTCTCAGGCCATCCCTAAAATTTCCCTCTTGCTTTAGAAATCAGATCCAAGTCCACAACGTTTTCCACAGTTGTGGCGTGTTATCTCTGCTCAGTGGCCCCAATTCTGCCTGCAGAACAAAGGGGCTCTCTCATCCACACTGGCTTTCAGTACTATATGAACAGAGGGTTCTTTAGAGGGAATGTTTACCACCCTGATAGAGAAATACAATTTGATAGATACTGCTTATGATTCTATTCAATTTCTTTTTTTTAAAAGATTTTATTTATTTATTTGACAGAGAGAGAGAGAGATCACAAGCGGGGGGGGGGCAGGGGCAGAGGGAGAGGGAGAAGCAGGCTCCCTGCTGAGCAGGGAGCCCGATGCGGGGCTCCATCCCAGGACCCTGGGATCATGACCTGAGCTGAAGGCAGCCGCTCAACTGACTGAGCCACCCAGGTGCCCTGTATTCAATTTCGTAACAGCTGTACCTTACTTGTGATCATCTACCTCCCAGTACCCCGCCCCCAACAAGTGCTGTGAAATTAGAACGCTCTTCTCCTGTTCTTAGACACAAAGACAAACATACACATGGGCACACGCAGTTTTGTCTGCCTACTACTTCTCCTTCTGAGGAGCCGCTCCCTCCTTATTCCATGTGCTTTTCCTGGGGCTGTCACTCTCAGCCTGCCACCCTATTGCCTTCCATAGTGATGGGCATTGTAACCCAGGCTTGGACAGTCATATCCCTTCCCACACCCAGCAACAGCTAAGCATGTGACTAAAGAATCTTTCTCTATAACTGGAATACCGAGAAGTTCTCTCTTGCTGGTGATCCAGTGCTAAGACATCACAAGCTTGGGGCTACAAGG
The DNA here is from genome assembly GCF_037043125.1 of Eumetopias jubatus. NCBI lineage: Eukaryota > Metazoa > Chordata > Mammalia > Carnivora > Otariidae > Eumetopias > Eumetopias jubatus. The sequence continues at coordinate 70,531,541 of NW_028274823.1, read as the reverse complement.
GTATTTCCTTAGCTATGTGGAGGAAGTCCATTTACGGTGGGAGACAAAGATGCCAGCCCCAGGAGGAAAGCAGAGCTCAAAGACGGAAAGAAACAGAATCCCAATGATACTGACCAGTTCCCTGCTGGGTTTAGCTTTGCTAGAGTCACTAAATATCCCTCCTTCCTCCCTCCCTCCCTCCCTTCCTTTCTTCCTAAAGATTTATTTATTTATTTGATGGGGGGGCAGGGAGCACAAGCAGGGGGAGTGGCAGAGGCAGAGGGAAAAGCAGGCTCCCCAAGGGAGCCCTGCGATGCAAGGCTCTTGATCCCAGGACCCCAGGATCATGACCCGAGCTGAAGGCAGATGGTTAACCTACTGAGCCACCCAGGCACCCCTAAATATCCTTTCTGTTTAAGCTGGTTGAATTGGTTTTTGTCACTTCCAAGCGGATGAGCCCTGATGAATAACAACTTAAAAAAATTAGAAAGTAATACCCTTAATTGTGCAGAACAGGTGAAAGTAAAACAAATAAATTGTTCTTAATTCTATTTTTTGTTATACAAAAAATGTTATCTTACCTTATACACTTTGTGTGTAGAGGTGTGATTGTAAGGCATGATCACACATTTCTCCGTGCAGAACTCATGCCCCTTTGCCAGGTAAGTTTGCTGCTGCTTTTCTTGTGCGGGGGTGGAGTTTATTTCTCTCTCTCTCTGAATCTGGGCTGGCCTTGTGGTTTGAATCTTAGTATGCAGCCGAAGAGACGCTTATGAACTTCCCAGGCCCTCCAGCCTCTGTCATTAGCCTCTCAGAAGAGAGGACCAGGTGAAAAAGCCAGTCTAGCCTCCTGGAGGATGAGGCCACAGTGAGGAGACCAAACTAGGGCCAGTACACAGCCAGGTCCATGACCAGGCCCTCTGGAGCCTTACAGGATAGCTCTCCCTCCAGCCGAATGCAACTGTATGAATGAGTCTAACCCAGCCACGTGAAACCAGCAGACGAACTGCCTGGTTGACCCCACAGAGTTATGAGAAATAATAAATCTTAATTGTTTTAAACCACTAATTTTTGGGGTGGTTAATTGTGCAGCCAAGGCCAACTGAAACAGATTGTATTCTGCATGTTTCATATAACTGCATGTGGTCATTCCCCCCCAGGTTATTAATGTTACTTGTTAAAATTCTCTTGGTTGCAACCATCTGAAACCAACCCTGGACAGCTTAAACAAAAGTGAAATGCATTAGGAAGTTTCAAGGAATGAAAGGTAAAGTTGGGGAGGGGAAAACTCAGGGCCACTGTGGGGACGTCAACAGTGGGGGTCATGGAGTGACCGTCCAGAAAAGTGCCATTAACAGCCCAGGGGTAATGACTCCTGGACTGCTAACTTCAAGTTCTCAGGATAGTCTGACCTGTCCCACTTGAGCAGTATCTACCTCTGGATCATTCAGCTACGAGGGGCTGGGGCTTCTGCCCCACAAAGGGAGAAGCAAAATAGTAGGTGAGAAAAACACGGTAGGTGAAGGGGTGGGGGTGGGGGATGGGAATCCCAGTATGGAAGCCAGAACTGGGTAACTCACTCCGGGCCTAGGCCTGCTTTTCAACTGCTAATTATTTTTGATTTTCCAAAGCTTCTTTCAGATCTTTTTGTAAAGAACATATCAAGGCTCCTTTCAATAGAGGTTAAGAATATGCCTGGGGCCACTCTGGAAACTGTAGCGACTAGAGCAACGTTGTATACTTTCCCACAACACAACTGAAATCTGTCAAGGCTTTTTGTACAAAGGTCTCTGAGAGGGTGGGTTAGCGGTTTTAATTAAGTTTAAAAAAATGTTTGGGGTATCGACCAGAAAGGAATTGTACTAAAAAGAGGTTAAAACCAGAGTAACAGGTGCTGTGAACACAGGAGGGAAGCCAAGAGCCAACGCGTGCACTCGTCTCTGGGAAACGCGAGCAGGGCAGGTGCGTCAGGAGGGGAGCGCCGCGGGTCGCCGGCCGGGGCAGGATGGCGGGGCGGAGGGCACCGTTCCCCGGACCCGGCACCAACACCAGACCCTAACCGAGGCCTCCTGCGGTGGCAGGCGCCTGGGACGGCGCCTACTGGGGGCTTGGGCGGGCGGGCGTCTCGGACGGGTGGGCCGGGGCCGTGGGCCTCGGAGCCCGGGGCTGGCGGAGGCGCCGCATCCCCGCGCCCGGCGCTCAGCACTGAAGCAGCCGCCCCCACGCGGCGGGGCGGGGGCCGGGACCGGGAGCGCGCGGGGGAGGTGTCTGCTCCCGGGGACTGAGGCGGCGCCATCGCCTGCCCGCTGCCGCAGGGACGCGGGCCGCCGCGCCGTCGGCGACATCTTGCTCGGGAGGAAAGCGCGGGGGAGGGCGGGCCGCTCGGAGCTGCAGCGCCCAGCGCGCGGAGGACCGGCCGGGCGCCGCGGGGCGGGAGACGCAGGGCCAGCGCGGGGCGGCACCCAGGAGGTAAGCTTGGAGGGGGCCCCGAGGACCCCTAGCCCCGCTCCTGCTTTGCCTCGCTCCTGCGCCCGCCTGTCCCCGGCCTCCCGCGGCCCTGTCACCCTAGCCCAGAGCCTCTGGCGTCCCACCTCCCGAGCCGTCCCCCGAGGGGGCGCCCGTCCCCCGCGATGCTGGCCGCTCCGCCCGCCTCCGGGAACCTCCCGCCCCGTACCCTGCCCGGGCTCTCAGGACAGGGTCACCAGACGCGACGCTACCTGGCGGGTCCTCCCGGGACCCGCCCCTTCCCGGGGGCCGGCCGCCGGCTCCCTCCGCCCCCTCACCGCCGCCCCCGCCCCCGCCCGCGCCCCGCCCCGTGCGGGCGGGGCTCCGGGTTTAAACGTCGCGGCGGGCCGGGCCGGCGGGAGGGGCGGGGCGGGCCTCTGTGTCGTGTCCCCCCGGTCCGTAGGCGGCGGCGGCTCGGAGCGGCGCGCACTCAGCCTGGCGGGAGGCACCATGTCCCCGGGGAGCGGGGTGAAGAGCGAGTACATGAAGCGCTACCGGGAGCCGCGCTGGGACGAGTACGGGCCGTGCTACCGCGAGCTGCTGCACTACCGCCTGGGCCGCCGGCTGCTGGAGCAGGCGCACGCGCCCTGGCTCTGGGACGACTGGGGCCCGGCCGGAGCCTCGGACGACTCGGCGTCATCGGCGTCGTCCGGCGCCGGGGGCCCCGCGCCCCAGTGCGCCCCCGCCTCGCCGCCCGCCGAGCCCGCGGCGCCGGAGGGGCCGGAACGGCGGGCGCGCGGTCCGGCGGAGGAGCGGGGCGCCGAGGCGGCGGAGGCCGAGGAGGCCCGGGACGCGGAGAGCGTGGAGGAGGCGGCCGCTGCGGCTCTGCCAGGTACCGGGCCGGGAGGGGGCTGCGAGGGGCCTGCTCCTGGCGGCGGAGCTGCCCAGCTCAGGGTCTCGCTGCGCTCAGGGCAAGCCCTTCCCTTTTTCTTTTTTCCCCCTGGTAGATGAAGAATCCACCTCCCTTGACAAAGTAAGGGTGGTGTCAGCCCCGCCTTTGCCCTCCCACCCTTTATTTCCGTACTAGGGTGGCTCTGGTTGTGAATAGAGTTGAAGTGCCGCTGAACTCCGTCTCTTCACCCGGGGGCCTTGGTTGCCGGAGTGAGCTCCACAATCCCATCTATTTATATCTAAGCGCCCATTTTTTTTTTCCGTAGAGGAGCCCAGCTTTCATCGGATTCTCAAAGAGGACCTACCCCGAGAGGTTAAGAATCACGGAGCCAAGCTTTCAGTCTTATGAACGGGGCCGCTGTTTTCTGTGTTAACTCCCTGACCTCGCTGCATTGTGTCTAAAGAATATTTTGAATTTGTTTACGCAGGCTGTTGCGTAACTCCTGGTTGGTGGGATGTAAGTGCTAGGTCCTCTGGCTTCTTGCCCCTCCGCTCAGCCAAAGCGCGCATCTCATCAAAAGGCTGCCGAGATGCAGGGCCGGAGCAGCCGCTGGAAAATGGCTCACGGGCGGCGCGTGCCTTGTTTCCACCGCGGCCCTACACCTTGTCTCCTGGCCAGACGGTTGCAGAGTTGGGGTCTCAGCATCAGAGGCCCGGGGGATGGTCGCTGGTGCTCAGGGCCGAATTAAATGCCTCAGGCAGGATACAGCCTGGAGTAACGAGCGGTTCCTTCCTTCTACTTTCTAACGGTGGCCAGACACCTCACACTCTCCACCCCGGGTCACTCAATTTTAAAGAGGCTCTGGCGATTAGGATAACCGAAATGTATTGAGAGCTTATTATGCCTCCAGTCACTGATCTTAGAATATGTTATTTTCTCGTTTAACGTTCAAAATAATTCTAAGTGGTAGGAGCATAATTTTTGTCTCAATCTTATAGATGAAGAAATGGGAACTCGGGATAAATGATCAGTGACTTTATTTTTGTTTATGGCATCGTAAGTGGTAATTAATCAACTTGCAATTCGTCGCCCTCGACTCTCTGCAAGAGGCTGGGAGATGTAATCTTTGAGTGGAAGAGCCAGGAGACTTAGTTCTTGATCTGTCATCGTCAGTTATTCTCAGTGCAACATCTCAGTGCAGAGCTGCCTCTCCATCCTCATGTTCCTTGTCAATTCCCAGAGATTGCTGAATATCTACAAGCTGGAGTCCTAGCTGCAGTGATCACTGGTAGAAATTTGAGTAACAGAAGGTGGCGGGGGTAGGGAAACATGCCTTCTGGTTTATTCCAGTGGCACTGAGCTACCAGCTAAGTTGTGAGATGTACTTTATCAGACTGAATGTGCTTTTCTCCCTCCGGCCCTTCCCTTTCATTGTTTGTGAAAGAGGTGTCAATTATTTCTGTGGGTATAGAAATGTGGTTTTTAGATAGAAATGTAGTATGGATGGTGCCTGTGTTTACCTGATTTCGTGGATTATTTTGGTTTCCTTAGAGACACTGAATCCTACCAGTGGCTAAGATCAGTTATTTCTTTCTTCTATGCTAATATTTCTGGTTTAGGCACCAGGCAGAAGGAAGGATGTTTGCCGAGTCCGGGACTCCCGATTACAAAATCCTTGTTTTTCAGTGGATGGTTTTATATACTAGAATGATGAGCACTCCTGAATTTCTGTAAAACATAAACATTTGGTTCTTGTTTTTACTGAAGCCATATGTACACATGGAATCATACAGTTCTGTGTGGCTTATTACAAAGATACAGCAGCTCCCCCGCCACACACAGACCAACTGCCTGTTCCTTAGGGGTCCACTTCCAGCTCCTCTGGTTTTTCCTTTGGTGCTGATTTCTGTTTCTCCAAGTAACATGGAGATTGTTACTTGTAAATAACAATAAAACAATTACTATTTGTAATTCATAGTATTGACACTTCTTAATTTTCTCCCCCAGTTTTTAGCATTATCTATCTGGCTTTAATTCTTTTTACCCCTCTCCTAACCCAGACACGCGGCCCCTCCCCATACCTTCCACAATATAGTCAGCACGGAGTTGGTTAGATTACAATTAGCATCTACAATGTGGTGCCTGGAAAATGTTGCTCAAAGCTGTCCTGTATTGTTTGCCATGACTCCTTTTTCTCTCACAATACAACCAATACATCAGGTTCATTATCACTGTCGGCATCTTAAGACATCCCTCCCAGGGCCTCTGACCTACTTCCATCTGGCCTGGTTGCTGCTCTTGGTGCCTGCTGCCTGCCTGGTTCCATGTTGGGCGGGCCCTTGGCCACCACCCCACAGACTCCTTGGCTTCTCTCTTGGGTAGGAGCCCTTGTGTGGCCCTCACATCGTTTTCCTTCTTGGTTTACCCCTCCTGTTGGAGCTTGTCTTCTAGTAGCTTCCTGAGAAAGGGTATGTGAGAGATTAATTTCCTAAGACCTTGCATGTCAAAAGATAGCTTTATTCTGCCCTCATGATTTGGTGAGTGTGTGGCTGAGCATCGAATTCTAGGTTGGGAGTATTGTCTCTAAAAAATCTGGAGACAGTGCTCTGTTGTGTTGTAACTTGTGGTATTGCTGTTGCAGTCTCATGTCTTTCTGAATCTTGATAACATGTCCCCACCCTCAGGAAGCTTTTAGGGTCTTCTCTTTGTCCTTTGTGTTCTGAAATTTTTCCTTGGTCTGGGTCTGTTTTCCTTCAGTGTGTTTGGTGAGTCCTTACAATGAAACTCCTGCTTTGTAATTTTGGTAAGTTTTCTTGAGTTGTTTTTTCATTTCTATTTCTGTTCCTGTTCCTTTCTTTCTAAACTCCTTAGATGGATGTTAGACTTCATGAATTTATCCCCTCATTTTCTAATATGCACCCCACCCCCTATTTTCATCTTTTTCTTCTATTTTTCTGGGTGATATTCTCAACTGTATCTTCCAACTCTTCTATTACATTTTTTTTAAAGATTTTTATTTATTTATTTGATAGAGACACAGTGAGAGAGGGAACACAAGCAGGGGGAGTGGGAGAGGGAGAAGCAGGCTTCCCGCTGAGTAGAGAGCCCGATGTGGGGCTCCATCCCAGGGCCCTGGGATCATGACCCGAGCGGAAGGCAGATGCTTAATGACTGAGCCACCCAGGTGCCCCTCTTCTATTACATTTTTTTTTTTTAACTGGTGGGATCCTATTTATTTATTTATTTATTTATTTATTTAAAAGATTTATTTGAGAGAGAGAGAATACATGAGAGGGGGAAGGGTCAGAGGGAGAAGCAGGCTCCTTTGCTGAGCAGAGAGCCTGATGTGGGACTCGATCCCAGCGCTCCGGGATCATGACCTGAGCTGAAGGCAGTTGCTTAACCAACTGAGCCACCCAGGCGCCCCCTATTTATTTTTAAATTTAATTTTGTTTTCTGGACTTGCCTTGTTCCCCTCTCTTTCCCTCTCCTCTCCCCCTCCCTTCCTCTTTTTATGCCTTTTTTAAAAATAGTATTCTGTTCTTGATTCATGCATACAGTATCTTCTATTATCTTGCTGAGGATATTACTAGAAGTTTTTTGTTTTCTTCTCCTTGTATTTCTATAGCATAGTCTCTGGTTCCCCACTGTCTCCCCATTTTTGGTTCTTTTTGTTTATAAATCTGAATTTCATGTTAGTTTTCTCAAGTGTCTAATGATCCTTGGGTTCTCGTTCTTATTTAAGAGATGGGTCCTAGAAAGCTGTCAGGACGCTCTTTGTGTGTGATGGGGTGGCAGTGGGAGTGTTTACTGTGGACTGACGCATGCCTTGAAGAGTGGTCTGGACTGTCTCTAATTGCTTTTTTCATAGTCACATTTCTTTTTAAATTAAATTTTATTTTTTAGCAAAGTTATACATATGCATAATTTTTAAAAATATACTTGAAAAAAAATAATTCTGACCTATTTCCCATACCTCTTGCTCTCTAGGGTGCACCTTCCAACTCTTTTCAGCTGTGGCCACCCTCTTCTCATCTAGACTTATGTGTTGGCTTTTTTATTTTAAATGTTATATATTGACTTCCCATCATGGGAGATGATTTAGCTTAAGATCTTAGCTCTGCCACCCCCACTCCCCAACATATATTATAGGAGCACCTATTTGTCCCACAATATTAACTATATGACTATTTTGTTTAAGCACTATTTTGTTTCTGTGTTTGAATTATTGTGACTCTGTAAAATGGTATTTACAGGTGAGCCAAGTAGTATATACTGACTACGTTTTCTTTTCATTTATGTTTTTCCTGAAGTTAACCATTGCTTCATTTTTTTGTTTGCTTATGTATATTTTTTATATTCCCATCATTAATTCAGCTTGAAATAGTCTGGTAGTACTTTAAAACTTGTCATATGCTAGACACATTAGGTGTTCCATTCATTTAGTTTTTTCCTTGGAGACATTTTTTTTTTGAACCCTCATCCTCCTTATTTATGCTGCCCAGATCTGACACAGCTGTCAGTCTGGTGCTTCTCTTCACTGTTTGCCTGAGTATTCCTTTTGCTTACCTCCTTTATCTGACCCCTGTCTTAGAAATCTCAAGCGTTCCTTTGTGTGGCTAATCCCTTCCTTTTGGTGTAACACATCCTCAGTAAGTCCTGAGAAATGTTGCATGGGAAGTAATGGTTTTGTGACCTTTTATGACTGAAAATGCCTTTACTATATCCAAAGGTTGGATTGATATTTTGCAAGGTAGAGAACTCTAGATTAGAAATTTCAGTGTTCTAAAGCATTATTATATTGAATCCTACTTTTTGGTCTTGCTTTTTGGAAGTACCATTCCATTCTGACACCCTGTGTATGTGACCTCATTTTTTTTTCTTTCTTTTGGTGAGGGGGCAGTTTTTAAAGAGGTTCTCTTTATCTTAGGTGTTCTAAAATTCTATGTGTCTGTCCCTTTTTTTTTTTTTTTTAACGTAAGCTCTACACCCAATGTGGGGCTTGAACTCATGACCCTGAGGTCAAGAGTCATATGCTCTGCCAACTCAGCCAGCCAGGTGCCCCCTATGTGTATGTCTTTTATCATTCATTGGGCGGACAACTTGGTGGGCCTCTTTAGTCTGGAAATGTTTCTTACAGTTCAGTAATATTTTTTAGTACCATTTAAAATAATTTCCTGTGCTCTATTTGGTTTTTCTTTCTATGATTATTTTTAGTTGGATGGTATAACTCCTGAATCAAATCTCTAACATTTTTATTTAAAACTTCTCTGATATTGGAATTTTGGGTTCTGTTTTCTTGGAGAACTCATCAATTTTATCTTCCAAACTTTATACTGAAATTTTTAATTCTACCATCCCAGTCTTAAACTCTGAAAAGATTACATGTTTTTTGTCCCAAGTGTTATTTTTAAAAATTAAAAATAAAAAAATAGCATCCTGTTCTTCTTGGATTTCTTTTAACTCAAAAAAAAAAAAAAAAAAAGCCATAAATATCCTTTGAGGGCTCTCTTGTATTTCCTAGTCTTTTCTGTATATTTTGGTCTTTTTCTTTTTAGAGGATATACTCACGTGTTTGCTCTTAGCCTGTCTGCTCATATGTAAGAGTGAGGCTTGAAGAACTTTTTAGGAGCTCTGTATGTGGGGGTTGTTGTTGACTAATTGGATCAGGACCAGCTGTTTCTCTGAGGGACTTCAAGCATAGTATATGCCCATTGTTCTTGTGTTCACTTTCCCAGACAGCACGCCTCCAATCTCCTGCCTGGAAGGTACAAGCCTGGCCATCAGCATTCTGGGAACAGAGTTGGGGAAAGGGAGCAGGGGTCTTGTTCTTTACCACATAAACCTATTTTCAGGAAGGTGTTACCCCTTACTTCTCCTGTGCCTGGTATTTCAAGTCCATACCCCCTCTGGTTCTCTCTGGAGAGTAACCCATATGCCTTCTGGGTTGGGAGAGGAGCCATCACCTGGCTTATGGACTAGAGGAAAGACTGTGCAAGAAGTATCTACAGCTACATAACAGAATTACCCTGAAAACTAATGGCTTAAGATTCCAATACTCATTGATTATTGCTCATGGTTTCTGTGGGTTGGAATTTGGCCTCGGCACAGGGGTATGCCTTGTTTCTGCTCTGTGATTTCTGCAGCCTCTGATGGAAGGTGCCAGGGCTGGGGGCTGTCTGCTAGGACACTCACATGTGACATCTTCATGCACCTGGCCTTCTTCATAACATGCTGGCTGGCCGCCAAGGGCATGTGTTCCAGAGAGAGAGCTGGGCAGATGCTGTATTGCCCTTTGTGACTTATTACTGGGAGCCATGTAGCACCTCTTTCACCCCATTCCTTGCTTAAAAAGTCTGCCAAGGTTCATAAGGAAGAAGCATCTACCAGCCCAATTCTCAACAGGCACGTTCATATTATGTGGTTAGAAGAGTATGTGGGCTGGGGCACTGATTAATGCTGGACCTTCTGCATCATTTTCCAGTTCCTTTTGGGGTTCAGTTTGTGTCCTGTGGGGCTTTCTTCTGCAGGGAGTTAGGATTCATCCTACTCAATTCTGCAAGGTCACTTCTACATCTTCATCTACTTTCCAGCTTCCAAAATTTTATCGACACCTGATGTCATCACCTCCCTTACTTTTTGTCCTGTGGGTTATGCCTTTTTTCCTTCACTGGAGTGGGCTTTTGGGATGAAGGGACTATACACACATGTCATTGGTGCGTATTTAACCTAAATTCCATTTGTTGTATTTTTACTTATGTTTATTTTTTACTTCTTTCTTTCTTTCTTTTTTATTTTATTATTTTTTAAAGATTTTATTTATTCATTTGACAGAGAGAGAGACATCGAGAGAGGGAACACAAGCAGGGGGATTGGGAGAGGGAGAAGCAAGCTTCCCGCTGAGCAGGGAGCCCGATGCGGGGCTCAATCCCAGGACCCTGGGATCATGACCTGAGCTGAAGGCAGACGCTCAAACGATTGAGCTACCCAGGCACCCTACTTCTTTCTTTCTTGATCAGTCTTACCAGAAACTTGTGAATTCTATTAGTTTTTTTCCCAAACTAATGCTTGGCTATGTGGATTTTCTTTATTATATGTTTTTATTAATCCATGATCTTTTTTCCCTTACTCTAATTTTCTTTTTTTTTTTGAAGATTTTATTTATTTGAGAGAGAGAATATACATGCAAGCTGGGGAAGGAGCAGAGGGGGAGGGAGAGGGACAAGCAGACTGCACTGAGCTCAGAGACCGACGCGGGGCTTGATCCCAGAACCCTGAGATCATGACTGGAGCCGAAACCAAGTCAGACGCTTAACCCACTGAGCCACCCAGGTGCCCCCTCTGATTTTCCTTGAGTTTATTTTTCTAACTTTTTAAGATGGATGCTTATCATTGATTTTGTTTTGTTTTGTTTTGCCCTGCCTTTCTTTTTGGATATATTGATTTTAAGGCTATAAATTTCCATCTGATTACTGCTTTAGCTATACCATCAGTTGAGTATGATCAATCCTAACTTCCTGCAGGAGAAAGGCCCAAGTTTTGTTATATAGTATTTTATTTACTTAAGCAAAATTATTATGATTTTTAAAATACATGAAAAATTAACGTTTAATACTTATGTATATAAATACATAAATACAAACATAAGGAAACATATTTTTCTTTAAAAAAAAAGACTAGGGGCAGCTGGATGGTTCAGTCAGTTAAGCATCTGTATCTTGATTTCAGCTCATGTCATGATCTCAGGATGGTGAGATCGAGCCCCACGTCAGACCCCTCACTCAGCATGGAGGTATGCTTGAGATTCTCTCTCTCCCTCTGCCCATGCTCTCTAAATAAATAAATAAATAAAATCTTAAAAAAAAAAACCCAAATACCAAAAATCTACAAACATTATGCTTGGTGAAGAAACTTTAGGAGCATGTCTTTTCTTTCCCTTTTTTTTTTTTAAGATTTTATTTATTTATTGAGAGAGAGCATGCACATGTGCACCACTGGGGGAGGGGCAGAGGGGGAGAGAGAAAATCTCAAGAGGACTCCGCAGACTTCCATCACCACTATTTTTTTTTTTTGAAATTGTTAAACATTGCTGTAAAGTATACCTAACACACTTTACCATTTTTAAATGTGACATTGAGTACATTCCCATTTTTTGTAACCATATGATTTTTTTTTTAAGATTTTTTATTTATTTATTTGACACAGAGAGAGAGAGAGAGAGATAGAGAGAGAGATCACAAGCGGGCAGACAGGCAGGCAGAGGGAGAGGGAGAAGCAGGCTCCCCGCTGAGCACAGAGCCGGACATGGGGCTCGATCTCAGGACCCTAGGATCACGACCCAAGCCGAAGGCAGCCGCTTAACAGACTGAGCCACCCAGGTGCCCCACCATATGATTTGTTTTTGATGTGCACTAAAATGTTTTTAAATTTCAAAACTAGAGATTTTTAAAGTTTTTTATTTTTATTTTATCGAGTTTAATTACACTACAGGATACAGTCTATATGATTTAAATAAATGTATTAAAGATTTGGTTTATAGCCTTAGATATGTCAATTCTTTAAACGCCAAGCATTTATATTATTACAAGTTCTGTATCCTGTAGTTATTCGATGCAGTGTTGTATATGTATCCATTAGGTCAAATTCTGTCGTTCAAATACTTTAAAAAAATCTTTAGAAAATACTTTAAAAAAATCAGACTGTTCAATAAAACTTACTGTGATGGTGGATGTTTTCTTTGTATCATCCAGCATGCTAGTCACTAGCCACATGAGGTTACTGAGCACTTAAAACTCCGACTAGCATATCTGAGGAACTGAATGTTTACCTTTATTTTAATTAATTTAAACTTACCTTTAATAGCCACATGTGGTTAGGCTTTTGTATTGGATTAAGCACAGTCCTAAAACAAGACTGGATTTATTTTTGTTTGAGTGTTCTGTCAGTTACTGAGAAAGGGAGTATTCTAATCCTCCGCTATAATGGTTGTGAGCACTGTTTTTGTTTGTCTGAAGTCTTTATTCTAAGCTTCGTTCTTTTGAATAGGATTTCGAATCATAGACTTACATGCACTTCTCCTATACCAGGCACTACTTCAAAGATTTTATAAATATTAGTATTATAGTGATAAGTCTGTCTCTTCTGTATTTTCTGTCTTTGTCTCCTGCTGCTGCAGAGGTACTTGAGTTTGTCTTTCTCTTGAAGTATCACGGAGCGTAAATGCCGTTATTTTATAGTCTGTTAATGCTGATTCCCTCATGTCAAGGCTGTTGCTCCTGCTGGTCCTTCCTTACTGTCTTTTCTCCTTGTGTGCCTGCTCCTTGTTTTGCAGCACATTCATAATTATGTTTGCAAAATCATTTGCAGGGATAATTTGAGGCCTCAGGTCACTGGAGAAGAGTTGAGCTTTTTGTGTTGGGTGCCTGTGGACCCTCTCGGTTTTGAGCAGCAGTCTCTATTTATCCATGCTGGGGAGGGTTGGTCCCGTAGTCCACTGTTGACTATGAACTGAGGTCTCCACTCTGTTCACTCCGTAGCCCGCTGTAGTCTGGTTCCGTGACCCCACGTTCCGCTCTGTCTGCTGTGGGACAGCTTGGTTGCCAAATGCCAAGTCTCTTCCTCCTCATCTCACTGACCGCCCCGCCCCATCATATTTGGCACTGTTAAGTGCTATCTCCTTCACCGAAGCTCTTCCCTTCCTTGCTCACCTGGTTAGTTTTTCTACTTCTCTAGCAATTCTTTCATGCCCTTTGGGCGCCCCGTCCTCTGCCTGGCTGCTTCTTAAATCACTGTCCCCGGGGGCCTGACTCCACTCTCCCCTTCTCTGACTGCATTTCTTCTGTTCCAAATCCAGGCCTCAGCTCCCACCTGCTCACTCACCACCTCTCCCGGCCCCAGATTAAGTGTCTGGCTGCTGCCTGCTTGGCTGTTCCAGAAGCATGTCACATCTGAGGCGACTATCCTTTCCTTATCCTTTGGTGGGCCTTTCATCAGAGGACAGCATGCCCATCCATCCACTCCAAACACCTGTGGGGGCTGTAGCCCCCTCTTTGTGCCCAGGGCTGCGTTGTGTCGTGTTCACCTGTCAGTCCTACCCAGTCTACCCAGTGTTGCTGGGCTGTCTGCTCTGGAGAGGCTTCAGCACCACCTCACTGCTGTTCTGGTCAGTGTGTACTTCACAAGTGCCCGGTGAGTCTGAGCACCTGCCGGGCCTGGCGGGCCCCCTTCTGGTCCTTCTTTGCCTCTCCACCTCTGCTGTGACTGTTCGTCCCCACCTCCTCCCACTTCCCGCACCACCCCCAGACTGCCATTGTTCGCTAGCTGGCCTTTCTGTCCTCATCCTTCTAACTCATCCTTCACATTGCTAGTTAGAGGCCTTGTTCCTAAAATGTAAATAGGGCCATGTCATTTTCCAGCTTAAAATCCTTTAGTGATTCTTCATCATTTTCAGGATAAAATAAAACTCCTGAGTTTGGCATAGAAAGTCTTTATTCCACCCTTGCTACCTGCTCCATGCCTTCATCCATAGACTCTCTGTGCACCTGTCATTTTGAACTATTTATATTCCCTCTTCTCTCCGGACCTTTGAACAAGACATTCCCCCTTGCTGAGATTCTCTTTTCTATTTTCTTCCTGGCTAGCTTATCCTTTACACGTAATCATTATTACCTTCTCTGGGTAGGCTTCTCTGGAAGGCCTGGGTCAGACACGGAGTGGGAGAGGAAGAGAAGGAAGGGAAATGAATCAGTGAAGATGATTTGGGTTGTTTTCCCTCTCGTCCTCAGTATTGTGACTGCACAAGGCTTTGCGTCCCCCCCCTTCTATCTCCCTTTGTCTTGGTCTTGATGGGCTTCTAGCCAGCAAAGAGAAGAGAATAAAGTGTGGACACATCACTCAGAAATGTTTGAGCAATGAATGGATTTAGGTCCTCATGGTAAAATGGAAGATTGGCATCTCGCCTTATCCGCAAACAGCTCAAGTGCTGTGTTTAAAGATATGGCACAGTGGTACAAAGCACTAAATCCCAGGGTCAATGCATTATCTCTTTCTTAAAATATGTAGTAATAAATGAAACAGTCTGGTAGAGTCAAGGTCATTGCTAAAGACAGAAATCGAGGCTTCTTACACTTGTGCCACAGGATCTGGACTTCCTATTCGGGGCTCACTCTAAAGGGAACATGGACAGAAGCAAGAAACGAATCACAGCTAAAAATAGTAAGGGACAAGAGTATGTCCTAAAGAAGTGATGAGGTTTTGGAATAGCAACCTATAAAATCATTATCTAGAGACAAATTCTGGAGCATCTAAAGTGAGGGGTATTCTTAAGACCTTAAAGATCCTTAAACAGCTGGGGTAAGTGAAATGGAGCCCAGATGCATAAGGAGCTCTTATTCAAAAGAATGAATTAGATCACAGTCTTACACCAGACAAAAATTAACTCAAGTGGTTTAAAGACCTGAAACCATAAAATTCCTAGAAAAAAACACAGGCAGTAAGCTCCTTGACATCAGTCTTAGCAATGTGTTTTTGGACCTGATTCCAAAGGCAAGGGAAACAAAAGCAAAAATAACCAGACAGGACTACAACAAGCTGAAAAGCTTCTGCACAGTGAGGGAAACCATCAACAAAGTAAAGAGGAGGCAACCTATTGAATTGGAGAAGATATCTGCAAATGACTTATCCCATAAGGAGTTAAATATCCAAAATATATACAGAACTCCCACAACTCAACAACAAAAAACCCCGAACAACCCAAATTAAAAAATGGCCAGAGGACCTGAAAAGACATTTTTCCAAAGAAGATAGGCAGATGGTCAATAAGCATATGAAAAGACATTACACATCAGTAATTATCAGGGAAATGCAAATCAAAACCACAATTCGATGTCACCTCACACCTGTTAGAATTGCAATTACCAGAAAGATCAGAAATAACAGGTATTGCAAGGCTGTGGGGGAAAGGGAGCCCTCATACACTTGATAGGAATAGAAGTTGGTGCAGCCACTATGCAAAACAATATGGAGATTCCTCACAAAAGTACCAATAGAACTAACTGTATGATCCAGCAATTCCACTTCTGGGTATTTATCTGAATACAAAAACACTAATTTGAAAAGACATAGGCACCCCTGTGTTTATCACAGCATAAGTTACAATAGCCAAGATCTAGAAACAACCTAAGTGGCCATTGATGGATGAATGGGCAAAGAATGTAAGGCATATATATACACACACGACAGAATGTTACTCAGAGTAGCCACAAAAAAAGTAGGAAATCTTGCCATTTGCAACAACATGGATGTCTCTCAAGGGTTTCATACCAAGTGAAATAAGTCAGATGAAGAAAGACAAATACCATATGATCTCACCTATATGGAGAATCTAAAAAACTTAAGACAAATCAACAAACAAAACAAAAACAAACTCATGGATACAGAGAACAGATTAGCGGTTACCAGAGGGGGGAGGGAGAAGGGGGAGGGCAGAATGGGTGGAGGGGCTTATTTGCACGGTGACGGACAGTAACTAGGCTTACAGTGGTGATCACTTTGTGGTGTATACAAATACCAAATTATAATGTTATATACCAATTTTATGTCAATAAAAACAAAACATGTAAATTTAGGCTGAAATGAAACATGAGCTCGCAAAGGGTTTAAACAAAACACTATAACTTTTATAAAAGATAAAAGGTTTATAAAAATAATGAAAATCATAAAGTGTTAGGGAAGTGGGTATGTTTTAGAGTGTGCCCTTAATGTCTGGTGTTGACCTCGGGTAGAGCAGTCCCATTTTTTTTTTTTTTTTAAGATTTTATTTATTTGAGATCGAGAGAGAGAGCAAAAGCACGGGGAGCGGGAGAGGGAGAAGCGGGCTCCTCGCCGAGCAAGGAGCCCGATGCAGGGCTCGATCCCAGGACCCTGGGATCATGACCTGAGCTGAAGGCAGACGCTTCACTGACGGAGCCACCCAGCCGCCCCAGGGCAGTCCCATTTTCCTCCAGAGTTTCTCCAGCTCTGCTTGACAGAATTTAGGACTGTGTAGACCATGGGTTCTCATTCATGCAGGCATTTATATTGCACGTGTTGGGGGAGCTCTCCTCTCCAGCTCTTCATACTGGGAATGTGGGGCTGGAAGCCTATGTGAATAACTATGGAAACACTCCCAGTTGTGACTGAGGACCTTTTAAATCGAGGTTGCCAGCTCGCTCTTACAAGGAGCAGGTAGGAGCCATAGGGAGCTTTCTATATTCATGGAACGTCAAAAAGAAACGAGGGGCACCTGGGTGGCTCAGTCGTTAAGCATCTGCCTTCGGCTCAGGTCATGATTCCAGAGTCCTGGGATCGAGCCCCGCATCGGGCTCCTTGCTCGGCGGTAAGCCCGCTTCTCCCTCTACCACTCCCCCTGCTTGTGTTCCCTCTCTCACTGTGTTTCTCTCTGTCAAGTAAATAAATAAAATCTTTAAAAAAAAAAAAAAAAAAGAAACGAAATTGAGCATGTAAGCACCATCAGGAGCTTTCCATAATCATGGTGCCTCAGAAAGAAATGGAATCCTGGAACTCCAGTTGAGTAAATTAAAAACTAACCTTTTGCCACTGCTGAGTGATTACCACAAATCCAGATCTTTCTCTGAAGCAAGACACTGATGATTGGACGTACCTTGGGGTTGTGGAGAAAGCTGTTAGGCTGTGGTGTTTTCTAGCTTTTAATATTTAATTGAGCTGCTTAATTTCAGAATATGAATATCAGGGGTGTCTGGGTGGCTCAGTGGGTTGAGCGCCCAACTCTTGATTTCGGCTCAGGTCATGATCTCAGGGTCGTGAGATCGAGCCCTGTTTTGGGCTCTGTGCTGAGCATGGAACCTGCTTGGGATTCTCTCCATCTCTCCCTGCCCCTCCCCCTCCCCCTGAAATAAATAAATAAATAAATAAATAAATAAATCTTTTTAAGAAAAGAATATGCATAACAGTTGTTGCTTTTGAATAGGCTTGGTTCAATATTGGTGTATTTGTTGATTTTAAAATGGGATAGACTGAAAAGTATGATACTAACTTGTTGCTGTAGTTTTGCTCTCCAGGAAATTGTGAATTGAGCTATAAGTGAACAAGTTACTGAACTAAGCATTATGAATTTTACAACCCAAATATTTAAGGTAATTATATAGAAACATGATTTTAAAACATTCTCATTTTGTTTTGTCTCCTTTTTTTTAAAAGCACTGCCAGTGAAAGATACAAAAGAAAAACCTGAACAACAGATCAGAACAAAAGAGACTGACAAGTTACCTAGCAGTACTGAACCTCGACAGCAACAAAGTGCCTTATTTGCTAGAGGAAATAGGAAAGCAGTCAAAAGTCCTCAAAGATCATCAAGTAAAATAAAAGAGAACAAGCATCCGTTTGCCCTTTATGGGTGGGGAGAAAAACAGACGGATACAGGAAGCCAAAAAACTCACAACGTCTGTGCTTCTGCTCCGGTGCATGAGGTGGGTTCATGTGCACCAGCCTCTCTGCCTGGTTGGAGGGAGGATGGGAGTTGGGCTCTGCTCCTGTGGAACCTGTCCTGTGTTCGCTGCGATGCTTGGGGGTCATGGTAGGTCTTAGGGGATGGCGGGGGACGGGGGGCGGGGGCAAGGAAAGCCCAGACCTGGGCATCTGATTGGCAAACAGGAGTCTGGGTGTTAGCTTCCCGGAGATCGAGGGGTTTTGCTGGGAGTTAGCTGGTATCTGGAAGGTTTACCAATATGGAGCCAGGTGAAGAAGGGGCTGGAATCAGGGTTTTCGGGTTGCTGGGAGGCCGGTGGGTCAGAGGAGGAGGAGCACAACCAGGGCTTGTGGCAGCCCATCTAGATTTGCCACGGGGCTCTGGAGAGGTTTCCAGTTCCTTTGGTTTTGATAACGGGTATTCCTTGACTCCTTTGTTTTCTTTTGTTAGATGGCTTCTCCTATAGTTCTTGGCATCTACTGTAGACTCCCTTTTGCTCTTTGCATTAAATATGGATGCTTGTGTTTTCCCCTGCTCATCCATATCCGGTGCCTTTTGCTCCTTGGAGCCTTGGTTGTCCTGTTACTTGGTCCTGAGAACGTGTCTGACAAGAGGTCTTCATGTGTGGAGGCCCAAAGCAGTTATGTATGTTAGTGTTAATGCAGCTGCTATAGCCTAAAGCAAAGAACGAATGAAAAGAAGCAGAAAGTACGGTTTGAATTCTGATGAAATGCCATAATCAGATTTTTACTGAACAGACTTCTGAACGACCCCTAGCAGATGGTGTTTTTTGGAGTGATATTTGAGACAATGAAGCTGTCGTTTAACAAAAGACTCTGGCAATTCCGTGGGATTAAGTTTAAGAGAGTTTGTCTGTAGTACGAAACGTTTTAAGTGGTAAAAATCCCTTCAGACTTTGTTTTTTGTTTTGTTTAGTATACTGTGGTAGAACATTTAAAGTCCTTTAATGGAATACTTATCCAGGTTGATGCTAAGCTTTTTCAATAATTTTCCAGAGCCTATTTCTAGAGGCACATTGCAAATTGGTTGCTTATCATTTCTATCTACAATTCAGTGCAGTGGATATTTTTGGTGGTTCAGTGTCTTGGTCACGGACGGTGGGCAAGGGGATGGCTTTTGGGGAGAAGCAAACCAATGGGGCCGGGCTTGCCTCTGCCCTGCTTCAGGTGACCTGCGCGTGGCTTCATTGCAGACATTCTTGGAAACTGTTACAAAAGCCACGGAACTTACTATGCATTTATTTTGGAAATAATAATTTTTTATTTTTGAATAACTTAGATTCATGAATCAGCATTACGAGCCAAGAACAGAAGGCAGGTGGAAAAAAGGAAACTGATGGCTCAGAGGCAGCGTGCTCACTCCGTAGAGGTGGAGAAGAACAGAAGGATAAAGCCTTCCCCCTCCGAGAACCCGTGGATGACAGAATATATGAGATGCTACTCAGCACGAGCCTAAAGGCAGAAACGGTTGCTGGGACAGCCTCTTCGAAAAAGTGTAAATGAAAGAAAGAAGAAACAGAACAAAAGAAAAACCATCTAAAGACAACAGACACAGGTTTAAGAAACCAGTGGAGGACGCAAGGTTTTTCGTGGGGAATTTCCTAAAGACTGCTATTTCGATAGATCCTGGTCACCTACCTCAGCTGTAGGGCGACAGTTGAAGCCATAGACATTTGGTTATTTCTGAAGCTAATTCCCTATTTGATATTCTTATAAGGGTTTTGTTTTAAAGCATCTTAATCTTTTCAGACACCAACACCGAATGCCTTTAAATGGCTACAGATGCTTAACACTCAGTATTTTCATCAGATTAGCTGGAGCCTGTTTTCACCCTGTTCTCATCACTTTCCAGATTCCATAGCCCGTAAGGTCATTCCGACTTGCAGCTTTAGACCCATTTTCCTTTTGTGGAGTTTTCTTTGTGAAAGAATAGCTTGTCAACTGAGTTTTCAACACTAATATTGACTCCTTGTGTAGTGAAACCAGAACTTACTTGTGTTTCAGTTTCGGGACCACGTCACAGAGACTGTGATATTTAAGAATTGTCTGTGTTGGGGGAGGGTCCTCTTTTCTCTTTAGGATGTCACTGAGGCACTTATTATCTCATAGTTTAATAGATCGAATGCATTCCAATGAATGAAGTGCCAGTGCTGTGTCTTTAGAGTAGTATTGAAACTTTTTTTTTATTATTATTGCAACTTTTTTTTTCTTTAAACACATAACTGGGAATCAGTTCCTTGCCGCAGTGTGGCCTTTCGGCACATATGCACTGTGGGCTTTTGCCTCTTCTAGAATAGTTGGCAATGACATTTAGAACTTACAGTGTGAAATTTCATTTAATTATGTTGAGATTGTCTTGCTCACTGGGGACAGGGGGCAAATATTAAGGTACCAATTAGAGATGTGGCCTACCCCTCCTTTCTGTACTTTCTCCTCTACAGACTCATTCATAACAAAGCCTCAACTCCATACATTATTCAGACTTCTGGCCAAAACGCGTTACTCCCAGCCGGTAGATGTTACAGAGAACTTACAGTGGGAGAATAGTAGTGTGTCGAGGCACAGTTGTGAGTGTGTAAGCCAAGTGCTCCTTCCCTGGTACATTTGCTCTTGGGGTAGAAAAATGGTTTTGAGAAACACTGGTTTCTATCCAGCAGAGACAGGAATCTACAGGAAGGATGAGTCCTAAATTCTCTATAAGAGAGGAAAGAGGTCTTTGCCTAGGCCAGGTTGTCACCTGGAGATGGGCGAATAAAATTTGCCATTAGATGTGAGGTTGAACATTTCCTTGATATTTTTACTCTGTATCTTTGAAGTATTATGGTCAATTTTTACTTTTTTTTTTTTTAAGTAGGCTCCACCCCCAACATGGGGCTTGAACTCATGACCCTCAGAGCAAGAGTCGCATGCTGTACTGACTGAGCCAGCCAGGTGCCCCTATTGTCAATTTTTAGAACACAAATATGTTTTATTCCACATAAAGTCTTCACACAGTGTCATCTTACAACTGTACTGAGCTTTGACAACTCACTTAAGAATCATGAGCTTTAAAAAAAAAACAAACTTTTTAAATATTTGCATTGTTTTGAAGTGAATTCTTTTACATGGAGAGCTCTCCTAATCATTGAGATGTATATTTAACAGGAAGTTCTATATGTTGGTCCAAACAACCTTGCTAATAATTCTGGTGAATGTTGCTGTAATTATTATTAAAGTCCTTAAACACTGCAGGTACCTAAAGATCCAATTAATGTGGCATTGTGATGGTGTAACTGATTGTAAAAACTGTTCCTTTCTAACCACTTCTTGCATGTTTGGTTTTAGCCATGAAGCTCAAGTGTTCCTGTTGCACCGGACAATCTTAGGGAAGCTAGCCTTGGGAGTAGCTCAGGCCCCACGCTGACGGGCTGCCTTAGAAACCCAACTTCCTCAGGCTTTGACCAAGCCAGACTCTCCTTTAGAGAACAGACTCGTATTTAATGTGCTTACTACTGAAAAGTCCAGATAGAGATAAAACCTAGAAGGCAATATTGGCCAGTTGTCCCCCTTTTTAAGTAGAGGACAAATGAACAAGCTTTTTAAAGTACTTTTAATGTGCAATGAACAATGAATAAATTAATCTGAATTAATTGTGAGTGCCCATCCCATGCCCGAGTCATTAGTTGGTTAGGGTGTCTTTTCTTTTTAGGGGTGGAAATTACCCTTTGAGCCCATGGTGTTTTTCAATGGTAACAATTTGATGCTCTTACTTTTTCCTTCTCACTCTAGAAACAAATGTATTTGTAACTATGTTCCTAAATCATGGGCCAAGTTGGAAGACAGGAAGATAGTTTAAAATTACCTTTCCTGTTGAAAAATTTGAAACTGTTTGAGAATCCAGGGACACTTAGAAAGATTAGAACAAAATAATGGCTACATAAGACTCTCTCTTTTAAATTTTGGTTTTAAAATTAAAACAAAACCGTTGGCCATAAACATGTTTTCTGTGTTACTTTTATCAAAAGCAGTAATAGAATATTGAATAACATCTAGCACTCTGCTGGGCCAAGGTGAATGAGAAGTAAATAGGAATCTATTCTTTCTTTTTCTTTTAAAACCTAAAAGGCTGCTCTTATTTAGGAGGTATCAAGATACTTTGGTACTTCTGGTTTTATACATACATATATATATGTACTCCTCCACCACCATGACATTTCTAAGCACACGTACACATTTTTTAAAGTTTACTGAACATATAGTAGGGTGTAGGTTATCTTAATTGCTCATGATGTAGTAGGCACATATTTATGGCACTTCATATGTAATAGCTTTGTCATTGTTTCATTAAATAGAAATTGCTAATAACTTGAAAGGTGTATATGCGAGGTCACTCCACCTCGGTCAGCTAAATTGCATGAAAGGTGTCTGAGTTGTTAGAACTCACTTTCCAGAACAGAATTCTGTGCTATTGGCAGGGTTTAAAAAAATCTGCAGTGATTCCCCTCCTTTTAACTCGAAATGCTGTACTGAGCATAAACTTTAAAAAGGGAATGTTATAGTATTTGGTATTTAAAATGTTTAAAAGCATTATTGGCAAAGAGGGAGAGAGGCAAAGCATATGTTGGAAGTGAAAACTTTTCTTGTTGACTGCTTCAGTAAAAAAATAGTTTCGTGGATATTTTTACCCTGGACTAGATTAAAAATGGTGCTAATGTTTATTTATCTTGATTCTGTATTTGTTTTGATATTAAAATGCTAATGCCTGACTCATAAGGTCCTTACTATAGTCTGGTGATAAGTTACTTAATATTTAAAAAGGGATCCTAAAAATGTGACCTGATCATTTCAAAATGTTTGCATTTGAAATGGATTTTTATACAACAGAATGAGTAGGGAGTCATTCGGTGTAAGTATATGCTTAATACCAAAGTATATGCAAGGAACTATGTCTAGATTATTGGCCCAGATTTGCTCCCTTCAAGCCTCCTAGTGTGAGATAGAAATAAGTTGCTTCTTAAATACTTATTTCCATTTTGGAAGGACACCTGCATGAAGACATTAGAAGCCTCTTTTTGGATTTCTTTTATAATTAGCAAAACTGTACTTAAGAACAGTCTCCCCATGTTGTTGTATGTTTGAGTACGGACTTCACTTTAACATTCTGAAGGAACAAAAGCTGGGCATCTGTAATCACAAAGCTCAGGCAATGAGAATTTTGGGTTGTATTTTCTAAGAACTATGTATTGCTTTTAGCTTATATTTAATATTGCAATTACTTGGAAAATGTGAATAAAGTTAATATTGCAGGCTAAAATTTCTCTTTTGTGGGAAATAATTCTGACTAGTACATCAATGGTTGAAGAAAATGTACGATCATATTGACTCCTAAGTGGATTTTCATCAGAGAAATGTTTAACAAGATATACCCAGGAAAAATACTTTCTGTATATTCAACTTTGAGTTGAACTCTAAATTTTTCCTAGTCCTTTCCCTCACACCTTCCTATTTTGAAAATTACAAAAGCAATAGTGCATGGTTAAAATAATTTAAAAAAGTATGAAGTGAAGGTTCTTTCGGGACTGCCCCCGCACCAAAGTTCTGCACCCCTTCGTAGAGGAAACCAGTGTTAAGTTGGAAACCTGCAGACCTTTTCTCTAAACACTTAGCTATGGAGTTAGATGTATGTTTCTTGGGAGGCGTGCAAGTACATGATCATGCCCTACATGTTCTATAGCTTTTAATATCATAGGGAAGGTCTGTGTTCCAGGTTAAGTGGAGTTTGACACACACCTTCCTTTTGTTCTCACTGAACACAGCAATAAAACCTGGACAGAATGTATGGCACAACCATTGGAAGACTTAAAGAGGTAAATAGTACCAAGCAGGTGGGGGAGAACACCAGAATTCTGAGTACAACCAAAGTGGTGAGTTTCCCATTTTTGTATTCCTCTGGTATCTTCCAGCCAGAATGCAGCACAGCCCCAATTGCAGAAGTGAGCACAGTGGTGCAGAGATCCTAGAGAAGCCAGGCTTGTGGAACAAAAACAGAAGTGCTAGAGCTCAGAAGGAGTGGGGGCGATGCCCTTTCTTTGCTCTCCTTCTCCATTTTTGATGCTAGAGCCCCAGCTAATCCCTTGGCTGCCAGTGGGAGCCTGCAGGAGCCAAGAGTGTGAAGGAAGGGAATTTCTTTTCCGTTTGGTAGAGGCGTGGCCAAGGAAGTGGAGCCAAGGCTCAGTTACTGGGGTGGGCTGGAAGTGTTGGGCTAGAGGGCCCAGGAAGTACTGGAGAGAGAGTAGGGACTCCACAAAGTTATTTATGAGCTCTGCCTCACCCCTGACCTGCTCACCTGGTTCACACTGTTCACCCATGAAACTGATTCTAATTAGCATACCAAACATATTTGAGATCTCTGCTGATCCGTAGATCTCTCCCCAGGTCTCCCACTGATCATGAGATGGTGACAGATCCAAGTAGCATTGTAAAGGCTTTGAAAAACTGAACTGATGTTACCACCACTCACAGAACTTGTGGCCTGAACCTAACCAGACTGATTACTTGCTAAAACAAAGATATCACCACTCACAGAACTTGTGGCCTGAACCTAACCAGACTGATTACTTGCTAAAACAAAGATATCAACATTCTCCATAGGATTTGCTGGCATCTCCTCATGTAACAGAACTTGTGGCCTGAACCTAACCAGACTGATTACTTGCTAAAACAAAGATATCAACATTCTCCATAGGATTTGCTGGCATCTCCTCATGTAACATTCAAAATGCATAGGATATGATCCCAAATTACCCAGCATATAAAAAGCCATGAAAATAACTCTAATAGAAAGAAAGATAATATATACCATCACAGACTTTCAAGAAACTCTGATTAAAATATTCCAATGACTAATCACAAACACACTTGAAATAAGCATTTAAAGTAGGAATTATCGGGCACCTGGGTGGCTCAGTCGGTTAAGTGTCTGCCTTTAGCTCAGGTCATGATCCCAGAGTCCTGAGATTAAGTCCCACATCAGGCTCCCTGCTCAGTTGGGAGTCTGCTTCTCTGCCCCTCCCCTGGCTCATGCACATTCTCTCTCTCTCTCAAGTAAATAAAATCTTTTTTAAAAAAGTAAATAAAAAAATAAAGTAAAAATTATCAGTAAAGAAATAGATGGTAGAAGAACCAAATGAAAATATTGGAATTGAAAAGTACCAAACTGCAATTTTTAAAACCTCACTGGATAGACTTAGTAGCAAAATGGAGATGACAAGAGAAAGATCCAGATCAATACAAATCATCCAATCTGAACAACAAGAAAAGAAGAAAATTTCCAGGATCATGTCATAGAAGTCACAGAATGAGAAGAGAAAGCATAGTGCTGTAAAAGTATTGCAGAAATAATGGCTGACAACCACCCAAGGAAGCTGAGTGACCGGGAAACAGGCTCAACCCAAAGAAATCCAAGCCCAGACATACCATAAACTGTTGAAAACCAAAAGACATCTTGAAAGCAGCCAGAGAAAGTGAAACATTACCTAGAGGGGATAATTCAAATGACAGTCCATTTCCTCATCAGAAACTGTGGAGGCCAGAACTTAAAGTGCTGAAACAACTGCCAACTCAGAATTCTATATCCAGTGCAATATCTCTCAGGAATGAAGGTAAAATAAAGAGATTCCCTCATGAAGGAGAGCTAAGAGAACTGAGAGCTGGCAGACCTGCTTTAAAGGAAGAGCCACAGGATATACTTTAGAATGAAGACAGAACTTGGAACACTGGGCGCAAAGAAAGAGCAACAGTGGTAATATTTGGTCTTCTGTCCTCAGTTCCTGAAACTGTTCCAGAGCCTTAAAGGTGAAAGGTGTGCCTTGTTATTCTTGACAAACCCCTATCAACCATACCTGAATTTGTGTTAATGAAGTGACTTTGGGAAACGCCCAAGGATGGGGGCCCGAGGGACTGCTGTGATTGGACGGTTAGGAACTTTCAGTCCCCACCCTGGCCTCTGGGGAGGGAGGATGCTGAGGATCAAGGACAAATGATCTAATCAATCATGCCTGTGTAGTGAAGCCTTCAGAAAAACTCAAAAGGACAGGACTTGGAGAGCTGGGTTGGTGAACACACAGAAATGTGGCCAGAGAGCATGGGAACTCCCACATACCTTGCCCTATGCATCTCTTCCCTGAGTGTAGCCTCTTATAATGAACCAGTACTCTAGTAAGTAAACTGCTTTCCTGATTCCTGTGAGCCACTCAAGCAACTTATTTTACTATTTAAAACATTTTTTTAAAGCATGTTATCTCTATTTTCCCTTTGGATAACATAGTGTTTACACCCTGAGGTCTATGTATGTTCCTGCAACTCTTTTGCTGACTTGGAAGTGAACTTCATTCTTAAGGTGCTAGAATCAGAATGTGAGGGCTTAGAGATCATATAATCTAACCTCCTCATTTAAAAAGAGTAAAGTGAGGTCAGAGAGGAAAGTGAATTGCCTGGACACAGCCTCCATTGTAAAATAGAACCTCCTGTTCTTAAATACCGGGCCCAGCTCTGAGAGGGCACAAGTCCTCCTTTCCCAGGTCAACTGCCACCTCTGTCTTCCACTGTCTACACAGTGCCTGGTGTTTAGCAGACGCTGTATCTACAGTTCTTTCTTTCTTTTTTTATTTTTTTTTTAAATTCCAGTACTGTTAACAGAGTGTTGTATTAGTTTCAGGGTATAATGTAGTGATTTAACGATTCTATACTTTGTATTACTCAGTGCTCATCAAGATAAGCGTATTCATAATCCCCTTCACCTATTTCGCCCACACCCCATCCACCTCCCCTCTGGTGACCCCCAGTGTTCCTTTCTTCTCTTGTTCTCTTCTCTCATGATTAGTTGGCTTTCTTTAGTGGTACTTGGATTCCTTTCTCCTTATTTTTTGCATATCTATTAACGGTTTTTGTTTTGTGGTTACCATTAGGTTTGTATATAACATCTTCTGCATATGGCAGTCTATATTATGTTGATGATTGCTTAAGTTTGAACCCATTCTTTATTCCTCTCATCTGCCCATTTTAGGTACATGGTGTCATACTTTATATATCCTTTTATTTTGTGAGTCCCTTGACTGATTTTTACAGATATACTTATTTTTACTGCTTTTGTGCTTCCTACTTTCCTTATTCTTCCTTATGGTTTTCCCTTTCCACTCAAAGAGTCCCCTTTAACATTTCTTGTAGGGCTGGTTTTGTGGTCTTGAATTCCTTTAACTTTTGTTTGGGAAATTCTTTATCTCTCCTTCTATTCTGAATGATAGCCTTGCTGGATAGAGTATTCTTGGCTGTACATTTTTTCCTTTCAACACTTTGAATAGATCATGCCACTCTTTTCTGGCCTGCAAAGTTTCTGCTGAAAAATCAGCTGATAGCCTTATGGGGTTTCCCTTGTATGTAACTGTCTTTTCTTGCTGCTTTAAAAGATTTTATTTACTTATTTATTTTGGAGGGAGAGAGAGAGAGAGGGCAAGAGCAGGAGGAGGGGCAGAGGGAGAAGGAGAGAATCTCAAGCAGACTCTGTGCTGAGTGTGCAGCCTAACTTGGGTCTCAATCCCATGACCCTGAGATCATGAACTGAAATCAAGAGTTGGGCACTTAACCGACTGAGCCACCCAGGCACTCCTCTCTTGCTGCTTTTAAAATTCTCTCTTTATAATTTTTTTTTTTTTTTGCCATCTTAATTTCTATGTCTTTGTGTGGACTTCTTTGGGTTGATTTTGTTGGAGGATCTCTGTGCCTACTGGATCTAGGTTTCTGCTTCCTTCCCCAGATTTGGGAAGCTTTCAGCTATTATTTCTTCAAATAAATTTTCTGCCCCCCTTTCTTTCTCTTCTCTTGTGATCCCTATAATGTGAACGTCATTATGCTTGATGGAGTCATTGAACTCCCTAAGTCTATTCTCATTTTGCATAATTTTTTCTCTCTCACCTGCTCAGCTTTACTACTTTCCATTAATCTGTCCTCCAGGTCACTGATTCATTCTCCTGCCATCTAATAAACTATGGATTCCATCTAGTGTATTTTTAATGTCATTTATTGTGTTCTTCATCTCTGATTTTTTTTTTTAAAGATTTCACCCATTTATTTGACAGAGAGCAAGAGAGCAAGAGAAGGAACACAAGCAGGGGAAGTGGGAGAGGGAGAAGCAGGCTTCCCGCTGAATGGGGAGCCCGATGTGAGGCTCGATTCCAGGACCCCGGGATCATGACCTGAGCTGAAGGCAGATGCTCAACGACTGAGCAACCCAGGCGCCCCATCTCTGATTGTTTTTTTTTTAATCTCATTGTTAAGGGTCTCACTGATGTCCTCCACTCTTTTCTCAAGTCCATTGAGTATCTTTATGATCATTACTTTAAATTCTTTATCAGGTGTATTATCTCCATTTTGCTTAGGTCTCTTGCTATGATTTTTGTCCTGTTTTTTTCATTTGGGACATATTCTTCTGTCTCCTCATTTTATCTAACTCTCTGTGTCTGTTTCTCTGTGTTAAGGAAGACAGCTACATCTCCTGCTCTTGAAAGTAATGGCCATGTGAAGAAGATGTCCTGCAATACCCTGCCATGCAATGTTCACTGTTCCCCAGAACCTGGCACATCAGGGGTGTCTTCTATGTGTGTTGTATGCACCCTGCTGTTGTGGCTGAGCCACTTTTTCCTTCAGTCCAATCATCTGCAGTGGCTCTCTTTGCCTGTTGTGGGCGGTGTTTCGTCCCTGTGGTGTTCATGGACCAGTCAGGGGGACACCTTGGGCTTGAGTTGAGTCACACCAAGCATTTGCCAGAGATGCAGTAGCAGCAAACTGTGGGGCACTTTCCCTGTGTTGTCCCCAGGGAAGCTTTGGTTGGTGGGCGGGGCTTGAAGTCAGACCAGATGTCTGCTTCCAGCCCACTGCTGGGGTCTCTGTCTGACTAGTTTGTGTGATTATCTTTCCCTCTCTCTGGCACAGGAGTCATTGTGGAGTGGTGCTGGCCAGTGTAGGGGCTGCTTTCGTTCTTCCGGGTTGGTGGCACTACCCTAATGGGTTCTGGTCAAGAGCATATTGGAGAAGGGGGGTCCACCAATGTACATCATGGAGGTGCTGGGGTAGGGGTGTGACGCAAGCAAGCTTTGCCCCCCTGCTGTGACGGGATTGGGGTGGGCTGTCCAGAGGGGTGGATTAGCCAAAGCACAGTGTGTGTGCGTGTGTGTGTGTGTGTGTGGGGGTGGGTAATGCGGTGCGGGGGTGGCAGTGCTATAGCAAGTTAGTGAGTCCCACAGGTGGCTGTGTGTTTACACTGGGGGGTGGGGCGGGGGGGAGGGGAATGGTGCCTGCCAGGTCCTTTGTTCCTGGAGGAGTTCCCCAGGGATTTCTGTCTCTCCTGACAGGTACATGCTCTGAGATTAGTAAATAACTCTCCCTCCCATATGCCCCAGGCGTTTTTCAAGCTGCTGCTATACCTACGTGGGCTGTTTGTTGTGCTGTCTTTTTAAGGGCGGGGATTCAGTTTCCTCTCACCCACATGCTCTCCCAGAGCTGAGCCTGCTGATTTTTTAAGATTCCACGTTTTAAGTCTTGCTTTTTGTAAGAACTCATGAAATTTGGCCCCCCTGGTTTTCAAAGCCAAATGTTATGGGGATTCATCTTTCCTGTGTGGACTCCTTGGTGTGAGGGTCTGTTCCTCTCCCCTCTCCATGACTGTGGTATCCCACCCTCCCACATACATTCCCCAGAGTCCATTAGTTCCTGAGTCTCTGCACTTCCTACCCTCTTCTCTACCTGAAGTTGTGGAGTTTGTTCTGCCAGTCTTCAGATTGTTTTTCTGGGTTATTTACACTGATGTGAGTGTTATCTAGTTGTATCCATGGGACAGGGTGGGCCTAGAGTCCTCCTACTCTGCCATCTTCCCCGTAAGTCTCTTTTTTTCCTAAATTGAAGTACAGTTGATACATATCACATTAGTTTCAGGTGTACAACATAGTGATTCAACAAGTCTGTACATTATGCTGTGCTCACCACAAGGGTAGCTACCATCTGTCACCATACAACACCATTACATTATCATTGACTGTATTCCCTATGTGGTACGTTTCACTCCTGTGACTTACTCATCCCGTAACTGGAAGGCTGTATCCTCACTCCCTTTCATCCAGGTTGTTCACCCTCCACCCCTTCTCCTCTGACAACCACCAGTCTGTTCTCTGTATTTATGGGACTGTTCTGCTTTTTGTTTGTTTTGTTGGGTGTTATATTCCACATATAAGTGAAATAATATGGTATTTGTCTTTCTCTGACTTATTTCATTTAGTATAATACCCTCTTGGGTCCAACGGCAAGATCTCATCTTTTTTATGGCTGAATAATATTCCATTGTGTATATAAACCACATCTTCTTTATCTGTTCATCTATCGATGGAAACTTGGGTTGCTTCCACATCTTGGTTATTGTAAATAATGCCACAATAAACATAAAGTGCATATATATATATTTTTTTCTGTTTAACATTTTATTTTTTTTTAATTTTTTTAAATTTTTTATTGTTATGTTAATCACCATATATTACATCATTTGTTTTGGTGCAGTGTTCCATGATTCATTGTTTGTTCATAACACCCAGTGCTCCATGCAGAATGTGCCCTCTTTAATACCCGTCACCAGGCTAACCCATCCCCCTACCCTCCTCCCCTCTAGAACCCTCAGTTTGTTTTTCAGAGTCCATCATCTCTCATGGTTCGTCTCCCCCTCTGACTTACTCCCCTTCATTCTTCCTCTCCTGCTATGTTCTTCTTTTTCTTTTTTCTTAAAATATGTTGCATTATTTGTTTCAGAAGTACAGATCTGTGATTCAACAGTCTTACACAATTCACAGCGCTCACTGTAGCACATACCCTCCCCAATGTCTATCACCCAGCCACCCCATCCCTCCCACCCCCGACCACTCCAGCAACCCTCAGTTTGTTCCTGAGATTAAGAATTCCTCATATCAGTGAGGTCATATGATACATGTCTTTCTCTGATTGACTTATTTCACTAAGCATAACACCCTCCAGTTCCATCCACGTCGTTGCAAATGGCAAGATCTCATTCCTTTTGATGGCCGCATAATATTCCATTGTGTATATATACCACCTCTTCTTTATCCATTCATCTGTCGATGGACATCTTGGCTCTTTCCACAGTTTGGCTATTGTGGACATTGCTGCTATAAACATTGGGGTGCACGTACCCCTTCGGGTCCCTACATTTGTATCTTTGGGGTAAATACCCAGTAGTGCAATTGCTGGATCAAATGGTAGCTCTAATTTCAACTGTTTGAGGAACCTCCATACTGTTTTCCAGAGGGGTTAGTGCATATATATTTTTGAATTAGTGTTTTCATGTCTTTTGTGTAAATACCCAGAACTGGAATTAACTGGATCATATGGTATTTCTATTTTTAAATTTTTGAGGAAACTCCATACTGTTTTGCACAGTGGTTATACCAATTTACATTTTTACCTACAGTGTATGAGAGTTCCTTTTTCTCCACATCCTCACCAACACTTGTTATTTCTTGTCTTTTTGATGCTAGCCATTCTGACAGGCATAAGATGATATCTCATTGTGGTTTTGAGTTGTATTTACGTGATAATTAGTGATATTGACACTCTAGGAATTTAATAGACCCAAGGAGGGTCATGGAACCTCCAATGCGTAGCTGGTCAGACAGAAACACAGGTAACAATCTGGACTTGTGATTGGCATCGGAAATGGGGAATGAGGGCAGTCTTATGGGACTGAGTCCTTAACCTGTGGGGTCTCATGCTATTTCCAGGTAGATACTGTCAGAATTGAGTTAAATTGTAGGACACCTGCTGGTGTCACAGAATTGCTTGATGTGTGGAAAACCCACAAATCTGGTGTCAGAAGTGAAGTAGTGCTGTAGTATTGAGAGAGGAGACACAGGGAAGAAGTGAGTTTTTCCTTAGAACCTAATAACAGTGCTTTAGAATATATGAGCTTCTGTCCGAATAGTGCTCTCATGAACATGGTGAGTGTTCCTAAAACCTGGTGAACTTCTAGAAGCATGGCAAGGATCATCCCTACAAAATTAAAACATGTAAGAAGAGCAAGGCTTCTCTTTATGCCCAGGGAAAGCAGGGCTATGGCAGGAAACAGAGTGGCTAGGGTGGGCAGACTAAGTTGATCTTTCAGAAAAAAGCTAAAATTACAAAGAATATCATGCTTGGGCAAAATACATGCAGGAAAATCTGATAATTGAAAGGAACATTAGACAAATTTACAAGTACAGTTGGAGACTTCACTATCAGTAATAGAACACTGTAGACAAAAAATGAAGATACAGAAGATCTAAACAACATCATTAATCAAATAACTGGTACTTATAGAACACTTTACCCAACAACAGAAAAACATATTTGTCAAGTGCACATGGAACTTATCTTCATTAAGATAGACCATATCCTGTTTATAAAATAAACATTAACAAATGCAAAATAAATTATACAAAGTATATTTCTGACTATAATGGAATTATACTGTATACTGTATACTATAAAGGAATTAAACTGGAAATCAGTAACAAAGATAACAGGAAAATCTCAAATCAGTTGGAAATTAAACAGTACACTCATAAATAATCCCCCAAGGAAGTCTTAAGAGCAATTCAAAAGTATTTTAGATGGTAGAAAAATGAAATTACAACATATTAAAATTTGTGGGCACAGCTAACAGTGCTTAGAAGGAAATTTATAGCTTTGAGGGCTATTTTTTTTAAAGATTTTATTTATTTATTTGAGGGAGAATGAGAGAGAGGGAGAGCATGAGAGGGGGGAGGGTCAGAGGGAGAAGCAGACTCCCCGCTGAGCAGGGAGTCCGATGCGGTACTCGATCCCGGGACTCCAGGATCATGACCTGAGCCGAAGGCAGTTGCTTAACCAACTGAGCCACCCAGGCGCCCCAAGGGCTATTATTAGGAGAGAAGTTCTCAGATCAATAACCTAAGCTTCCATCTTAAGAAATTGGAAAAGGATGAGCAAAATAAACCCACATCTAGTAGAATGAAAGAAAGTAAAGAGTAGAAATCAATGAATTTGAAAAAAAAATGAAACAAATAGTATGTCCTTCAAAAAGAACAAAATTGATAAACCTGTAGCAAGACTGACAACAAAAAGAAAAAGTCAGATATTACCAATATCGGGAATTAAAATGTGGTTATCTTAATTTGCATATTACTTGATAATAAAGATTAGCATCTTTTTCATGTCAATCACCTATTTTTTTGATGAATATCCTGTTTGTGTACTTTGCTAACCTTTTTTTTTTTTTAGGATTTTTTATTTATTTATTTGACAGAGAGAGACACAGCGAGGGAGGGAACACAAGCAGTGGGAGTGGGAGAGGGAGAAGCAGGCTTCCCGCGGAGCAGGGAGCCCGATGCGGGGCTCGATCCCAGGACCCCGGGATCATTACCTGAGCTGAAGGCAGACGCTTAACGACTGAGCCACCCAGGCGCCCCCTTTGCCAATCTTTTAAAAATATTTTGGAAAAATTAGGAAAACACACTACTTTTTTTTTTTTTAAAGTGCATTCCTGTCTGTCTAGCTTGTCTGGCATCAATCTTCTGTTAAATGTGTTGCAAATGTGTTGTCAAAGCCCATTGCTGAACTTTGTTTTCCTTTGTCTTATAGGAAATATTAATCTGCAGAGTCAAAACTTAAACCTTTTCTCTACAGATGGGGGATTTTGTGTCAGAAAGATTCCACCCTTTGGTCATTAAAAAAATTCTGTATGTTCTTCCAATGCCTTAAAAAAACCCTTTGTCTTTTGCTTTCAGTTTTTTAATCCAACTGGAATTAATTTTTTGGTGAATATGAAGTAGAAATTGAATTTTTTCTTCCAGTTAAATGAGTAGAAAATAGACTTAACACTATCCAGTGAAGAGCTGCTACTGATATAAGCTGTCACATCATATGTTTTCATGAATTGCCATAGACTCATGAGAAGGTTTCTAGCTGCTGCTCTTCTATGGATCAATTTGTATATACCTGAGCTCATAGCACTGTTTTAATTTAATTTTGCACTTTAGTATCTGGCATGACAAGTGTCTATATGCCCATCTTGTTCTTTGCTTTTCTTGGCAATTTTCTTATATATATATATGAACGTTAGAACGAACTTACAAATTCTATTAAAATTCCATTTGGGACTCTTATTAAACTGCGTTGAATTTGCTAATTTTGGAGAACTCATATCTTAATAATACTGAGTCTTTCCATTCCCAACTATAGTATGTCTCCATTTAAGTTGGTCTTCTTATATTTATTTCAGTAGTTTTCATCAAAAATTTCTCGCACATTTCTTGCTGGATTTTCTCCCCTTCTATCAAATTTTCTAAATGATTCTTGCCTGTATATAGGAAAGGGGTTAAACTAGAAGGAATGCTATTACTTTTTCTGAGAAATGAGGGAAGGAGAATGTAGGTAAAGACTCAAAAATTAACAATGCTGTCATTAATTAAATACTTTGGAATGACTTCAAAAGAACCCAAGAATTGGAAATGACCCAATTGTTTATCAGTAAGGAGCTGGTTAAAGACAACCTGGTCTGTGCACACAACGGAACACTATGTAGCCTTTAGTGAGAAGAAAGCTCTCAATGTACTGAGATATGCAAAGAGCTCCAAGATACAGTATAGAGAGAAAAGGATAGTATGTAATATGTTACCTTTTGTTTAAGAAAGAGAAGAGTAATGGGGTGCCTGGGTGGCTCAGTCCTTAAGCATCTGCCTTCGGCTCAGGTCATGATCCCAGGGTCCTGGGATTGAGCCCTGCATCGGGCTCCCTGCTCTTTAAAAAAAAAAAAAGAGAGAGAGAGAGAGAGAGAGAGACAAGAAACTGGAGGGATACACAAACTACAAGTGGTTACCTCTAGAGGTGAGGGAAGGAATGGAGTGGTGGGCAGCGGGGGTCGGGGGAGGGGAGCTCTGGTGTGCATCTTTCATACTGCTTTGATTTTCGAACCATAAAAATGTATTAGTCATTAAAAAAAAAAACCTTAGAGAAAATACACACTAAATACCCTTCTTCCAAGATATATCCTCCCCCTGAAGATTCTGTCGTCTTTGTTAAATTTTAGCTTTGCCGTAAATACTGCAGTAGTCACGAAGAAGGTATGCTTTTACCCCACTAACGGCAGTCTCTGGCTACTGCTCTGAAGTATACACTGATATAGTAAGATATAAATCCTGAATTCTCACTAAAAAGGCTAACCTTTTCTAGGTTAACGAAGATAAAATATAAACCTAATGGGTTTGTTTTTTTTTTAAGTGTGGATTTAAGTTTGGACCCCTTGCTCTATTAGTGGGAGAGTCAATTGGCACAAGGGTGCTGGAGGGTACTTTCACTTTATGAATCGTAAAAAGGAACACCTCTTTGACTTGGCAGTTCCACTCCTAAGCATTTCCTGATATACCCATGTGCGCAGGTGTCCTGGCCAAGGGAGTTCACAGCAGTGTAGTATAGTGGGTAGACTGTGGCCCAACCACACTGTCTGCCTCTCACCATGAGCTAGACCTACAGGGGAGGGAGGAAGGAAGCCAAGTGCAGAACCATCGGAAGCATAGACAAAACCTAAGCGGAAGCACGGTTGTTCCCTGCTCACTGTTGCTAACTGCTTGACATTGCCAACTGCTCATATGTTCCTGGGGTTGCCTGTGGCAGGAATCTTGCTGTGTGTATGGTTTCAATTTAAACACAAGACACTGGTTTTGTTGACTATGAAAGATAGTCTGATCTAGGTAAGAGTAACTACTTGTGAACACTGATTTTACCATTCATTTATCTTTTGTTGTTTTTGTAGCC
This sequence comes from Eumetopias jubatus, assembly GCF_037043125.1. Taxonomy (NCBI): domain Eukaryota; kingdom Metazoa; phylum Chordata; class Mammalia; order Carnivora; family Otariidae; genus Eumetopias; species Eumetopias jubatus. The sequence goes on along the minus strand of NW_028274823.1, from coordinate 70,495,861 downwards.
TAGGTGTTGACTAACACCTGTGATGAGGACATCAGTTTCTCTTTTCACGTTCTTACAGCTTTAGGATTTCAGAACCGGGGAGTTCCTTTGTCTCTGTGCTGCTTTCTGGTTACTGAGTGGAACCTGTGAAGTCAGAACCAAACGCTTGCTTCCTGCCCAGAGCCCCCTCCAATGGCTCAGCTTGCTCAGCTGGCCACCTCCTTCTCGGGCAGGGCTTAGCTCCAGGGTCCTTTGTCCCATGCTCACTTGTGGGTGACTCCCAACACTCACCCCTCCTGGTTGCCTTCTATACTTTCTATAGCATCCATTGAACTAGACTTCCACCTTCCCCCCAGCGGAGCATGCTGTTCGGCGTCACCCAGTGACAGAACAGACCTGACACGCGGGGAAAACATGATGTCAACCCTGTGAACAAACACCAGACTTGGCCTAAAGTTGAGGCCATTACATGGGGCCCGCAATGTAACTACATTTGGTGAAAGTCTGAAGCAACAGGTTAACATTTTACTAGCATAAAGCCAAAATCACTCCTGGAAATAGGAGAAAAGAAGGCCCCAGTAGAATAATCTGATAGAGATTAAGTTAAAAAAAAAAATCCTGAGTAAATAAAGCAATTTTCTTTTACTCTTGCTCAAGGACTAGGTTAAATAAACAGAGATGAGGGGTAGCACAGGCGACGGCTAGCCTGGGTCAACAGGAATGCGGCCACAGCAAATGACACACAATGTTGCCGGGAGGGATGCAAACCTCAAGGGTGTAAGGTGAAGGACAGTCTCCCCACGGCTGTGCTGACAGCCATCAGCACAGGCACATTCTTACCTTTCCCTTACTATTTAACTCACAAACCATTTCAGTTCTGGACAGCTTTAAAAGCCAACGATAAGAAGATGGTGGCAAGCATCCTGAAAACCAGGTAGCGTGCATTTTCAGCCATGCGCTTTTAACTTGTAATATTTTCAACCTATTGAAGGCAGGGACAAAAAGCAAGTTATCATATTTGCAAGGTTTCTTTTCTTTTTTAAAGATTTTATTTATTTGACAGAGAGAGACACAGTGAGAGCGGGAACACAAGCAGGGGGAGTGGGAGAGGGAGAAGCAGGCCTCCCGCGGTGCAGGGAGCCTGACGCGGGGCTCGATCCCAGGACCCTGGGATCATGACCTGAGCCGAAGGCAGACGCCCAATGACTAAGCTGCCCAGGCGCCCCAATAATTCCTAAGTTTTAAACTGTGTGCTGTTCTAAGCTGCATCGTGAAATCTTGTGCCAAGCTGCTCTGTCCCGCCCAAGAGGGGACTCAGCCCCTTGTCCCGCATACCCACATTGTACCGTGTACCGTGGACCCCGAGTCACCGAGCCCCTTGGTTATCAGCTTGGCTGTTGTGGTATTGCTGTGCTTGTATTCGGGGAACCCCTATTTCACTCACTGAGGGCCCCCAAGCACAAGGGTGGTGATGCTGGCAGTTTGGATACTCTCCTACGGTGTCTAATGTACAAATTAAACCTTACCATAGCTATGTATATATAAGAAAAAACAGAGTATATATAGAGCTCAGTACTGTCTGCAGCTTCAGGCTTCCACTGGGCTCTCGGAACGGATGCCCGGTGCTGTACTTTGATCAGAGACCCAGTGAACCACCAAAGGAGCGCTCAGCAACTGGATTTCTCCAAGCGCAACAGTATAGTTCTCCATAGCTCAGACAGGGTGAAAGTTTGAAAAATCAGGTGAAAACCTGTATAAACAACTTAAAGAGATACAAAGTTCAAGTTTCAGGTGAAATCATTTAATCTTCAAATTAGAGTAGGACAACTATTGGCCATTCCTCTCCCCATCTGAAAAGGCAGGAGGTCCAAGTTTTCAAGATCTAATTACAGCTCTGGCTTCTCCAACGTGGGGACTTGTCAACTGTAACAGAGTATGTAACTGACAAAATGGAGAGATTTGACACATTTCGCCCCCAAGCATTTATGACCCATCATATAATACTTAGACACCTGAGCATGCCTAGGTCTAAAAGCAGAGGCTTATCAGTAATCCTCAACTGCTTCTCACAGCCCTCAAGCCTAAAGCTCGTTCATGAAGATGGAGAGCACGCCTTGGGTACCTGCTTGCCCCCAGGCTGTACCGTGAGGTACCAGGAGGCCAACCACGAGTACAGACAGAATTCCCAAGAAATACTAATCCAAATAAAAAAAACCTGCTGCCTAAACATCACAGCTCTTACCTCTAGAATGTAAAACAACTGGATAACTCTGTTACCCAAATTTTGGAAAGGGAGTAGGTTGCACGAGGACATATGATTTTAGACACTTTCATTATAATGTGTCTTGGAGAAGATAGTTTTGGACTGAAATTTTGGTGTGACTCAGCAGCTTCAAAAACTTGGATGTTCAAATGTCTTCCCTGGTATGGGGAGTTCTCAGCCACTACTTAAAAAAAAATTTTTTTTCAAGATTTTATTTCAGAGAGAGAGAGAGAGAGAGTGCAAGCATGAGGAGGGCCAGAGGGAGAAGCCAGCTCCCTGCTGAGCAGGGAGCCTGACTTGGGGCTCAATCCCAGGACCCCCAGATCACGACCTGAGCCAAAAGCAGCCACTTAACTGACTAAGCCACGAGGCACCGCAGCCATTACTTCTTTAAAGAAAGTGTTCTCTCCCTTCTCCCTCCCTTCTCCTTCAGGGACTCCAAAGCCATGGATAGATTGTTTCTTTCTTTTTTTTTTTTTTAGTTTTTTAAATTAAAAAAAATTTTTTTTTAAATTTTATTTATCCATTTGTCAGAGAGAGAGTGAGGGAGAGCTCGAGCAGGGGGAGGCACCTAGGGAGAAGCAGACTCCCCACCCAGCAAGGAGCTCGATGCCAGACTTGATTCCAGGACCCTTGGGATCATGACCTGAGCCGAAGGCAGATGCTTAACCGACTGAGCCACCCAGGCGTCCAGGGTAGATTGTTTCTTAATGGTGTTCCATAGGTCCGGTAGGCTTTCTTCATTCCTTTTCATTCTTTCTTTGTTTCTCTGGGTAATTTCACACCATCTGCCTTTAAGCTCATGGATTCTTCCTACTGTTCATTCCAGTCTGCTGCTGAAGCTCTCTACTGAATTCTTCGGTTTAAAAGTTGTATTCTTCAGCTCCAACATTTGTTTGGTTCTTTTTTATGTTTTCCCTTTGTTGAACTCATTTTGTTGTGTTTTTCTGATTTTGTTAAACTGTTTTCTTGTAGTTCTCTGAGCATCTTCCAGAACAACTGTTTTGAATTCTTCATCAGGCAATTCATGTTATCTCCATTCCTTTGGGGGGTCAGCTACTGGAAGTCTACGGTGTTCCTTTGGTGGTGGTGTGTTCCCCAGTTCTTTGTGATCCCTGTCACTTGTATAGGTGTATGTGTGTTTGAAGAAGCAGTCACCTCCTTGACTTTATGGACTGGCTTCAGTAAGGAAAGACCGTCACCCATGAATAGGGGCTGCTGGAGCGTGCTGTGTCTCCAAGACTAGTAGTGCAGGGTACCAAGTGTGGGGGGTGTGGCAGCTCCAGGTCTGATGCTGCAGTAGTTCAGGCCACTGCGGTCCACAGCATCAACTGTATGGTCCTTGGCAAGCACTGAGGGGGGGGGGGCGGTTTCATCTGCACTGGCTTCAAGGGCCGTTGGGATCCTCGGTGATAACTTCAGGTCCAGTAGCTAGGGACCGGGGCAGGCAGCAGCGGTGGCCAAGCTAGGTGTGTGCACGTACTTGGCTGTGGAAGCCAGCTGCAGGGGTTGGTGTCATGGTCGGGGCTGGGGCCAGAGCCAGCAACAAGGGTTTGGGCCAACTGCAGGCCCAGAAGCATGCAGCTGGGGCACCCCGGCTGTTGGTGTGCACTTCTCTGGCTGCAGGATCGACCAGTGATTCGAGTCAGGCTGGTGGCCTGTGAGTGCACAGCTGGAGTGGCTAGGGGCAAGTGTGCGAGTGGCACTGGGGGTCAGCTATGGCATGGGGGCGGGTGGGGGGGAAGTTCGGTCTGGCATCTTGCACTCGTGGAGCTACAGATCCTGGGCTCTGGCAGGGGCACTGGGAGGGAGCAGAGAGGAACTCAGGCATCTGGCACTGGGGCAAAGAATGAAATCTGCAGGGGGCCCACGTGGGTGAGCCGCAGGGGTGCAAGCCGCCGGGGTCCTCTGCAGAGCAGGTCACTGGCAACCGTGGCTGCTACCGACAGCCCTCGACCCTCTGCCTTGTTCTGAGCCGTCTCTAAGGTCTCAGCGTTGCCGGCCTCCGGGTGGGGTAAAGCTGAAGCGGGTCCTTTGTGTTGTGCCTCCAAAGCCTGGGGAGACCAGTCCTTCCCTCCACTCTCCCTTCCCGGGTGAGGAGAACTCTTCCTAGCTGGGGAGGTCCTCACGGTGCTGAGCAGTGCCGGCCTAAGAGGATGCGAGAGTGCAGGCAAAACGAAGCTGTTTCTTCTTCCCTTTTTTGGCGGTTATCCTCAGGTTTTTCTGTCCCATTGTGTTGACGTTCTTAAGTGGACTCCTGATCTCTCTTGGAGCTGATTTTGTGGATAGCTGTCTAATGCTGTCCAAGTGGATCTTTGTGGGGGGAGGCTGGGCTCTGCCACTTCACCAGCTTGGTGACGTCATGTGAAAAGGGCTCTAGGAGTTATGAAACTCCCTCCCAGACAGAAAGGGATTTAGCAGGATCATATGACCATCCTTCGGGGATTTTGCAAAAACGGATCTCGCAGGGCATAGACTGAACATCTGAGTACTTTAGAAAGTCCTGGGGACAGAACTGACTCATCATTTGTCCCTTCCACAAGCACTCCTATGTGCCAGGCCTGGGACACACTAAAGGCAGCCCTGTCCTCGGGAGGTCTCAGCCCAAGAAAGAAGACAAGTAAGGATAACATATAGAGAAACGTGATCAATATCAAAAGAAAGGTTAGGACAGAGAATGACAAGAGCCGAGTGTGTCTGCACATGCCCAGGGATGGGAAGGGGCTTAGAGAAGGCTCCCAGCAGAGGTGCTACAGCGCCCCCTACAGGACAGCCGGGCTGAGCCCGAGAGACTTGCAGAGCCGGTGGGGGTGCAATGCAAGTGAGGAAAACACAGTCCATGCAAAGGCACAGAAGCAATGGGAAAGCAGGTGGCATTCGGAAAAACGTGAGTGTCACAGAAAAGCACCATTCTCCCCTGCAAACGGGCATAATACGTACTATGGGGTATGTGATGTACATTTATGGCCATTGAAACAATGACTTCTGGAAAAGGGAATAATGTGGGAGACTTACTCTGAATTACTCATATTACAAAAAACAAATTCTATGTAAAACGATTTGAGGGCCCCCCACCCAACATACAGACATCAGCATTTTACTTGATGCTGTGCTGGCCGTCCTGGTGCCCCTGCTGCAGGCACAGGGGTCCCCGGGGCCGGGGCCGGCACTGCCGGCACAATTAGCCACATGCTCCGAAAATATGGTATGAAAGATGTGCATTTTGCTTTCTCAGTACCTGCCAGAAAACTTTATATAACTGCAAGATAAGAAAAAACATAACCATCTTGGCTTTGTATCAGTATCTTTTAAGAAGATCTCAATGGTATGGTGATTATATAAAATTAAAAAGAAATTCTTTTCAGAGATGCATACCGGACTAGTTTGGGGTGCAATGACAAATGCCTTGGATGTTTCCAAATACTACAGCATTGAAAAGTGGGGCAAAGGTAGAGCAGACAAAGACACGCACAGGTTCCCTGACCACACTATCGTCTTCTCACAGTAAGCCGTATTTTCTTGCCTGAGAGGGTGATGGCTGATACTCAGTCACAGGTCTTCCTCAATCTGCTGGATGTCCTCACAGAAATCCCTCTCAAAGTCTAAAAACAACTCCTTGAAGAATTTAATATAATTGGGAAGTAACCAAGCAACAACTGGGACAAACTCCGATTATATGTATATATGAACAGGTAGAATGATTAGGAAAGAGACTCACTTTACAACTGGCACATAAAAAAAAAGATTAATAATTCACAGGTGTTTTAAGGTCCCTCTAAATCAGGATCATGACCTGAGCCAAAGGCAGATGCTTAACCGACTGAGTCACCCAGGTGCCCCAAGTTTCTAATTTTAACACCAGATTCTTCATCACTCTGAATAATACTGATCTGCTAGGAATCCATGTTCCTTAAGATTTCATAAGTCACCAAAAAATAGGTTTTTAATAAAACAGATTCATTCCTAAACTGTGACGTTCTTATTTTCACTAAATGCTGGACTTGTGAAAGAACAATTTCAAGTTTAAATGGAGCTTAGAATATTTTTGTAGGAAGACCGAAAAAATATTTTACTAGAAATGTGAATTAAGAGTATCCTGAAAACCTAGTAAGTTGTGGGAAATGTATACATAACATTTACTAGACTATGATATAATAACATATATTTGGGTTTTGCCCTCGATTCCTGGCAAGGAGCTCCTAAAACCCTTGAAATTTCCTGTGATGGGGTGTGTTCTGTTAGTCACAAAACATCCCCTCTGGGCACGCTGGGGTTTATGCTCATGAGGTGCTTTAGGGTGGGGCCCCTTGAGCCTCAGGATGGGACTGGTCACCAGAAAGACCAAATCATTAGAGGGGCTGGAAGACGATTTGATGAGTCTCCAGGTTGGTGAACAAGAACACATCCTTGGCTAGGAGGATGGTGCACCCCAGACTCCAGGGGGACAGGGGCTCCTGGACTCGGGACCCTTCCAGCCTGGGCCCTATGTATCTTTGCATCTGGCTGTTTGTATCCTTTGCAATAAATGAGCATTCTAGCAAGTAAATGGTTTTTCTCAGTTCTGTGAGCCATTCTAGCAAATGAATCAAACCCAAGTAAGGGGTCCTGGGAATCTCAGATTTGAAGCTGGTCGGTCAGAAGCACAGGTAACCTGCTTGCTCCTGGCGCTGAAGTGTGCGTGTGCGTTGAGGGGCAGGGCAGACCACGCCCGGAACCTGTGGGATCTGAGTTATCTCCAGGTGGATGATAATGGGAACGGAATTCGCCACCCCGCTAGGATCTCTGCAGAATCAGAGAATTGGTTGAGGGTGTTGGAAAACACTCCACTGACCAACACTAAATTATCTTCCTTCTTCATTTCTCCCGAAGGCCTTTATTAAGAACCACCATGGTTTGGTTCTCCAGCAACTTTTATTGGTCAAAGGGTGTGGAATTATATGCAGTACCTGTGGTTTAATGAATAGGCTCATTTATAAACCAACTTAACATCTTATTTTAAAAATTCTTGCTTTTGAATAAACCGATGTGGTAGAACAGACATGCTCCTATCCCATGCAAAAAGCTGTTCAAGAGTGAGCAGCCTGCAAAACTATCATAAATGAGACATTGAATCGAATGTTCTTCCAGCCAGGTCCCAGAAGTAGTTCAGTCTGAGAATTTGCTTCATATTCTGACTTTTCAAAATAAAATATCCACGGCATTAAAACAAGCAAAATTAAAATACCCCAAGCAGATACATACTGATATTTTTATCCAAGTCACTTTCCAGAGTCTGTGGTGCCACTGTGCTCTGTTGATTAAATCAAACAACAAAAGCAGTGGGCGGCTTCTAACTGAAAGGCAATGAGATCTACCAATCAGTCTGCAGCTAAAAGTCACAGTGAAAGAACATACAGAAGGTGAACAATGCTTTTTAACCTTCTGGCCTTAAATAATACTGCATTTCAACTTTAAAGAAAAGTTCTATTATATGTTTTTTTGCATTGACATTTTAAAATATTAGAACAAGTCTTTGTGATACAATGTATATTATACTTCAATACACACCTTGGGTGAATGAAAAACATGTCAACTTGATAACTGTGGTAAGGCATTTAAGTATTCAGCGAAAGCGATACAGAAATTTCTTAATGAGTGGTATTCCTTTAATATGAACTTGGTTTAGTGGGTTTCCTTAAAATGAACACAAAACAATAAAAGACTTAAAAAAGAGGCTGTGACATCATACACTGAATCCCGGGAAAAGCACAGTAACAAACAACATTTTCCAGCAGGGAGACCAGATAGAGCAACCAGAAACAGGTGAGCAGCCTCAAATTACACCGTCCATCACACTTACGAAGAGCTGAAAGCAGAACCGATTTCCTAGTAAGTCTGGGTGAAGACAACAGAATCCTTAGTGCCGATCACAGTGGCCAAAACACAGCAGGTACTCAGGCTACGCTTCCTGAATTGATCTGGATGAAGATACTTTAAAATCACCAGAGTGCTGGACAGTGTGAAGTTCATGGAAAAACTCCATTTTTCATTTCCGTATGTGAGTAACTACTGATCTCGTATTTCAAGGGTGGATTACGTAAACACTTTGTGGACTGTGGTAAACGGCATGAAGTGAGCGCCGCACTGGCCCTCAATGCCAGAGTCTTTGACTATCAGGTCCTAAATAATACGCACTGTGCAAGGTACCAGACATGATGATCAAAGTACACCTCACCAGTGACAGATTTCAGTTCGTATGATCAAAAAACACAAAATTTTAGACTGCATTTAGAGCAACATTCTACCATATCCTACATCAGATACCATGCTGTGGAGACAGACCGCACGAGAGGCTGTCTACAACACACAGGATTGGAACCAAGAGTGACAGGGAAATATGAAACAGAAAATTCTTACATACATGTATACACCTAATGGTACTGTCCGTTTATTGAGATTTATTATTATATGATTTGCTGTGCCACATCTATGAGCTTACATAACACGCCGAATTATTTTTCTTCGCACAAATATCTACTTCTGTATAAAGTAGAAAAAGATGGTGGTAAAAAACTTCTTCAAGGTCCGACAATTGTGTCCCAAATACCGCTGTATGAACACCTAAAAAATATAAAGAGCGATTTAGAAATACGCGTAACTATAACAGTACAGACAAACACAGCTTCAAGTCCCACAGGGACTTAGTGAACGTAACTTCCAACTTTACTTAAACTTACCTACCCCTGTTAGATAATATGGTAGGAACATAAAGAAGTCCACTGTGGTAAATGGGAAAAAGGAAGCTTTAGAAAGGTAAAATCTCCATTTGCGAATTTTATATATAAGCCTTCTATTTTAGCAACACATTTAGACTTCAATTTACCCAAGAAAGTCTCCTGATGGATACAAAGGCAGAAAAATCTCTATCCCAATTACTCCCACCACCTACCACTCTTGCTTTCTTTCTGACCAAGAGCCTAAGGATTTCCTATAGTTTAAATTCTTTCAAGCAGAACATCTTCTTTAATTGGCAGGGTTTAATCTACCATTTCCTATTTGTCTGCGCGGTTCTTTCCTCCTCCTTTCCTCCTTCTGCCTGCTTTTTGATTATTTAGATTAATTATGTGTTTATCCCATTTAAATTCCAAATTTAAATTTGGCTTATTAGCCAAAACTCTTTGTCATATTATTTTAGTGTTTGCTTTAGGACTTTTTTCTTAATAAGATTTTGGCTTTCTTTGAGCAGTTTTAGGTTCACAGCACAAGTGAGGGAAAAGTCTATAGATTTCCCATATGCCCCCTGACCTCACAGACGCAGAGCCTCCCCCATTACCGACATCCCGGACCAGAGAGGTACATCTGTTACGTACACTGACACATCATCATCACCCAAAGTCCACTATTTACATTGCGGTTCACCCCTGCTGCTGTACACTGTATGGGTTTGGACAAATATATAATGACATGTATCCATCATTACGGTATTATACAGAGTATTTTCGCTGCCCCAAATATTGTCCATGCTCTATTCATCCCTCCCATCCCCAACCCCTGACAACCACTGATCTTTTTATTATTGTCATATTTTGCCTTTTCCAGAATGTGATAGCGTTGGAATCCTACAGTATGTAGCCTTTTCTTTAGATTGGTGTCATTCACTTAGTAATATGCATGGAAAGTTCCTCTCCACTTTTTCATGGCTTGATAACTCATTTCTTTTTAAGCACCGAATAATAGTCCATTGTTTGGATGTACGCAGTTTAGTTATCCATTTGCTGAAGGCCATTTTACTTGTTTACAAGTTTTGGTAATTACGAATAAAGCTGCTATAAACATCCATGTGCAGATTTTTGTGTTTTTTCTTTCTTCTTTTTAAGTAGGCTCCACGCCCAACGTGGGGCTTGAACTCATGACCTTGAGAGTCAGAGTCACATGCTCTACCGGCTGAGCCAGCCAGGGGCCCCAGATTTTCGTGTTTTCACCTCCTTTGGGTAAAGACCAAGGGAGTGGGACTGCTGGACCATATTTACAGATATGTTTACTTTGTAAGAGGCTGCCATACTGTCTTCCAAAGTGGCCGTACCATTTTGCATTCCCACCAGCGATGACTAACAGTTCCGACTGCGCCACATTCTTGCTAGCATTTGGTGTTGTCAGCGTCTTGTATTTTGGCCGTACTAATACGTATGTTGTAGTGGTATCTCGTTGTTTTAATTTGCATTTCCCTGACGACATATGTATGCTGTGCAGTATCTTTTCATATACTTACTGTCTTCTTTGGTGAAGTGTTTGGTATAGTCTTTGGCCCATTTTTAAATTGGGTTGTTTTCGTATTATTAAGTTTGAAGGGTTCTTTGTCTATCTGGTAACAATCCTTAACTACATGCCTTTTAGAAATATTTTCTCCCAGGCTGTGGCATCTCTTGTTGTCTTTCCTCGAGAAGTTTTAGAATGGAGTCCAGCTTATCAACTATGTCTTTCATGGACCTTTGCTGTTGTATCTAAAAAGTCTAGGATTTTTTTCCTATGTTATCTTGCAGGAGTTTTATAGTTTTATGTTTTACATTTGGGTCTATGATCCATTTCGAGTTAATTTTTGTGAAGGGTGTAAGGTTGGTCTAGATTCGTATTTTTGCATGTGGATGTCCAGTTGTTCCAGCCCCTTTTGTGGAAAAGACTGTCTTTGCTCCTTCACCAAAGGTCAGCTGACTATACTTATGTAGGTCTATTTCTGGGCTCTCTCCCCCGTCCCCCTGATCTCTTTGTCTCTTCTTTCATCAGCGCCAAAGCACGCTGACTACCATAGCTGGACAGTGTCTTGAACTCCAGCAGCCACAGTCCTCCGACTTTGTTCTTCTCCTCCAATCCTGCGTTGGCCATTCGGGGCATTCTGCCACCCCATATAAACTCGAGAATCAGTTTGGTCTTCCTCATACAGATCTCGTACGTATTTTGGCAGAATTATACCGAAGTATTTTCTTTTCTTGAATGCTAAAGAGTATTGTTTTTATTTCAAACTGCACTTGTTCATCAGTGATATATGGAAAAGTGACTGACTCTGTCTACTAACCTTGTATCCTGCTACATAACCATGCTGTATGGGCGCCTGGGTGGCTCAGTCGGTTAAGCGACTGCCTTTGGCTCGGGTCATGATCCCAGAGTCCCGGGATCGAGTCCCGCATCGGGCTCCCTGCTCGGAGAGGAGGCTGCTTCTCCCTCTGACCCTCCCCCCTCTCATGTACTCTCTCTCTCTCAAATAAATAAATCAATCTTTAAAACAAAAACAAAAAAACAAAAAACCATGCTGTATAAGTGCTTAGGTAGGAGTCTGTGGATTCTTTTAGATTTTCTACATTATAGATGAGCATGTCATCTGTGAACAAAGACAGTTAATTTTTTCCTTCCCATCTGTATACCTTTTGTTTCCTTTTCTTATCTTACTGCATTAGCTAGAACTTCCAGGATGATGTTGAAAAGGAGTGGTGGAGGGGGGGGGACATCCTCACCTTGTTCCTTTTAATAGTGGGAAAACTTCAAGTTTGATGATGTTAGTGGTAGTTTTCTGTAGATATTCTTTACCAAGCTGAGGAAATTCCCCTCTATTCCTAGTTTACTGAGAATTTTCATCATGAATGGGTGTTAGATTTTGTCAAATGATTTTTCTCTTGATAGGATCCTATGATTTTTCTTCTTTAGCCCATTGATGTGATGGATTACATGAACTGAGTCTGGAATGTTGAACCAGCCTTGCATACCTGGGATAAATCCCACTTGGAAGTGGTTTATAATTCTTTTTGTACATTGCTGGATTTGATTTGCTAATATTTTATTGACGATTTTTGCATCTATATTCATGAGAGATGTTGGGCTGTAGTTTTCTTGTAATGTTTTTGGTTTTGGAATTAGGGTAATGCTGGCCTCATAGAATGAGATAGGAAGTATTCCATCTGCTTCTCTCCTGTGAAAGAGACTGCAGAGAAATAGTATAATTTCTTCCTTAAATGTTGGGTAGAATTCAGCAGAGAACCCATCTGGGCTCGGTACTTTCTGTTTTGGAAGATTATTAATTATTGGTTTGATTTCTTTAATAGATGTAAGACCTATTCAAATTGTCTATTCTTTTCTTGAATTTTGGCAAATCATGTCTTTTAAGGAATTGGTCTGTTTCATCTGTTATCAAGTTTGTGGGCACAGAGTTTTTCATAGTGTTCCTTCGTTATCCTTTTAATGTCCACAGGATCTGCAGTGATGTCCCCTCTTTCATTTCAGATATTAGTAATTTATGTCCCCCCCTTTTTCTTAATTAGCCTGGTTATAGGCTTGTTGATTTTATTGATCTTTCCAAAGAATCAGCTTTGATTTTGTTGATTTTTCTCTATTGACTTTCTGGTTTTAATTTCATTAATTTCTGCTGTAATTCTTATTATTTCTTCTGCCTACTTTGGATTTGGTTTGCTCTTCGTTTTCTAGTTTCCTATGGTGGACACTTAGATGACTGATTTTAGATCTTTCTTCTTTTCTAAGTATGCATTCAATGCTATAAATTTCCCCCTAAGCACTGCTTACATGGCATCCCCCCACATTTTGATAAGTTGTGTTTTGAATTTCATTTAGTTCAAATGAAACTCTGTTGTTTAACCTCCACATATTTTGGATTTTCCAGTTATCTGTTATTGACTTCTAGTTTAATTCCACTGTGGTCTGTATAATTTCTATTCTTTTAAATTTGTTAAACTGTGTTTTATAGCTTGGAATGTGTATTCCACTGTTGTTGAAATATCTAATTTTAATTATACCATCACCTCTGGGTTTCGTAATGTAGCTGCAAAAGCAATGACAAGCTGTATAGTTAAGCAGGTGTAGAACTCCCGAGCAGTGAACAAGTTTAAGGTAAGAGGGCCAGCACAGACGCTGTGGTGAGAGCACCTACCTGTACACTCCGGTGCTGCTCCTAACAGCCACATTCCTGAGCGCTTGGGGCCTGTGCGCGACGTGGTGACCGCAGCTGTCTCAAGGCAGCATCCCCATACTGAATACCAGAGCCCATTCTTTCTGGGTCCAGCTCACCTGAGGACCAAGCAAGTCTCCTTTAAAAAAAGCTTTTATGTTTCTGTGATCCCAAAAATATATTAAGTGAAAAAAGCAAAGTGCAGAGCACTGTGTATAAACAGCTGGTTTGAATAATAAGGAAAAAATATATACATGTTTTCTTGTATGGGCATAAAAAAACCTTTGGAAGGAGACGAACAGAAGTGAGAATAGGTGCGCCTGGGTGGCTCAGTCGGTTAAGCATCTGCCTTCAGCTCAGGTCCTGATCCCAGGGTCCTGGGATCGAGCCCCGCATTGGGCTCCTTGCTCAGTGGGGAACCTGCTTCTCTCTCTGCCCCTACCTCCTGCTCTGCTCTCTCTCTCTCTCTCAAGTAAATAAATAAATAAAATCTTTAAAAAAATGTGAGAATGATAGCTGACTTCAAGAAGGAGTTTTAGATGGCTTGGGGACAGGAGAGGGGTTGTAATGGAGGGAGACTTTCACTGTATCCGCTTTTTATTTTTTGAATTTGGAATTATATGAATATATTGTGTATACAAAGATAAATTAATTTAAAATTAAGCTACAAAGAGACCATTTCCTACTTACCAGACGGGTAAGAATCCAAGTATGATAATACACCCTGTGGGCATGGCTTCAGTGAAATAAGCACTTTCATTCATTACAGTGGGATTATAAATTGCTACAACCATGCTAGAAGGAATCTGACAGCCTCTACCTAAATTCCAAATGCTTATGTTCTTTCACCTAGCAATTCTACTTCTGGGAACTTATCCTATACATACACTCCACACATGGGAAATGATATATAAAAGGTTACTTACTGCAATATTATTTGTGACAGCAAAATGCTGGCAATACTCCAAATGTCCCAAGTAGACTGGTTAAATTATAGCAATACAGACAACTGAATATTACACACACACACACACACACACACACACACACAACATGTATGTGCATTAGCATACATATATACATGGAAGTCTCTCTATGTTCATTTGTAATGATCCATAGGTCTAGTAAGTACATAAAGCAAGGTGCAGAATTTATAGTATGTTAACTTTTGTGTAAAAAAAGAGGAGGAGGGGGGCCTGGGTGTCTCATCGGGTTAAGTGACCCACTCTCGATTTCAGCTCAGGTCATGATTTCAGGGTGGTGAGATGGAGCCTCGCATCAGGCTCCACCCTCAGCAGGGAGTCTGCTTCCCTCCTCCCTGGGCCCCTCCAGAGGCTCACACGTGTGCACACTCTCTCTCTAATAAATAAATACATCTTTAAAAAAAAGAGGAGGAAACAGCGGTTTTTGAATCATATGAATGTACAGCCTATTCCGAAAATTTGAAGTACTGCTGAAAAATTTTAACTTATATCTTTGTATTTTTTCACCTAGATGTAATTATGATTTTGATGATCTCAGAAGAAATGTATCTTGAAAATGTTCTGAGTCGACTTGTATGGACTATAACCATGGGCGCAGTATTAAGGTAGCAAGGTGATTAAATAAAACCTCGTGCTAAGCTTAATACTACTCAACACCAAGCCAATTTTAATAACAATGTTACAGAGTCTTTAAAAGTAACAGTTGTTTTTGTGACAAATTTAGTAAAAAAATTTTTTGTTTGTTTTCAGATCGAGAAAATCCAGAAGGATGAAGTGTCCCTCTCTTCCACCCGGGCCCTTGACCCTCTCTCTCTCTCTGCACCTCACCCAGCACCCTACTGTCTCTGTCATCTCTCCACCCTCCTCTCCTTTCCCTTCCCTTGTTTTCTCTCAGCATTCACACAGGCTAACTTTTCTTCCATCGCCAAAACCTCTTTACGTTAACCCTTGGGACCTACTATACCTTTTCTTTTCAAGAGAGGAGTCAACACTCACTCTACTTTCTCACCTCCTCTTTGTTCCT
The DNA here is from genome assembly GCF_037043125.1 of Eumetopias jubatus. Lineage (NCBI taxonomy): Eukaryota > Metazoa > Chordata > Mammalia > Carnivora > Otariidae > Eumetopias > Eumetopias jubatus. The sequence continues at coordinate 70,480,685 of NW_028274823.1, read as the reverse complement.
CAATTGCTGTCTTCTGTTTTCATAATTCTACCGGAGCTGTTCTTGATAAAGATGCCCAGTGACTTCCTATTACCCACCCCAGCGGATGTTTTTTAGCTTAGTTCTTAGCTTAGGAGACTATTCTCTATTGCATTTGATAGTGAACAAGTCTTTGACTCTCATCCTTTTGGCTGAAATGATGCCCACTTTCCCCTGGTTCCTTCCATACATCTCTGACCATTTCCTTCTCTTTCTCTTTTCTAGGTTCCTCTTCTCCATCTCTCAGTCTCCAAGGTTCTGCTTTTGATCACTGCTTTTCTCACTCTCAACTGCTCTCGGGTGATCACATTCCTTTCATAGTTTCAACCATGTACTGATGGCTTCCAAACGTATACCGCCAGCCCAGACTTCTCCCCAGAGCTTATGAGATAATTCCATGGGCTTGTGCCAGTGGTACTGCAAAGGGAACACATCCAGAACAGAATCATCTACATGCCCTGGAACCTGCTTATCCTCTGGTTTAATGACATCTCTTTCCCAAGTTACCCAAGTTACCCAAGTGCGACATCTAGTTACCCTTGGCTCCTCATGCCTTCCTGACCCCACCTCCTCACCGCCACTCCCCACCCCCAAATCAACTGCCCTGCCCTATTTAGCACATGAGTCATATGGTGCTACTACCAAAATATTTCTTGGATTCATCTATATCTCTTCGTCTCTACTTCCACATCCTCCTTAAAGCTTTAATCAGTCATCTTCTACTTGGATTACTCAAAAATGCCTTAATTGGCACCCTGGTCTCCCGTCCTTTCAATCTGTCCTCAACATGGCACCTACAGACATGATTTATCTCAAGTCCCAACCTGACCATATCGCTCACTGCTTGCCACCCTTGAATAGCTTCCTGTCCTCTACAATCAATCACATAAGAGCACTTTTGGAAATGCTGATGCCCAAACCATACTTAAGCCCAATTAATCAGCATCTCGAGAGGTGGGGCCTGGGATCTGAATTTTCCTGCATCCAAGGTGACTGTAGTGTACAGCCAGGGTTGAGACTCAGTAACCCGTAAGATAAAGTTCCAGGTCCTTGATGAGAATCACCAGCCCGGCTGCCGCCTCTCTCCAACCTTCTCACCCGCCATCCCACCGTAGTCTCTCTGGTCTCGTGATTTTTACTTTCTGGGTACTTTCAAATCATGCTGTCCCCTCTGCTGGACTACCCTCCTCCCCACTCCCTTAGGCAGTTCACTCTTCCTCACATTGTGAAAGACCGAGCTCGGCCACCACCTCCTCTTGGAACCCTCTCGGACACTACCTCCATGACCCGGCTAGTGGCAGGTTCCCCCTCTCCGTGTGATCCCAGGATCCTATGCACCTTCACTTATTGTATCCACCACACCGTAATGTAGTTATTTTTTGCTGGCTCCCATGAAAGAGGTTCTTGAGGGCAGGGGTTATGATTAAATCATTTTTGTATCCCAGCACCTGACAAAGAACAGACATTCAGATATTTGAGTGAATCAATTAAAAAGTGAATGTCCACATAGAATTTTGGTAATCTTTAACTCAACTTTATTTTTTTTTTAAGATTGTATTTATTTAGTTACTTGACAGAGAGAGCACAAGAGGGGGGAGCAGCAGGGAGAGGGAGAAGCAGGCTTCCCGCTGAGCAGGGAGCCTGATGTGGGGCTCGATCCCAGGACCCTGGGATCGTGACCTGAGGTGAAGGCAGCTGCCTAACTGACTGAGCCACCCAGGCGCCCCAAAACTCAACTTTAATAAATACAATTACAGAGTATTTTGTCAGCTGCCTAAATTAGGATTATTTTAAATTCATTTTTACTGAAGCAACAAATACAACAATAATGAGACCGGTTACTACTGAGGCACACTCAGTTAGCTTCAGGAATAAATTCTCCATGATGCCCAAGCTGCAAGTATCAACATCACGCATGTATCTCTAACTCCCTTAATCTCATACAGGCGGTCCCCCATCATGCCACGGGACCACTGGCCCAGCAGGGCTAGCAAGGTGTTGGCAGAGACTGGACAAAGATCCAATCTTCCTCCTCTAAGCCGTGGACCACAAAAGGCCGTGGTTCTAAAAGCAAACTGTCGCTGAAACCCTGACTGCCCACCCTCTTTCACCAGTGGTGCAACGAAGCCACTCCGAAAAAGCGGGGCCTTTGCCTCAGCCACGGGGGCAAGGCCTTCAAAACCGTAAGTGGCAATTTTAGGTTGGCAGGGGTAGAGAGAATGCTCTTTGACCAAATCACTCCTGGAAAATTAAAAAGTGGTACTACTGAGCTAGAGAGTAAAATATGCTGAAGACAAGTTTATGAATGGAAAGCCTTTTACCTGATTCAATTTTGTTAAGTATTTTTCTCGCACACTGTACAAAGGCCTCTTCCACATTCTCCCCCGTTAGTGCACTTGTTTCCAAAAACATCAGCTCTAAAAGTGACAGCAAACAAAATGCGAAGCTACGTTTAGAAGGCGATCACAACTGAGGTACTGACAGCCTGTTGAGGATTTTCTCCGAAGAGCAGGCAAAATGGAATCTGTTACTTAAAAACCACATATTTCTGCGAATACAGAATCAATAAATGTCAATATATTTTGTTAAATGCTAGAAGAACTCTCAGCCTTCCTCAACAGTGTCGGGTATCTTGTGCTGGCGCTTGTCTGTCGAAGATGCACAGTGAGGAAGCAGGCTGCCTGAAGCTGCCCGACTGTCGACATGAGATGAACATTCTCCCAATACTCTTCGCGTCACCACAGATACCACGGCGGGGGGCGGGGGGCGGCTACACTGCAACTTGTCATCCTGCCGGTGACGAGGTCCTCCCTGGACTCCTACTTTTCTTACCCACCAGAGCAGATACTAACCCTTGCTTCTGTATTTACGAGCTCACGATAGCTTCTGTTCTTCTCACATGCTTATTTGCTTAGCATAAAACCAGTCAATTTGTAAGAATATAATTTGGTAGTCCTAGAGTCCAACTGAAAATCGAGACTAGGATATTTTAGTTCTTGACTGGTTCTAAAAACTACAGTTCTTTAAAATGTCTCAATTCTGATCATTCCGTTATCTGTAAACAACCATTAATTTTATGTCATTCTCTGGTTTTCTATATGGAAATTCAGAGAATTTTCAAAGGCGTATAACCAAATGGCTTCAATTTAATGTAAGTAAAATAAAACCAATAAGCCCAGTATTTCTTCCACTGCTTTCCCCTTCTATTTAGAACTAATGTTTTACCAACTTAGCTCCAAATTACATTAGAAAAAAGGACAGGCCATCATGTGATTAGGGCCTTTAAAAATTATTACAAACTTAACTTTAGACCAAGGCCTGTGCTTAGACCAAAAAGTCATTAGAGAATATTAGTACATTTGCTTTTATCATCATCGTAACCTTTGCAGGCAGAATGCAATATAGTGAAAATATGCTAAGTCAGTCTAACTTTACCTAAAACGCTAGGAAATTTCACATTTCTTAAGTAACGTTTAATCTTAAAATTCCAATAGATGTAAATTCAAAGCAATGTTATTACCCCCCAAATCTGCCCATTTGAAAAGCAGTAGCAGGTAAAAGGTCACTTGCCATTTTCTTGCGCAAATCTGGAAGCTTCTAAGAAAGTAACTTCACGATCTGCATCTAGGTCCTTCTTGTTCCCACAGAGGATGATCACAATGTTCTGACTCGCTAGCATTCTGGCATCTGTTAACCAATTAGTAAGCGCATTGTAGGTTTCTCGGCTGCGTAATATAAGATTGTGAAAATAGTACATGTATTTTATAAAGCTAGCAACTCTTTCCAGGCATTCACACTACTCACACACTGCTTTCGCACACGTCAGGGTAACGTCGACAACCTTTAAGGTAACACAGGCAGCCTGAATGCCCCATTACACACCATACCACAGGGTGTGATTGTTGTTTCCAGAAAAACGAAACCGTAACTCAGATATTTTGCTGTTTGATTTTGCCCGATCAAGGTGCAAAAGGAAGCAGACGTTCCTTTATTCATTTTACAAATATTTACTGAGCTCTTAACACTTAGCTCAATTATGTGCGGCATGAATGAGCAAGATCTAACATCTGCTGCATTTACAAGCTCTGTGCAATATGGTGGCACTTTGTCCCGGAGGAATTTATCACGTTCTTTATAAGGACTCTTGTGACACAGACTCTATCCCCCTTTTCCATGAGAAATCTGAACCCAGAGAGTTTAATTAAGTTGCCCCAAGTCACACAAGCAGCCAGCGGCAGAGGCGGGGCTTGACCAGGTCTGTCTAACCCCAGGACGCACTCTGAGATCTACTGTTTTCGGCTCGGATACATCTGGGGATACGTCTGCTCTGCCGGCACACCTGGACAGCCGAATGACTTCGCACATTAGCAAGCTGAGCCTTCCACCACCGGAGCAAGTGTGGGCGGGCTGGGCCAGGAGCTGCCCGTTTCCTCGCCAGTGTGCCTCATCCGGGACAAGCAGACTGGGTGTGCGTCTCAGCAACAGAGTGACACCCTCTCTGCCGCGCAAGTTCCTACCCAGACGGCCACGGGCCGATAGAGTGGAGATGGTATTTTTAAGGTGGTGTCAGCAAACACTGAGATCGGCACTGTCTGATGGGACTTCTGCAAGGACAAGAATGTTCTATAACCGACACTGTCCCACACAGCAACCACCAGACACACGTGGCTGCTGAGCACTTGAGATGTGGCAAGTGAGACCAAGGAGCTAAGTTTTTAATTTAATTTGTGATATGGGGGTGGTAGCTACACACAGGACAGTGCACTCAGATTTTTATCATGTGCCAAGAGCTTTACATTAACCAATTTAACAACCTGAAAAATCTCCTAACACAATCAGCATTACTCCACGTAACAGACAAGGAAACTGAAGTCCAGACAGCTAGAGCACCTTGCCCGAGGACATCACACGGCTAGTAACCTGGAACTGGGGTCTGAACCCAGGCAATCTGGGCACAGAGCCTGTGCCCTCAACGTTCATCAATGTCAATTACTTCTAATAATTTACCATACGTAAACTTTCACCTTGTGAACCCTGAGGAATATGTCAAAGCATCAAAGCATCATGCTAAAAAACACTATGAGACACTAGGGATGCTTTATGTATCTAAAACCTCACCCAAAGATTTCCTTACCGGTTAAGTAGTGGTAGGGGTTGGCTCAAACACCTCTACGACCCCAAATGAAAGGACTGAGGGGATTCCAGATTCCCAGCCACACTGCCTGCCCCGACACACAAAACACACACTACACGCAGGTGCGCCTTGGGAAGACCAGACTTTGGGGAGCAGAGCCCCAAGCTGCCTCCCCCGTGGGGGAGTTCACATTACCTGGTGATGTCATAGACGAGGAGCGCTCCCGCAGCACCTCTGTAATAACTTCTCGTCACAGACCTGAAAGAAATATACTGCTTTTACTTCCAGCCAATCGAGATCCTTTACTATTGAGCACCGTCACCCATTTTTCTTTGTAAACCTTGACATGGAGACAGATGCTGCTTAAAACAGAAATGACTCAGACATCTGAATGTATGTATGAGGGGCTCTTCTGTCTGATTTATGTCACAGAAATGCCGGGAAGTGGGGGGACGTTAGGCTGAGACAAATACGTCATTTTCTGACAGGTAGATGAAGCTCTCTTATGGAACTTAAGATGATCTTTGAACGTACAGGGAGAGGCGAAGCGCTTGGGAGCTGGATGGACACGAAGTGCTCAGCACTGCTTCCTCTGGGGGGGTTCCAGGCCTTCCCTGCGTCCCTGCAGAGCTGCCCCCTCCTCTTTCCCAGGGAGAAGGAAAGTCCGCGGATGGGCACTGGCTCATCTTCCGACCAGGAACACACAGCCACCCCCACCCCCCCACTTACTAACAAGGAAACACGGCTTCATCTACCTTCCCTGTCTCCACCGAGAGTGCCTCTGAACGTCTTAGCCGTTCTCACGGTCCTGCGGGGTACTTTCGGTGACACTTTTTCCCCTGTATTACCAGTCTCTCCCCCTTTGTTGTATTTTTTCTCCATTAGCAACATAAAATGTGTTCTGGTACCTCCTACTTTAAAATACGCGGAGATATGCAGCACGATCCTTTCAGAGCTCTTCTCTGCATCTGAATTCCTCCGTCTTTGCTGTTTCCTTCTCCTCACTTCGTGTCCTGTCTGTGTCCCCTACTCTGCGGCGCTGAGCCCAGCGGCATTTCTTGGTCCTCCTCCCTCCACCTTGCCTCGCCCCTCCCCGGACGCCTCCCTCACCCCACCTCTGCAGCCACCACCTCCTCCTCTCCCACCAGCCAGCTCCCCTTCTCCAGCTCTGGGTCATTCCTCTGAGCCTGCCCTGTCTGTACCGGACTTCCTCAGTGCTGGGGCTCAGGCCTGGGTTTTGTTTTCTATTCACACCTGGACTCCAATGTCCTCTTCAGCTCAGCCTCCTTCTGTAAGATCCAGCTGTTGCCCCAACATCTCCACATGACTGCCAACTGAACGTGTCGCACTTCACATTCATAGGACAGAACACTCTGCTTCCCAGCCTGCAGGTCCATCCTGGTTTGGGGTGAGGTTGGGCACCACCATCCCTCTGTTTATACAGCCAGAAAGCTCTGCGTTTCTGACCCATCAGTCAGGTTCTGTCGCACTAACTGAACATATCCTACATTGTGCATGTCCTGCCATCTTCATTGGTACCATCATAATCCAAATCACCAAGTCTCTGCCTGGACCCCTGCAGTCACCTATGGCTGGTGTCCCCACTGCCATGCATGTCCCCACTGCCACTTGTGTCCCTTCGGTCCATTTTCCTGAGCAACCAAACTCATCAAGACCTACAAGGCTCCCTGTGCTCAGGGGCTGGAGATTGAGTTCAATCCCCAAGGGGCAATGATTTAATCAGTCCTATTTACCTATTGAAACCTCAAAAAGAAACCCTAAATGATGGAGTTTAGAGACCTTCTGAGTTCACTAACACTTGGAGGTGCTGGGAGGGTAGTGCTTCCAAAGAGGGCATGGGAGCTCAGCACTCAGTTCCTATATCCAATGCCCGATGCATCTCTTCCATTTGGCTGTTCCTGGGTTATATTCTTTATAATAAACTGGCAACAATAAATACTGTGCTTTTTCTAAGTCCTGTGAGTCACTCTAGCAGATTATTAAACCTGGGGGATGGGTCATGGGAACCTGTGACTGGTGTATGAAGTGGGAGCAGGTCTGTGGGATGGGACCCCTAGTCTCTGGGGCCTGATGCTAACTCCAGAGAATCAGAACTGAGTTGAACTGTTGGCCTCAGAGTTGGTGTTGGAGAACTGGAGAGCTGGTATGGAAAATCCTGCTCCCCCCCCCCCCCACCAATTTGGTGTCAGAAAATAGGCACCACAGAACACTGCCTCCCTTTAGGGCAAAAAGAGAACTGGGGACCTTATCAAAAATAAACAAAAGGACTCATTATGACTTTGATACTTTGAAAAGGGCAGCTATTTTTAAACGTATTTTTAGCTCCTGAACTCCAAAGGCAGATAGGTAGCCTGAAGCTTCCCCTTTCTACCTTTAGATTGCTCTACAGAGGGGCATATGCTTTAAGAAATGGCAGACAGGCGCCGCGTGAGCAGGATCCAATCATTAGTTCTTCCCGGGGTCACCTCTCCAAGGGGGGGAGGGCTCTTTTCCACATATGTGAAGAGACAACTCTTTTTCTGTTTTAGTTTCTAGAAACTAGCAGGTTTCTAGAGAAAGAGGTATGTAAGAGTTCTCCTCAAGAGAAACTAAATTACATCTACTACTAAGTCATTTATTTCACTGTACCTTGACATATGGTGTCTAACAAGTTATTCAACTATGCTTAAGAAAAGTACTTTTTTGAGGTATTTAATTTTCTCAAAAGTGATATAAACCAGAGTAATACAGGCATCTAGTTTGAAAAGCAAATATTGCTAACAGGCCCAACGTGAAAGTCTGCAGTCTCCTGCCTCACTCTTCCCTGGGAGCCCCACTCCCAAGGCCTTCGGATTTGATCTTTTTCCTAAATTAAGTCATTAACGGAATACACGTAAAACGTCTTTGTGCTAGATTCTACCCTGGGCTTTGGAGAAGCAACAACAACAGAATACAAATGTCCCTTCTTTCATGGATCTTAGTGTTGTTTTTCTGGGTTTTGCTTCCATATTTCTATAAAATGCTTATGAAACTATTTGACTTACGAGTTTCAGGGCTTACTGCCTTCCTGCTTTGGTAAGACTCTATCTCCCTCATACGCTCCCAGCCCCTTCCCTGCATCTCCTCCTCCTCCTGTTGGGCAGCACCTTCGCCTGACGGCCGCCCTGTGACACCTATGTCCTGGCTCGTCTCCCCAACTGGGTCCCCTGTTGGCTGGACATCACCTTCCTCTTTCAGGGTTTACTTCCTCGTGCTGATGAAGTATATCCTCCTGAAGTTTCTAAGAAAGAATACGTGAAAAGATAACCTTTGTTTCTCCTATACTTGAGTATCTAAAGGCCTTCTGACTTTATTCTCACACTTGATTGACAGTTTGGTGAAGTTTAGTATTTGGGTTGGAAAGGAATTTTTCATGCAAGGCTTCAGTATCTTGTAGCTTCCGAAAGTTGCTGTTGAACAGTATAATGCAATTCCTCTTGCTAGTCCTTCAGGGTGACTGTTTTTCTTCTTGGGATCTTTTTGTATTTTCACTTCATCCTTGCCCTCTGAAATATCACCTGATATACACTAGTTGGAACTGTTTTCCCCATTCATTTGTGTTTGGTGTGAGGTGGGCCCAGTACATCTGGGATCTCGTTTCTTTGGTAGAAAATTACAGAGATTAGGCTGTTTTATTGGGGAAGCCAACATGTCAGTATATTTAGGCCTTTCCTTTGGAGCTATTCATTTTTGTCTCTCCTGCCTGAGAGTACATATACACCTGACTGCCAGCAACCGGGAAGAGGCGGGAGAGGGGGGCTAGGGGTTGCAGACTTGCACTAATTTCCCTCTTTTCAGTCCTTCCCTCATCCCTGCCTCTGCTGGGCCTTATGATGCATGCTGACCCTGCTTCAACTCAAGAGACTGAACTCCTCATGTGGGTGCATGCACACGCATATGGAAACCCTAACCCTCCCTCCTGCAGAACCCCATGCTTCCTCATCCTGACCTTTTCCGGGATTCAGCAGGAAGAACGGGCCTCCAGCTCACCGGCCTTCCCCCATTATAGGCACTGAACGTGCAGCTCCCTCGGCTTTCAGTCAGTCACCATCCACTTCTTATCGCTACCATTTTTTTTTTTTTTTTTGAAATCTCTTCATCATAACTACGTACTCCCCCTTTCTGGGTCTTTCTGAGTTCATGCCATTTCAGTTGTTTCAGAGTCATTTCAGTGAGGGTTTGGGGGAAGAAAACATAAGTCTGGATTGAATCCACAATGTTTAATCAGTGGTTCCAGAAGAATGATTGTGATTAAAAATTTTGAAGCAAACAATTATTGAACATTTCAAATACAATATACACCTGACTCTAATGCTATAAGTGAGAGTTTTATTTAACTAAATTTTAAGACTGTGCATATCTGTGCTATTTTGATTTTGTGTATCTGTTCAAACACCACTACTACAATATTAATCTACTTTCTTGCTTCAGTAGTTACAGAATATTAAACATGTAACCTCATCTGCAGTGGTCTGGGGTCATCATCCCAAACACCAATTATGACTGTAGTGTAATAAAAATGTACAGGAGAGAATATTTGGTGGAATGTATATCAACCATCAGAACATGCTCTAGTTAGTATAAAACAAACAAAAATGCCAAAAGAGGTTTTTAAAAATTCTCCTTTAAAAGTGAAAGACAGATAAAAACTGCTGTGCTATTACTTTGCCTTAATTTTAATCTAAAAGTATTACTGCAGGATATGCAATGCCACGTCCTCCCAATGTACTCACTGGTCCCAAAGACTAAATTAGCCTCTACATTAGAGTGCGCTCACTCGAGAGATTCGAATGCATTCTTTAGTAAATCAATGCTGCATGGAGAAAACTTGACTTTTAGCTTGTCTTAAAGCTTCCAGAGGTGAAGTTTCTGAAATCTGTGCGGGGAGGAGGAGACTATATATATGAAGAGACTATAATTGGTTATTTCAAATCCAATTTTTAAATATTTTTATTAAATCAGAGAGAAAGCTACCTGAATCGTTCTTGGCCTGCTGTATCCCATATCTGTAACTTTACATATTTACCACCAACATTTATTATCTTTGAACCAAATTCCACTCCTATTGTATGATTTGAGTCATCTTTGACTGAAAAAGAAAAAGAACAAGATATTTATTTTAGAACATTAAAGAAACAGACTTACAGATTTAAACAAGCAAAATCAAGGGTTAAAGTCAATGGAAATGTAATTTACTGTAGCCTTTCATTTCTCCAATAGTCAGCTGATAAGAAGCACTCACTGTTTTAAACAAAATACACTTAAACACTTTAAACAAAAGTGTTTTACTTTTGTTAAAGTACACTTTAAACAAAACAAAATACACTTTAAACAAAATACATTTAAACAAAATATTCCTGTTCTGAAAGAGATGATAAGGCTCTTTCACAAAACCCCTAAAGCAAACCATTCATTTTAAAGCCTAGGCTTGGAAGTGGCTATGGCACATGAGAATCATATCTACCTGCCCACTGGGAGGGCACTCACACACAGGGACTGCATAAAATACCTGGGTGCCGGCCTAAAGGGCTTAGAGCCCAGTGGCAGACCTGCAACTCAGTCAGGAACGAGGTGGTGACCGTTTCCACTATTTGAATGGATAAATAGTCCAAAGAAATAAAAGGGAAGGAAAAGTACTTCCTGTAGCCCCCAAAAGAAACTTGATGGATACCAAAGATTAAGGGAAAAAGAGGAAAAGATAAACAAAATAAAACAACACCAAACAACAAAAATTCTGAGCATATGATAGCTGTGAGTTTGCATGAATTTGAGGATTGTGTGGCAGTAATTTAGAATGAATTTGTTGGAGAAGTCAATACTATCTATTTTGGGAGGCAGGCAAAATAGGTAGCTTGCTAAACCCACCTAGAATGAACTGTCTGTGAAAAAAACACTTCTGTGGTGATGAAGAGCTGAGCTATCACCTAGTATTATGGCTACACAGCCCATGACTGACTTACACTTTATGACTGTAGGGCAGAATCTAAGTGCACTAGAAGAAATCACGAATGCCACTTGATGGTGTGTTGAGTGTTCCCTGGGGCCAGGGGTGAAGGGATGACAGGTCAATACTGACCACACCCGCCTGTCTGAGATGATGTGGAACTAGCGTGGACATTCTCGAATTCAAGCTACCAAGAAACCTCAGAGTAAAAGCCTCAAAGGGTGATGGCTAAAGTCCAGGGGCGTCCTGATTACAGCATGGCCACAAGACGAATAAAGTGAAGCCTTTCCCATCGTGCTGTAGACCGTGCAGACTAACCCAACACACATACCCATCTCCTTGGTGAGGAGTTAGGGGAGGACTGTCAAGGGAGAGCTTGCCACAGGGGCAGGATGCAACGATAAGGAGGCGGGTTCTGGACCCAATATCCTTGGGGCATTTTTTTCTGAGATGCTACAACGCAGTCTTGGCAACTTGTGAAGAGACCTGGACTCCCCCAGTGAGTGAATACTTGTTACATTCAGTGAGGACTGGCTCCGTGTCACTAGACAGAGGTCCCAAAAAGCTCTTGGATAATGAAAACGGAAGTAGCAGAATATATTTCTACAGTTTTATTCTTCAAAGCTCCTTGCCAAGGACTCCCTCTGCTGTTTCCCCATTTTACCCACCACCACTCAGGCGCACATGCTTACGATGCACTGCAGTTCAGTGAAGGTAAATCTGTTTTTGTGCTTTCACCCGACTGCCATGAAATAGGTCATCCTCCACAATTCTTTCCATGATTGTAAAAGCAGTTTATTTTAAGGGTCTTTCAAACTTACAAGTCTTTTACAATACTTTGGAATTAAACATTCAATTTCCCTTACCAAAACAGTGAAAGCCAATGGCAACAAGATGGGTCTGCGGTCAAAAGACCTGGACTTGAGTCTAACCAACTCTAGGGGACCATACCAAGGGCACACACCCCCTAACTGCTCTAAAGCTGCTTCTTGAACCTGCAAAACAGAACTGATGACAATAACCACCTTCACTACAGTATAAGCCACAGAGGACCCAACAGGACTGTTTTATCTACAATGTACTATTCGGGCTTCTTGGGCGGCTCCCTGTCAGGAAAGCAAAGTCCTCTGCGGCCTTCTGCCTCACCATGTTGTATTTCAACATCTGCAATGTACTGGAGTATCTGGAAAATGCACAGTATGATAATATATTGAACAATGAACCAACATAAAACTGAAATAACTTAATAAAAACTCAGTCGTATTGCTAGAAGTTTAATATAACAAACTTTTAATGTTACTTTAACATACTTTTAAACTATAAGTTTTTTCCTGAAATAATATTCAGAAGTTTTGCTATAAACAAATCTGAGCAAGAGAGCACTCAGGGGAAGACATGCATCAACACTGACCATCTGATGTCACTTACATTTTTTTTCTATAAACTGATGAAGCAAGCAAGACTTGCCAGTTCCTGCATTTCCAATAACCAAGAACTTAAACAAAAAATCTGAAAAACAAAAAGAGACCATGAAAAATAACTTTAAAACATGTGCTACAAATTTATTTAGGCTATGATCAAAAAAAGTTAATAAAATCTTACTTGTTAATGTAACAGAAAAAAAGAGGCAACTATTCTGTGAAAACAACAAAAAACACGTCAACTTACATTTTCACCTTTTTGATATTTGGCTTACATGCCAGCTCAGTGGTTTTCCAAACACTGCTCATGGGAAAACTTCCTTCGATGTTGGAAGTTTGAAGACTATTCTTGTAAAATTCATCCCTTTGCTAGTCACTATTCAAAGAAATATGAACAAGCAGGGACAAAAATAGTCTAGAAGTTTCAAGTTTTCTGTACAAAAGAAAAACCCTGGGAAACTTCTAGGCTTTGAGAAGTCCACGCCCTTCTTCTTTTTTTAAAATAGGTATGTTTCCCCCACTCTTGCAGATTTTTGTGGTCTTGCTTCTATTCCCTTATCTGCACCTTGAGGGAAGGACAGCTTAAGCCAAGTTTGGGTCAGTATTCAAAGTAGGAAATTTGTCTCACTCAGTGTAAAAAGAATTCTTCATTTCTTCTTTACACAGAGTAATATATTTAATTTGGAATATGATTTTCCATAAAATGGAAAGGAAGACTCTCCAGAATTTGTTAATCGAATTAGCATAATGTAGCATCAGTAGCCCCATGCTGCCTTACTGATTAAGAATGTTAGTTCTGCTGAGACCAGGAGCTGCAGAGGACCCACTCCCTCCTCCACCCCTCACACTGGAATTTCTGTTTTGTTCAATATCTTCTTCTACTTAAAATATAAAGCCCAATACACTGTAAAGTTGACCCTTGAACGACTATGTGGTTTCACTTATATGTGGATTTTTTACAGTACAGTACTATAAATGTATTTTCTCTTCCTTGTGATTTTCTTTTTTAAAAAGATTTATTTACTTAAGACAGAGAGAGTGCACACTCACGAGAAGGGGCAGAGGGAAAGGTAGAGACAGAATTTCAAGCAGATTCCATGCTGAGGGTGGAGCCTGATGCAGGGCTCGACCTCACAACCCTGAGATCATGACCTGAGTCAAAACCAAGAGTTGGATGCTTAACTGACTGAGCCACCCACGTGCTCCCCCCGACCTTGTGATTTTCTTTAAAGATTTTATTTATTTGACAGAGAGCGAGCATGAGCAGGGAGGAACAGAAGCAGAGGGAGAAAGAATCTGAAGCAGACTCTGTACTGAGTGTAGAGCCCTACTCAGGGCTTGATCCCACAACCACAAGATCATGACTTGAGCTGCAACCAAGAGTTGGATGCTTAACCGACTGAGCCACCCAGGTGTCCCCCTCCTTGTGATTTTCTTAATAGCATTTTCTTTTCTCTAGCTTGTTTTATTTTAAGAATATGGTATATAATACATATAATATAGAAAACACATGTTAACTGATTGTTTATGTTATCAGTAAGGCTCCAGTCAACAGTAGGATTATTAAGAGTTAAGTTTTTGGGGAGTCAGAATTTATATGTGGGTTTTCAACTGTGCTGAGGGTTGGTGCCCTTAACCCCTTTGCTGTTCAAGAGTCAACCATATAAGTTGCAAACAGAAAAAGGTGAGAGCCAAATAAAGATGCTGCCAATACGTAGGAAACAGTAAATACTGACAAAGAAAAGAATTTGTATTTGCAAATTGAAATGTTTCTTATGTACACAGAAAAATGAGTATCACAAATCTATGCGATCCTGGAACAAAAACTCATATATCTAGACATAGACTTTGGCTTGATTCTCATTCAACTGTTATTTTCTGCTTTGGAAGTTTTGCTTAAATGTACTTTATTATGGTAATTGTTACCTAGATTGTACCATAGCCCCAACACGCAAAAGAGTAACATATCCACTGAACTGCACCTTGCTGGACAAAAGACAAGTAAGACATGTAATTTCCACATGTAAAAATTCCTCCAAACTTTTTTTTAAAAAGATTTATTTATTTATTTTTATTTGAGAGACAGAGCTGGGGGGGGGGCGAGGAAGGCAGAGAGGGAGAGAATCTCAAGCAGACTCCTTGCTGAGTGCAGAGCCTGATGAGGGGCTTGATCTCATGACCCTGAGATCATGACCTGAGCTGAAACCAAGAGTCAGATGCTTAGCCAACTGAGCCACCCAGACAACCCTCCAACAAACTCTTCATACTCTACCTCTTGTAGCTCAAACAGGTAAGTATTCATACTATAGTAGAAAACCTTTTTGTTTGAAAATCCTTTTGGGTGAAACATCTAGAAATGCTGGATAAAATATACCACATTTAAAAAAAAATGCATAGCTGAGCTTTTAGGAAAGAAAGGAAAATTCTAGATGCTTGGGAAAGAGAAGAAACAGAAAAAAGCAGTAGGGGCCCAGATGTGTCAGTATGGAGTTTTAAAACGTGTGTGGGACAGAGAATAAGAGTTTGTATCCAGGTGAAGGAGGGAGTAGAGAGCTAAATCTGAGCTCTTTTCAAGGCTCGGCCTGAAGTGAAAGGGTAGGCTGGAGGAAAAAAATCTATTCACTAGCTCAGGGAAATGAGGAGCCTTCTTTCACTCTGCCTGGCCTCTTAACAAATGGGAAAAACTTCTCCCTTTGAAGTTTAATCATGGGCTCGTATAATAAGTGGGTTTGGAATTCAAATTTAAATAACTATGTGGACAATGAACCTCTAAATCAAGAAATGAGCAACAATAAAAATGAAAGTGACATGACTAGGATGCCTGGAAGAATTACTTTGTCAGGACACACAGGATTCTCACATTTACGGCTCCTTGAAGATGAGCTCACAATCTAAAATTACAAAACACTCAAGGAAACAATCCATCACAAGTGAGTCAGCCATCTGCAGACAGATGACGCTTCCAAGAATTTGATTTAAAAAAAAAAAGAACTTAATAAAGTACAGTTGATCCTTGAACAACACAGGGGTTAGGGGCACTGACACTACTCCCCTCCCCCATCCCATGTTGTGCAGTTGAAAAACCCACATATAACTTTCGACTCCCCAAACACTTCACTAATAGTCTACTGGTGACTGGAAGCCTTACTGACAACATAAATAGTAGATTTACATATATTTTCCATGTTACATGTATTATACACTATATTCTCACAATAAAGCGAGCTAGAAAAAGAATGTTACTAAGAAAATCATAAGGAAGAGAAAATACATTTACATTACCATACTGTAAAAAAATTCACGTGGAAGTGGACCTGCGCAGTTCAAGCCTGTGTTATTCATGGGTCAACTATCTACTCAAAATGACTAATACCATAAAAAAAGGAATTTAATTTATAAGAATACAATAATATGAAAGAATTGGTAGATTTCTAGAATGTGTCCAGAAATAAAAATTGCAGTCTTTAAAATTAATGAATGGATGGGTTAAAAAGAGGAATCAATAAAAATGAGGAGAAAATTTATGAACTGGACTAGAGACTGAAGAAAATTACCAGAAGGCAGAACAAAGAGTTGAGAGGAGAGGAAACCATGTGGATTTAAGAAACATGGAGGGTTGAAGGAAAAGATCCAATACAGGTCTAACAGGTGTTTGGGAATGGAAAAATAGAGAATGCAGTACAGAGCCAATATTAAAAGAAATCATGACTAAGAATTCAACAGAATTAAAACTAGGACTGTCAGATCAAAAATAACTGTGAACCATGAGAAGGATAAATAAGAGTAAGTCCACACTTAAACACATCATCATCACAGTGAAACGGAAGAACAAAGACTATAAAGGCAGTCAGGAAGAATGGAAAAATTCCCTATAAAGAAAGTAGGTTCTTCACCCCAAGGTCAGAAGGCAGTGAGATAGTATCTTCATGGTGTTGAAGGAAGGAGCATAAAAACAAAAACTGTCTAGTGTAGAATGCAATGTACAAGAAATTATACTCAATGCCAAGGTACACCTCTGCTTCCAGAAAGTTGGAATAGAAGTACTTTTTCCTATTCTTCCTGCTCAGTACAACCTAAGACACTAGATATTATATATAAAGGAAACATATGGAGACTTTAAAAAGCGTAGCAAAGAAGGCAGACTGGCCAGGGACCTCGGGGCCTGAGAAAAGAAGACACAGGGGTGAGTTCTTTGGGTTTTCCTTTCACCTCACATACCCCAGACTTGGAGCTGAACAAGCTGGCAACTGGAAATGGCAATGGGTGCAGATTTTAAAAAACACCCACAGAAAGCTGCTCTGTCTAGCCCCAGGGCCAGCTAAGGGCAGCCTAGCAAGTGAGAAAACTTTTACACATCAACGGCTCTACTGCAGCCCAAACAGCACAGGAGAATCTGTGACCCCACCTCTACCCGTGCCAACAAAGGCTGAGTAACAGGGTGGGGTGGGGGGGCTGGATATCCCCCAGTGAGGCCTGAGAACCTCATTACAGCAGGGTGGTGTCTGAGAAGCCCAAGCACGGAGCTGAGACTCTCATCCCAGGTAGCTGGTTACAAGCCGCCCCAGCCCTCACCACAGTGTCATGGAGACCATGGTGGTGGTGATGTGGGAGCCGCAGAACGCTGGTGCTCTCAGCCCCACCCAGCAGTAACAAGGAGCACTCCCTCCACCTAGATGTCAATGGAAGCCGAGCATGGAATATATCCTTCTACCTCCACCTGGCAGTAACAAGACTGTGCCCAAGAGTGGTAACCAGTTAAATAAAAGATTTTAATAAAGATCTCAAGTCTCATAGCATAATATAAAAATGTTCAGGTTTCAAGTGAAAATCACTCATCATACTGAGAACCAGGAAGGTCTCAAACTGAAAGAAAAAAGATAATCTGGGGCGCCTGGGTGGCTCAGATGGTTAAGCGTCTGCCTTCGGCTCAGGTCATGATCCCAGGGTCCTGGGATCGAGTCCCGCATCGGGCTCCCTGCTCCTTGGGAGCCTGCTTCTCCCTCTGCTTCTCTCTCTCTCTCTCTCCCTCTGTCTCTCATGAATAAAAAAAAAAAAAAAAAAAAATCTTGAAAAAAAAAAGATAATCAATAGATTCCAATGCCAAGATGACAGAAATGTCAAAAATGCATGACAAAAATTTTAAAGCAACTTAAAAAAAATCTTCGAAAAGATTTTTAAATATAAAAATGTTTCAACAAGTAATATAAACATGCTTGAAACAAATGAAAAAAAAATCCTTAGCGAAGAGAAAGTCTTATCAAAGAAATAAAAGATATAAAGAACCAAATGGTAATTTCAGAATTGCAAAATACAGTAACTGAAATATAAAGCTCAGCGGATGAGCTCAATAGCAAAATGCAAGGGACAGGGAAAACAATCTGTGAACTGGATGAAAAACTGACAGAAAATAGCCAATCTAAACAACAAAGAGAAAACAGACTGAAAATATATGAGTACAGCCTCATGGACCTTGGATTCTACAAAAAAAGCTCTCATATTTGTGTCACTGGAGTCAGGAAAGAAGAGGAAAAAGAGAACAAGGCTGCAAAAGTACTCAAAGAAACAATGGCTGAAAACTTTCTAAATTTGACAAGAGACATAAATCCAGATTCAAAAAGCTGAGCATGAATCCAAATAAATCCATGCCAATATACATCATAACTAAACTTCTGAAAACTAAAGAAAAAGAAAAAAACCTTGAAAGCAGCCAGAGAAAATGACAGCTTGCATACAGAGAAAAAAAAATAATCCAAATGACAGCAAATTTTTCATCAAAAACCACAGAGGCCAGAAGGAAGTGGCACAACGTTTTTCAAGGGCCAAGAGAGAACTCTATCCAGAATCTTATATCTAGTGAAAAATGACCTTCTGGAATGAAGGGGGAATCAAGATATTCTTGGGGGTGGGGTGGGGGGGAGGGACTCTAATAGAATTTGTCAGCAACAGACCAATCCTAAAAGCATAGTTAAAAGAATTGTAAAGGAGGTTTCTAAACAGAAAATAAATAATAAAGGGAACCTTGGAACATCAGGAAGAAAGAAAGAACATGGCAAACAAAAAATGTATAAAAAGGGGCGCCTGACTGGCTCGGTCAGAAGAGCAGGCAACTCTTGACCTCGGGGTCATGAGTTTGAGCCCCATGTTGGGTGAGAGCTTACTTAAATAAAAACTAAAAAAAAAAAAAAAAGGATAAATACAATAGGCTTTTATTCTTCTCCTGTTGAGCTTTCTAAATTGTATCTGGCTGTTCAAGCAAAAATGGTAACACTTATGTAATTCTTTAAATAAGAGTAGAGGAGGAAGGGGGCGGAGCAAGATGGCGGAGGAGTAGGAGACCTGGATTTCGTCTGGTCTCAGGAATTCAGCTGAATGAGGATCAAACCATTCTGAACACCTACGAACTCAACAGGAGACCGAAGAAGAGAGTAGCAACAACTCTCTGAACAGAGAAGCGACCACTTTCTGGAAGGTAGGACGTGCGGAGAAGTGAATTCGAGGCGATATTCGGGAGGACAGACGGCGGGGGAGGGGCCTCCGTCGGCCGCTTCTGGCAAGTGCTAGAGCCGCGGAGCACAAAATCGGAACTTTTAGAAGCCGGCTCCGCTGAGGGATGTCGCTGCAGTGGCTAAGCGGGGGGTGGAACCCTCGCAGGACAGTGTGGTCTCAGGACCCTCGGGGTCACAGAAAGACGGGGGGGTGCCTGAGTGCGCCAGAGCTCCCAGGTATCGGAGCAGGGAAGCCGGCTGCAGAGACGGAGCCGAGGCGCGGGCTCTCAGCTCGGGGTGGCCATAAACTGTGATCCGCGGCCCAGTCGGGCCACTGCGCCTCCAGCAGGGACCCAACAAGCGGCAGATCCGGAGAGACTCCCCTTCCTCCCCCGGGAGGAGCGGCGCGGGAGCGCACCGCAGGGATCTGCTGGGTTTGGAGACTCCACACGGGGTCGGGTGCCAGAAATAGCAACGCTCGGTCACAGGCCAGGTGAGCACGGAGTGCGGCCGGAGACCAGGGACACGGGAGTGACTGCTTTTCTCTGGAGGCGCACTGAGGAGCAGGGCCCCGAGTTCTCAGCTCCTCTGGGTGGAGACTGGGAGGCCACCATTTTCACCCTGGTCCTCCAAAGCTGTACGGAGAGCTTGCAGGGAACAAAAGCTCCTAAGAGCAAACCCTAGCAGCTTGCTTAGCCCGGACCGACAAGGGTGGGGCAATTCCGCCTCCAGCAAAGACTTATGGGAACCAGGGCAACAGGCCCCTCCCCCAGAGATCAGCACGAACAGCCAGCAAGCCAAGACCAAGTTTACCAATCAAAGAGAACGGGAGAACTCCAGCACTAGGGGAATACTGCACATAGAATTCATGGCTTTTTTTTTTTACCACGATTCATTAGTTTTTCAAAGTTAATTTTTTAACGGTTTTTTTAAAATTTTTCTTTTTCCCTTTTTCAAGCAACATCTTATCAATCCCTTTTTTTAAAAAAACATTTTTTATTTTTCATTTTTAGAGTCATATTTTATCCCTTCATAGTAGTTACCCTTACTTTTGGCATATATATATATAAGTTGTTCTCGCTTTAAAATTTTGAGATACAGTTTCTTCTAACAGATCAAAATATACCCTAAATCACTAGTGTATGGCTTTGTTCTAGTCTCCTGCCTGATCACATTCTCTCCTTTTTTTTTTTAAATCTTTTTCTTTTTTCAAACAACTTCTTATGGTATCAATTCCTTTTATAAAATCTTTTATAATTTTCATCTTTACAGTCATCTTCCATCCCTTCATTGTATCAACCCTTATTTTGTACATAGATAAGTCTTTCTTCCAAAATTTTAGGAGGCACTTTTTTCTAACAGACCAAAATACACCCAAAATCTAGTGTGTGGCACTGATCTATGCACTAGCCTGATCATATTTGATCATATTCGGTTTTTTTGTATTGTTCTGTTTTTGTATTGATCTTTTTCTTTTTGTTCTTTTTTTTCTTTCTTTTTTCTTCCTTTCCCTTTCTTTTCCCCTGGTTTCATGTCTTTTCTGATTTGTATAGAGTATATTTGCTGGGGACGTTGTTAACCTGTTAACATTTTGTTCTCTCATCTACTCTCCTTTGGACAAGATGACAAGACAAAAAAAATCACCTCAGCAAAAAGAACAAGAGATAGTACCGTCAGCCAGGGACCTACTCAATACGGACATTAGTATGATGTCAGACCTAGAGTACAGAATCATGACTTTAAAGATACTAGCTGGGCTTGAAAAAAGCGTGGAATTTATTAGAGAAACGCTTTCTGGAGAAATAAAAGAACTAAAATCTAACCAAGTCGAAATCAAAAAGGCTATTAATGAGGTGCAATTAAAAATGGGGGCACTAACTGCTAGGATAAATGAGGCAGAAGAGAGAATCAGCGATATAGAAGACCAAATGATGGAAAATAAAGAGGCTGAGAAAAAGAGAGAGAAACAACTACAGGATCACGAGGGCAGAATTCGAGAGATAAGCGATACGATAAGATGAAACAACATTAGAATAATTGGGATCCCAGAAGAAGAAGAAAGAGAGAGAAGGGCAGAAGGTATAGTGGAGCAAATAATAACAGAGAACTTCCCTAATGTGAGGAAGAAACCAGGCATCAAAATCCAGGAGGCACAGAGAACCCCTCTCAAAATCAATAAAAATAGGTCAACACCCCGACATCTAATAGTAAAACTTACGAGTCTCAGAGACAAAGAGAAAATCCTGAAAGCAGCTCGGGAGAAGAGATATGTAACCTACAATGGCAGAAATATTAGATTGGCAACAGACCTATCCACAGAGACCTGGCAGGCCAGAAAGGACTGGCATGATATCTTCAAAGCACTAAACGAGAAAAATATGCAGCCAAGAATTCTATATCCAGCTAGGCTGTCATTGAAAATTGAAGGAGAGATAAAAAGCTTCCAGGACAAACAAAAACTAAAGGAATTTGCAAACATGAAACCAGCCCTCCAAGAAATATTGAAAGGGGTCCTCTAAGCAAAGAGAGGGCCTAAAAGCAGCATAGATCAGAAAGGAACACAGACAATATACAGTAACAGTCACCTTACAGGCAATACAATGGCACTAAATTCATACCTTTCAATAGTTACCCTGAATGTAAATGGGCTAAATGCCCCAAACAAAAGACACAGGCTATCAGATTGGACTAAAAAACAAGACCCATCCATATGCTGTCTGCAAGAGACTCATTTTAGACCCAAAGACACCCCCACATTGAAAGTGAGAAGGTGGAAAACCATTTACCATGCTAATGGACACCAAAAGAAAGCTGGGGTGGCAATCCTTATATCAGACAAATTAGATTTTAAACCAAAGACTGTAATAAGAGATGAGGAAGGACACTATATCCTACTTAAAGTGTCTATCCAACAAGAAGATCTAACAATTGTAAAGATCTATGCCCCTAACATGGGAGCAGCCAATGATATAAGGCAATTAATAACAAAAGTGAAGAAACACATTGACAACAATACAATAATAATGGGGGACTTTAACACCCACCTGACTGAAATGGACAGATCATCTAAGCAAAAGATCAACAAGGAAATAAAGACTTTAAATGACACACTGGACCAAATGGACTTCACAGACATATTCAGAACATTCCAACCCAAAGCAACGGAATACACATTCTTCTCTAGTGCCCATGGAACATTCTCCAGAACTGATCACATCCTAAGTTACAAATCAGGTTTCAACCGGTACCAAAAGATTGGGATCATTCCCTGCATATTTTCAGACCACAATGCTTTGAAACTAGAGCTCAATCACAAGAGGAAAGTCGGAAAGAACTCAAATACATGGAGGCTAAAGAGCATCCTACTAAATGGGTCAACCAGGAAATTAAAGAAGAATTTAAAAAATTCATGGAAACCAATGAAAATGAAAACACAACTGTCCAAAATCTTTGGGATACAGCAAAGGCAGTCCTGAGAGGAAAGTATATAGCAATACAAGCCTTTCTCAAGAAACAAGAAAGGTCTCAAATACACAACCTAACCCTACACCTGAAGGAGCTGGAGAAAGAACAGCAAATAAAGCCTAAACCCAGCAGGAGAAGAGAAATAATAAAGATCAGAGCAGAAATCAATGAAATAGAAACCAAAAGAACAGTAGAACAGATCAACGAAACTAGGAGCTGGTTCTTTGAAAGAATTAACAAGATTGATAAACCCCCGGCCAGACTTATCAAAAAGAAGAGAAATGACCGAAATCAACAAAATCATGAATGAAAGAGGAGAGATCACAACCAACACCAAGAAATACAAACAATTATAAGAACATATTATGAGCAACTCTATGCCAGCAAATTAGATAACCTGGAAGAAATGGGTGCATTCCTAGAGATGTATCAACTACCAAAATTGAACCAGGAAGAAATAGAAAACCTGAACAGACCTATAACCACTAAGGAAATTGAAGCAGTCATCAAAAATCTCCCAACAAACAAAAGCCCAGGGCCAGATGGCTTCCCAGGGGAATTCTATCAGACATTTAAAGAAGAATTAATACCTGTTCTCTTGAAACTGTTCCAAAAAATAGAAATGGAAGGAAAACTCCCAAACTTATTTTATGAGGCCAACATTACCTTGATCCCCAAACCAGACAAAGACCCCATCAAAAAGGAGAATTACAGACCAATATCCTTGATGAACATGGATGCAAAAATTCTCACCAAAATACTAGCCAACAGGATCCAACAGTACATTAAAAGGATTATTCACCATGACCAAGTGGGATTTATCCCTGGGCTGCAAGGCTGGTTCAACATCCGCAAATCAATCAATGTGATACAATACATTAACAAAAGAAAGAACAAGAATCATATGAGCCTCTCAATAGATGCAGAAAAAGCATTTGACAAAGTACAGCAACCTTTCTTGATCAAAACTCTTCAGAGTATAGGGATAGAGGGTACATAGCTCAACATCATAAAAGCCATCTATGAAAAACCTACAGCGAATATCATTCTCAATGGGGAAAAGCTGAGAGCTTTTCCCCTAAGGTCAGGAATGCGGCAGGGATGTCCATTATCACCACTGCTATTCAACATAGTATTAGAAGTCCTAGCCACAGCAATCAGACAACAAAAAGAAATCAAAGGCATCCAAATCAGCAAAGAGGAAGTCAAACTCTCACTCTTTGCAGATGATATGATACTGTATGTGGAAAACCCAAAAGACTCCACCCCAAAACTGCTAGAACTCATACAGGAATTCAGTAAAGTGGCAGGCTATAAAATCAATGCACAGAAATCAGTGGCATTCCTATACACCAACAAGACAGAAGAGAGACAAATCAAGGAGTCGACCCCATTTACAATTGCACCCAAAACCATAAGATACCTAGGAATAACTTTAACCAAAGAGGCAAAGGACCTGTACTCAGAAAAGTATAAAATACTCATGAAAGAAATTGAAGAAGACAAAAAGAAATGGAAAAACGTTCCATGCTCATGGATTGAAAGAACAAACATTGTGAAGATGTCAATGCTACCTAGAGCAATCTACACATTCAGTGCAATCCCCATCAAAATACCATCCCCTTTTTCCAAAGAAATGGAACAAATAATCCTAATATTTGTATGGAACCAGAAGAGACCCCGAATAGCCAGAGGAATATTGAAAAAGAAAAGCAAAGCTGGCGGCATCACAATTCCGGACTGCCAGCTCTATTACAAAGCTGTCATCATCAAGACAGTATGGTACTGGCACAAAAACAGACACATAGATCAATGGAACAGAATGGAGAGCCCAGAAATGGACCCTCAACTCTATGGTCAACTCATCTTTGACAAAGCAGGAAAGAATGTCCAATGGCAAAAAGACAGTCTCTTCAACAAATGGTGTTGGGAAAATTGGACAGCCACATGCAGAAGAATGAAACTGGACCATTTCCTTACACCACACACAAAAATAGACTCCAAATGGTTGAAAAACCTAAACGTGAGACAGGGGTCCCTCAAAATCCTAAAGGAGAACACAGGCAGCAACCTCTTCGACCTCAGCCGCAGCAACTTCTTCCTAGAAACATCACCAAAGGCACGGGAAGCCAGGGCAAAAATGAACTATTGGGATTTCATCAAGATTAAAAGCTTTTGCACAGCAAAAGAAACAGTCCACAAAACCAGAAGACAACCGACAGAATGGGAGAAAATATTTGCAAATGACATATCAGATAAAGGGCTAGTATCCAAAATCTATAAAGAACTTATCAAACTCAACACCCAAAGAACAAATAATCCAATCAAGAAATGGGCAGAAGACACGAACAGACATTTTTCCAAAGAAGACATCCAAATGGCCAACAGGCACATGAAAAAGTGCTCAACATCGCTCGGCATCAGGGAAATCCAAATCAAAACCTCAATGAGATACCACCTCACATCTGTCAGAATGGCTAAAATTAACAAGTCAGGGAACGACAGATGTTGGCGGGGATGTGGAGAAAGGGGAACCCTCCTACACTGTTGGTGGGAATGCAAGCTGGTGCAACCCCTCTGGAAAACAGTATGGAGGTTCCTCAAACAGTTGAAAATAGAGCTACCATACGATCCAGCAATTGCACTACTGGGTATTTACCACAAAGATACAAATGTAGGGATCCGAAGGGGTATGGGCACCCCAAAGTTTATAGCAGCAATGTCCACAATAGCCAAACTATGGAAAGAGCCAAGATGTCCATCGACAGATGAATGGATAAAGAAGAGGTGGTATATATACACAATGGAATATTATGCAGCCATCAAAAGGAATGAGATCTTGCCATTTGCAACGACGTGGATGGAACTGGAGGGTGTTATGGTGAGTGAAATAAGTCAATCAGAGAAAGACATTGATCTTTCTCTGTCCTATGACCTCACTGATATGAGGAATTCTCAATCTCAGGAAACAAACTGAGGGTTGCTGGAGTGGTGGGGGGTGGGAGGGATGGGGTGGCTGGGTGATAGACATTGGGTAGGGTATGTGCTATGGTGAGCACTGTGAATTGTGCAAGACTGTTGAATCACAGATCTGTACTTCTGAAACAAATAATGCAACATATGTTAAGAAAAAAGAAAAAGAAGAAGATAGCAGGAGGGGAAGAATGAAGGGGAGTAAGTCGGAGGGGGAGACGAACCATGAGATAGGATGGACTCAGAAAAGCAAACTGAGGGTTCTAGAGGGGAGGAGGTGGGGGGATGGGTTAGCCTGGTGATGGGTATTAAAGAGGGCACGTTCTGCGTGGAGCACTGGGTGTTATGCACAAACAATGAATCATGGAACACTACATCAAGAACTAATGTAAGGTATGGTGATTAACATAACAATAAAAAATAAAAAAATAAACAGGAGTAGAGGAAATATTTAAGATAATTATATTAAATGGGGGACAGTAAAGGGATGTAAAAGAAGGTAAGGTTTTAATATTTCTCTCAAATGGAGAAAATGATTGACACCAGTAGACTATGATATGTATATATAATCTAATACATAGAGCAACACTTAAAAAACCTATATAAAGAAATATACTCAAAAATATTATAAATAAATTGAATAGAATTCTTAAAAATGTTCACATAAACACTGGAACACTGGAAAAAGAGAGATGAAAAACAGCAGAATAATAGCTGAAAAATAAGTCCTAATATATCAATAATTATAATAAATGGAAACTGTATAAATATACCAATTAAAAGACAAAAATTGGCAGATGAAAAAACATGACATGACTATATGCTGTCAACAAGAAAGTCACTTTGATTATAATGATACAGGCAGCCTGAAAGTGAAAGGATGGAAAAAGCTGTATCATGCAAACATTTAGTCAAAGAAAAGCATTATTATTATCAGATAAAACAGACTTCACAGCAAGGAAAACCGCTTGAGACCAAAAGAGTTATTACATAATGATAAAAGAATAAATCCACCAGTAATCCATAGGAATCCACACCTGAAACTAATACAACATTGTGTAAAAAAAAAAAAGACATATGAATCCTAAATGTGTATGCTCCAAATAATAGAGCTATAAAGTATATGTCAAGCAAAAACTGACAGAACTAAAAGGAGAAACAGACAAACCCACAATTATGGTTGGAGACCTCAACACCCCTCTCTCTACAACTGAGAGAACCACTAGACAAAAAAGTCAGCAGACAGAAGAACAAAAACATAGTAAACCAACGCGATCTAGTTGACATTTACAGAATACTCCACCCAACAAGAGCAGAACACATTCTTATCAAGGACCCATGAGACATATTATCAAGTTAGACTATATCCAGGGCCATAAAACAAACCCCAACAAATCTAAAAGAACTGAAATCACATAGAATGTGTTCTCCAACCACAATGTAATCAAACTAGAAATCAGTAACATGAAGACGACAAGAAAATCCCCAAATACTTGGATACTAATCAACATACTTCTAAATAATCTATGATTTATTTTTTTTAAAGATTTTATTTATTTGAGAGAGCAGGAGAGCAGAGCAAGAGAGAGAGCAGGAGTTGGGGAGGGCGGAGGGAGAGGGAGAAGCAGGCTTCGCGCTGAGCAGGATTCCCCAGGACACGGGGATCTCGACCTGAGCCAAAGGCAGATGCTTAACTGACTGAGCCACCGAGGCGCCCCTAAATAATCTCTGATTTAAAGAAGTCTTATGGGAAATCAAACAAACATCGGGCTGAATGGAAAAGAAAATACAACCTATCAAAATTTGTGGGATACAACTAAAGCATTGCTGAGCGGAAAATTTAGGGCACTAAATGCATGTTAGGGAAAAAGAAAGTCTCAATCAATTGTCTACGTTCCTACCTCAAAAACCTAGAAAAAGAAGAGTACGATAAACTTAAAGCAAGCAGAAGGAAGGAAATAACAAGAGGCAGAAATCAATGAAACTGAAAATAGAAGAACAAAAGAGAAAATCCAAGAAAAAAAAGCTGGCTGCTTGAAAAGATCAGTACAATGGATAAACTTCAAGCAAAAGTGTGATGAGTTCAAGGAATTTGGGGCCGACCCGAAAAAAGACATGCCTGTGAGATGGCACAATCCACTTTCTTTGGGTGGCACTCTGACAGGGTGCATTGGAGGGGACATCCCTCACAGCAGGAGCTTCTGGACAAGGGGCCCAGGAGGGCCACCTCTGGAGGACAAGGGCTCTGCAGAGGGGATTTATGTGTCCACATGATGTCACTCAGCAGTCTGGTGGGCAGGTGGCAGCTTGAGGTCTTTTATAGCCCCTGAGTTTGTTTACCAAAGGTTAGCAGATGGTGAGTGTAATTTCACAGGGTATGCAAAGCAGGAAGTCTCTAAATGGCTAAAAATATGCTTATTTGGGCTGTATTTTAAGCAACTGAGTGGGTAATAATTTTAGTTTAGTGCTGGGAGACTTTGAACTAATGTCCCCAGCTTGCTGTGAAAAAGAAAACAATATAGGGGCCAATATACAGGGCCACCTTTAATCCATTTATATAACTAAGACTGACAAAGAAAAGGAGAGAAAACACAAATAGTCAGTTTCAGGAAGTAAACAGGTCATATCACTATAGACCCTACAGACATCAAAAAGATAACAAAGAAATAACATGAACAACTCCACACACATTAATTAACAACTAAGATGAGACAGACTAATTCTTTGAAAACACAAAGTACCACAACTCACCCAACACAAAATGCCCCATAGTGATTAATGAAATTGAATCTGTAATTTTAAAATTCACAAAACAGAAATATTCGGGCTGAGATGATTTCACTATTGAATTCTATCAAATATTGTAAAAAGAACACAATTCTATATAACCTCTTTGAGAAAACAGAAGAGGGAACGCTTCCTAAATCATTTTACGAAGCTGATATTTATTATTACCTAACTTATTATATGTTTTTGTTTATTTAAAAATTTTAATGTTATATATTTAGCATATTAAAGATGTTGTTTCATATACTACACATATTAATATAAGTATGTATTAAATACATATTGTTAACTATGTAATTGCATATTACATAGCATAAAGGTATTTAAAGTTTTATTTGCATATACTTATATTTATTACTACACTGACACCAAAAACCAGAAGACAGTATTGAAACAAAACAAACTACAGAATATCTCTCCTGAGTACTAAATAAAATACTAGCAAATAGAATTCACTAATATTTATATTTATAAATACAATTATACACTATGACCAAGTGGGCTTTATTTCAGGGATGAAAGGCAAGTTCAGTATTTCAAAATCAATGATTTTGATTTTAGCCTATTAATAGGCTAAAAAAGAAAAGTCAGATGATTATATCAATTGGTGCAGAAAAAGCATTTCACAAGAGTCAACACCTGCTTGTGATAAAACTCTCAAAAACAAACAAACAAACAAAAACCAAGAACAGAGAGGAACTTCCTCAACTTGATAAAGAGCATTTAAAAAATTCTACAGCTAACCTTATACTTAACGATGAAAGACTACTGTCCCCCTAAGATCAGGAACACAGTAAGGATGTTGGCTCTCACCACTATTTTTCAATATCACACAGGAAATCCCAGCCAGTGCAATAAGACACGAAAGGGAAACAAAGGGACACAGATTGAAAAGGAAGAAATAAAACTGTTCATGTTGATGGGTGATATGACCGTATACAACGAAAATTCAAGGAATCTCAAAAAACAAAACCAAACCAAAAAATCTACAACCCATAAGTGAATTCATCAAGGTCAAGATTACAGAATATAAAAATCAACTGTATTTCTAACACTAACAACAAACATGGGGGCATCAAAATTAAAAACAATGCCACTCACAATCACTCAAAAAATATACTTAGGGGGCACCTGGGTGGTTCAGTCGGTGAAGCCTCTGCCTTCAGCTTGGGTCACGGTCCTGGGATCAAGTCCCTGTGTGGGGCTCCCTGCTCAGCCGGGGGCCTGCTTCTCCTTCTCCCTTTGACCCTTCCCCCTGCTTGTGCTCTCACTCACTCTCTCCTTCTCTCTCAAATAAATAAAATCTTCAAAAAAAATTTACTTAGGTGTCACTCTAACAAAACACATAAAGGACTTCTATGCTAATAAGTACACAATGCTGATGGGGGAAAAAGGAAATCTAAATAAAGGGAGAGATACACTGTGTTCCTGGATTAGAAGACTGGACACAGTAAAGATGTCAATTCTCCCCAAACTGACACATGTTTTTAAAGTTTCTATAACAATTCTGGCAACGCTTTTTGGTATATATTTACAAGCTTAACGTTTATATGGAGAGACAAAAGAACTAGAATAGCTGAGGAATCGCTTTACCTGATTTGAAGACGTATGATGTAGCTATAGTAATCCCATCTGTCTGATATCGACACTTGGAGATACACAGATCAATGGAACAGAACAGAGAACCCCGAGGTAGACCCATACTAAGTATTCAACAGATTTTAAAACTGCAAAAACAGGGGCACTTGAGTGGCTCAGTTGGTTAAGCGTCTGCCTTCGGCTCAGGTCATGATCCCAGGGTCCTGGGATGGAGCCCTGCATCCGTCTCCCTGCTCAGCAGGGAGTCTGCTTCTCCCTCTACCCTTCCCCTCTGTTTGTGATCTCTCTCTCACTCTCTCAAATAAATAAATAAAATCTTTAAAAAAAAACTGCAAAAACAATTCAACGACAGAAAGCTAGCCTTCTCAACAAATGGTGCTGAAGCAACTGGACATCCGTAAAGGGAAAAAATGACACTATGACTTAAGTCTCATACCTTATGCAAAATTAACTCAATATAGATCACAGACTTAAAGGTAAAACATTATACTATAAAATTTTTGGGAAAATTAGGGGAAAATCTTTAGGATCTATGGAAAAGCAAAGAGTTCTTAGATTTGACTCCAAAAAACAAGCCAGAGAAAGAAAAACTGATAAATTCAACTTTATCAAAATTGAAAACTTTTCCTTTGTAGAAAATTTTGGCAGCACCTGAGTGGCACAGTTGGTTGGGCATCTGACTCTTCGTTTTGGCTCAAGTCCTGATCTTGGGGTCATGGAGATCAAGCTCATCAGGCTCCGCACTTGGCACAGCCTGAAATTCTCACTCCCTCTCCCTCTGTACCACCTGCTTGTGCACTTGCGCATGCTCTCTCTCTCAAATAAATAAATAAATCTTAAAAAAAAAAAAGAAAATTTTGTTAGAAGAATGAAAAGATAAGCTACAGAGTGGAAGGAAAGACTGAAAAATATATATCCAACAAAGGACTAGCATCTAGATTATACACATTAAAAAAAAAAAAAAACTCTCAAAACTCCACAATATAAACTCAAACAATCCAACTGGAAAACGGTCGTGACATGGAGAGACATTTGCCGAAAAAAGATAGGCAAATGGCAAGTGAGCAT
Source organism: Eumetopias jubatus (assembly GCF_037043125.1). Classification (NCBI taxonomy): domain Eukaryota; kingdom Metazoa; phylum Chordata; class Mammalia; order Carnivora; family Otariidae; genus Eumetopias; species Eumetopias jubatus. The sequence goes on along the minus strand of NW_028274823.1, from coordinate 70,449,752 downwards.
GTGAAAATATGTTTAACATCATTAACCAATAATCAGGGAAATGCAAATTAAAACCATAATGAGGTATTACTATACAACTACCAGAATGGCTCAAATAAAAAACAGTGACAACACTAAATGATGGCAAGGATGTTCAGAAATCATATCACCCACACACTGCTGGTAGAAATGTACTTTTGGAAATTAGTTCAGTTTCTTAAAGAACTAAACATGCAACTACCATATGACTCAGCAATTGTGCTCCTAGGCATTCATCCCAGAAAAATTAAGATTTATGTTCACACAAAACCCTGTACACCAACATTTTTAGTAGTTTTATTCATAATAGCCCCAAACTGGAAACAACCCAGATGCTCTCCAACAGGTGAACAAACTCTAGTACACTCATAGCAAGGAATCCTATTGAGCAGGAAAAAGGAAATGAACCTGCTGGTATATGCAGTAACGTGGAGGAATCTCCAGAGAAATAGTCAATCCCAAAAGATTATGTGATGCATGATTCCATTTAAGAACACTGTTGAAATGACAAGATTATAGAAATAAAGAACAGATTAGTAGTTGCCAGGGCCTACAGAGGGGGTGGGGGCAGGAAGAAAGAATGTGTACCTATAAAAGGGCAATAGGAGAGATCTTTGCGGTGATAGAAATATTTTATTTCTGCAGCTGTGGCAAATCAATATCCCGGTAGTGGTGTCTCATGAGAGTTTTGCATGATGTTACCATTGGGGAAAACAGGGAAAGGGTACATGAGAGCTCTGTATTTTTTCCTAAAACTGTATGTGAATCTATAATTATCTCAAAATAAAGAGCTCTATGAAAAATAAAAGAATAGGTGATAATATCAAACAATGAGTGTAAATTTACTATGCACAATCCTAAACTGGAAGAATGACCAAAGGATGTGCTTCAAGAAGGAAATGGGGCAGAAGGAAGAAGGGCAGGTAAGAAGACAAACTGTCCAGTGTGCTATTTTTTGTGTGGAGAGATCTGTGTTTGGCTAACAGAGATAGAACCGAGCACCACAATGGGTAATGAATTATTCCTTGTAGGTGAGAAGAATCCAACTGTATGAGGAGTTGCAGTTGATACCCCTCCTGATTATGAGGGGATTTAGAATTCACACACCTCCTTGTAGCTGAGCGCCAGAAGACGGGGGTCCCATGCCCTCATCTTCAACCCAGGGGTCAGGAGTACAGCCTGATGTTCTCTCTTCAGAGAGGGAGTATTTGAGGTTTGCTGGCGTCTCTGTGGGTATGGTAGCATTTACATTGATTTTACTAATTTATTTTGTTTTTATAGTCTGCAGGGTTTTACTTTCTTTTTCTCTTTCCTTGCTTGAAGTTGAATGACATATACATGAAATACAGAGTATATGTTTTATATGTCAAGTGTAGAGTGCTTCACAGCTACAAAAGGGTTTAACAGGAGCAGGTAAATAGCCATATTACTGAGTAATTAAGGAAGGAGAACTGCCCAGTTAGGTTGTGTAAAAAGATAACCTAAATGTGAACTAGTTAAATAATTATGTCTACTTAAATCAGATTTGATGTGGATTTATGACAATGGGTGTTAATTTTAAGGCTCGAAATCACAAAGAGGTTTTTTTGCATCCAATCTATGATAATTATATTCACCTGATGAGGGTTTCCTCAGCATGAATTAAGCTTGAAGGTGGGGGAAAGACCATATCCCCAAACAGAAAATGCGAAATGAATATATGCTACTAATGTGCTTTTAATTTTTCACGAGAAATTTAAATGAGATAATAGGAAAGATATCAACTAAATAGAAATGAATTTCTATTTAAAAGTCAACCATTTGGGCAAAGATGGATATACTGACCACGGGGTGGAGATCCAGAAATAAGCCTACATATTTATGACTGAGCAGGTTATCACAAATGCCTGGGAGAAGAAAACAGACAATCTGAGAAGTGATACCTGGACATCTGGGTATCCATGTGGGGAATAAATGTGAAATTGGACCCCTACCTGAAAACACCCACAAATACTGTTTTCAGGTAAATTAATGCAAATGTAAAAAAAGGCAAAATTTTGAAAGACAGTGAAGTCCATTCATCATCTAAAGGGAAGGGAAGGATTTCTTAAACAAGGTATAATAAATGAAAGCCAAAGGGGGAAAAAACAGTCAACCATTCAGGAACACAGACGAAACACAGATCAGGAACAAATGGTCTCCGAGCCAACTGAAACAGCTAACACAGAGCCAAAGGAGTAAGTCTTCGGGAGAAGCCTCCCTCATCTGGAACTTACTGACTTGTCTTCATACTCATTTCAAGGAACCTCTAACTTCCCAGATCACGGGCAATTAGAAGCATATACCATGTAGGACTATGAGCTTCAGGCACAATGATGATCAAATGCTGACAGCACAGGCAACCACTGACCAGGAAACCAGCCAGAAAGTGACTCTTAACAGCACTGCACACTCGTTCAGCAACTACCAATGATGACCTTGAATCTCCCAGAAAATTAAGTCATAGTGAGTAGACAAGATGGCCTTTGCCTTCCTAGTTCCTCTCATGAACAATGGTTTGGCTTTTAAGATTTCCAGAGGTCAGAAAGGAGGCAAAGGTGGGTGGCCCTACCACAGGATTCGGTCCATGTTTCATTTCCTGGCAGAAGAAATGTGTCATATGCTGGGACGGTGGGGTCATCTAAGAGCATCCTTCAGTCTCTGGCTTAGGGAACCAGATGGTATGTGACACCAGCAAGGGAGATAATACTGAAGGTTCTGAGCAGGAATCCATTTTATGGCAAAATAATGAGTGCAGATTCAGAGAGATTAAACTTAAAATACCTGTGAGCCAACATGGTGGAGATTTGGGGAAGCAGTCCTCCTAAGGGAGAGGCTGAATAAGACAGAGGCTGCAAAGTGTCCACTGGGTCCGAGCCCCAGCACCCCACGTGAATTCAGCCTCGCCTAAGGTGGCAGCAAAATCAGTTGGCTTAGATTTAAGAAGCAGGATGCCGGAGATAAAAAGTATTGACAACCCTTACAAGAAGCTGGGCTGTGATGGGAAGAAGAGACGGGGTGTTCAGGGGGCTTGCAGAGTGTAAGGCAGTTACCAGGAGCAAAAGAAAGGATGGTTGGCGGCGCAAGTCTGAAAACTCCAGGGCTGAGGGCCAAAGTGGAAGGCAGGGATTAGTCTCAGACACGAAGAGAGACCTCCTTGCCTCTGAGACTACAAGACAAGGGTCAAGGATGAGCGTGGAGGTAAGTAACTTCACAGGCTGGAGCAGGGAAGGGGAGGAGATGTGGTTTCCTCAGCAGGGCATGTTCTCCTTCCCTGTCATCTACCGGACATGAGAAAATGGGCTTGAACAGATTAGTGAATGTTTAAAACAGCAGGTGGAGACAAAGGGCAAGATGGCCAGGATAAAGAGAGAGGATCGTTTACGTACTACTGAGTGTCCCTTGCAAGCGGACCCTAAATCCATAGTGAACTTAATCTAAAGAGAGCTCTGTCTACACAGCAGCAGGCGAGGCAGGCTAGGAAGCCAGGGCTGGGAATTTGCAAAGCATGCACAGCTAAGGACGAAGAGGTGGAAGGAAGGGTCGACGTGTCCTCTCTGGAGAGGGAACAGCTCGTCACCTGACAGAAGGGGCGGGGGTGCCCACGGGCTGGAGCTCCAGTGAAGACTGGGTGGGAGTGAGCAGAACGGGACATGGGAGCAGCCAGGGAAGGGAGCCCCTCGAGTGGGGGCAGAAGAGAAGGTGCCTAGAGATGAAATTAGGAACCGGACGCCAAGCTGCTGACCGAGCCCTCTGCAGGGGTACGGTAGTAATCCCAGAGCAGTGAGGAGCTGGAGTGGAGAGAGAGACCCTGCGCCAGGTGACCTTGTAGAATACGGAATAACCCCAAGGTCATCGAGTTACAGCAATGAGAGGGAGCTAGTAGAGCGTGGAACAGAGATGGCATGCACTTCAAAGAAAAAATGTTCTGGTACACTGGTCAGAGAGGAGTTAAGCTGCAAAAGCTCGGTAAAGTGTTGGCTTAGGGGAGGGAGGAGGTTTGGGCAAGAGCAGAACATGTGACCTGCGGAGGGCAGGTAAATACGGTGGGAAAGACGACGGAGCCTAACTCTGGCACTCTGCTGGTCTGCCTGCGCCTGAATTAAATGCCAGCAGAGAGGAACTGTGACATCCGTGGATTTCACATTTGCAGCAGACTCCCATGATTGCTCAAGGTCTGTGACAGAATCCGCGATTTTGCTGAAGAGCTCATCGGGATCAAACCTGCTGTGGGCCAGGTGTGTGGACGCAAGTTAGTTAGCAGGTGAGTGAGCCTGGTCAGCCACCCAGCGTCGAAACTGCAAATTCCTAGTTGTTTTCTACATGATATAATGACATATAAAAAAAGAAATAATTCTCCCAAAGTGGAAAACTGTCCAGAAAAGGAAGTCAGTGGCCAGCGCAGTACATAGAAACAAAGAAACCTAATAAAAACAATGACCCTTAAGCAGGAAACAAGTTTTGGATACTTTAAAAGAGTAGAATGTTCCATTTGATTCTGATACGTGAGGATAAAATCATATTAAGAAGGATAAGTGGTTTGTGAAATGATTCAGAGAACACTCTCCAGCTAGTGTAATTAAAAGAGAGAAGTTGAATAGTTAATTTTTTATTTGAAGACACATACACAAAATACTGTCTTTCTGAATTGTGACTTTGAAGCAAACCTTAAATACTGTAAGAGTATTTGCAATTCCATAGACTGTGAGATTACATAGAGAGATTAGATTCTCAATTCCATAGACTGCAGTTCCATAGACTGTGAGATTACATAGATTCATATACAGAGATCACATAGATCTGTGAAAGCATCCCTTATAAATGTTACAGGTCTCCCGCATTAGTTTGGGAGGTACAAGCTTTGGTGCCCACTACTCCCCACCCCCAATTCAGTTTCATGCTGAATTCAGAGAAAGATTTTGACTCATAGTAAATGTCCAATGCCTGTCTACAACATGCACTAGAGCAATGACATCCAGTGGGAATGTTTATTCTGGGTCATCACCCGAGATTTTATGGAAATTTTGTACAAGACAGAGAAGCAGAGTAAAAACCTGACTACCCTTAAGAATGTGATGCAAGGCAAATCTGAGTCCAAATTCTGGCTCTATTATCTCCCAGCTCCAGGACTTTAGGCAGAGCACTGAACCTCTCAGTTTCCTCACCCATAAGTGGGCGCCCGTGTTTACCTTACATTGTCATGAGGATCCGAGACACGGGGCACAAAGTACTCTGTGTACACTATTTTAACTTCACCCTTTATCTAGAGGTAAGAGAATGCAGCCTCGGTACACCAAGAGTTTTTCAATGAGGAAAATTTCCTGGTATAACCATGGAAACAGAACAAAAGGTTAATACCAGAAGAATCTTCAACTAGTACACATTCAGAAAGCTTGTTTAGTCATGCAATAGCTAGAAATAACACTGTTCTTGGGAAAATGTAATAGGGAAAATAACTTTATCATTATATAATACATACCAGAGAAAATACTCTAACTCACAATGCTCTTATAGTTGTAAACATTTAAAGGAAATTGTCTGCATAATAACAAGACACTTTAATACCAATTTTACCAATAAAGTTTTACCAATGTCTCGACTTACAAATGTCTCTACAGAATTGAATATAAAAAGATAATCCAAAATATGGACTTCATTCTTATAAAGGTATAGTATCCTATGTTACGTACATATTCATGACAAAATTACTCAAGGTGCTAATACATGAAAAGTGGAAAAAGAGCAATGGGCACCAAATAGCGAACTTCTGTTTGCCCCCAAAGTATTATCATGGTCCCAGTGACTCTGAAGAGGAATGTTAGTCTTCAGAACACCAAGTATTTTTAGCACATTCATAAAGACAATAAGAACTAAGAACAAAGGCAAGTATATCATGTTTATAAAATGACGAGAAATTTCAATTTTTCTAAGAAGACAAGGGACTCTAATGGGTGTGTGTATAGCCAAGGTGGATGGAGGCCCATGCTTTCTCTACTACGGCGCTGCTTTGTCTGACTACTCCCTCACTGGAGGAGGAGGGGTGTGAAGGAACGTTTAAGTCCCTCCTTTTCAGGAAGATCATTACCTGGCACAAACAGCTGAAACTGAATTGTCTCTTACATTTTTTTTGGAGACTGTGGTAGACGCTGTTGTAGTAGATGCCCAACAACTAATCCCCCAAGGAGCCAAAGTAACAGGTGAACGTAACCCCAAAACTGGAGGCAGGCTTTGGTTATTTTATGCCAATTATGGTCATTCGGAGCCAGAGACTGGATTAGAAATACATACCGGCTTAAGCTAAACAGTGCGAAGTGTTACCCTGGCCACATAATTCATCCAGGGGCAGGCACTTGACCCAGCGTGGCCCAACCAGATGGAGAGGAAGGACTTCTACTCCATAAATGCAGGAAAGAACTCCTTTTGTCCATGGATGTAACAAGAAAGCACACTCAAGATTGTAGAGAAGTCATTTTAGGACTGAGGGGGATGAGGCTAACAGTGCTAGCTAGGGAAGAGACGTGGGAAGCATTTAGGTCCTTGCTGACACAGCTGAGCTTCTGAATCAGCAAACCCTGAAAGCTCCTCATCTATAGTTACTTGAAAAAAACCTTTTTTCATATTATCTATGGCATTTTGAGTTGGGTTTTCTACCACTTGCAGTTGGAAGCATTCTACCTGATAAAATGACCAAAAGAGCTCATCACCTCTTATCTATTAAACAGAAATTTTGTTAAGCATAATTTTAAAAATTCTTTTATTTTTTGGTTATTTAGAATCAATTTACAATCAGAAGTAAGCAGGGATTTAGAGGGGAGTGCATCCAACCACTATTTACCTGGTAACCACCAAATGCCAGGCATTTGAATGGTTAGTTACCACAGATTCAGATCAGCTGATACATCTGCCACCACAATAGGGTTCTGTCTGCCCCTAAGAGCCCCCTGGCTACTGAGCAGGGTGTGAGTCTCCCCCCGAAGTGCTTGATGGATACACCAAAGCGTGCCTTCAAAGCTCGTTCACCTCCACCGTTGACCAACTTCCACCTGATCAACATGTTCTCTCCTTAGGTTCATTCAGCTGGGCGGCAGCATTCAAGGTCTGCAGCTCCAGAAAGCCGGGGGAAATAACCTCCACAGCTCCCTGCTCCCGTGCTCTGGGAACTGCTTCCAGATTCCAAGTCTCAGAAGGGAAATCGATTTCTTTCTTTCTTTTTTTTTTTTAAAGATTTTATTCATTCATTTGCAAGAGAGACAGAGAGAGAACAAGCAGGCGGAGAGGCAGAGGGAGAGGGAGAAGCAGACTCCCTGCTGAGCAAGGAGCCCGATGCGGGACTCGATCCCAGGACTCTGGGATCATGACCCAAGCCGAAGGCAGACGCTTAACCATCTGAGCCACCCAGGCGCCCCGGAAATCGATTTCTTAAAAGACGCCCTGTGTGACCTCTTTAGTTCAAGCAATGGTGGCCTGTGGAAGAAGGTTGGTTTTTTTTTTTTAAGATTTTATTTATTTGAGAGAGAGAGAGAACGAGCCAAGGGAGGGTCAGAGGGAGACGGAGAAGCAGACTCCCCACTGGGCAGGCAGCCCGACACGGGGCTCGATCCCAGGACCCTGAGATCACGACCTGAGCTGAAGGCAGGTGCTCAACCAAATGAGCCACCCAGGCGCCCTTGTGGAAGAGGTTTTAATTAGAGTTGCATTTATATTACACACAATGTAAACACTGTTTGACTTCTACCATAAAGAAAAGAAAATGATAAGCACCTAAGTGTTGGTCTCATTAATCTCTTTAATTTTTAATATTTGAATATTTTATAATAAAAGCCATATAACAATGAGAAAAAAAAAAAGAAAAGAAAACTATGTCTTACAGTTGGGTTTTCTATTAACCTGGCCTTCTGTTTCATATTCTGTACCTGAGAAGAAAAACACGACCTCTCAAATGGAATCAAATTAAAGGTGCTTTCAGCAGCAGTCCCTGAGGCTGTGTCTAGGAGCCATTCACAGCACCAGGGACAGAAAGTCACCTCAGCAGTCCCTCGCTTTTAAAGAACTTATGGTCTCATCTTGAAAGAAAAATTTTCTTTGTCACCATTGAGATTTGACCAAATTATAAAACAGATATGCAAAGTCTCCAGGGTGCGCCTGGCTGGCTCAGTCAGTAAAGCATGGGACTCTTGATCTTAGGGTTGTGGATTCGAGGCCCACATTGGGTGTGGAGATTTAGTTAAAAATAAACCTTAAAAAAAATATATATGCAAAGTCCCCACAGGCAGTGCAAAGATGCAGTATTTATTTTATGAGGACTCCTGTAATAACAGGCATAAGCAAATGAACAAAAGAAACAGTATAATAATAACATATAATAATATTTTAAATTATAACACAGGAGAAAGAGATGCTTCGCTTTAAAGTTTCCAATTTTTTTCTACATGAGTAAAAATTCATATCTGAAAAATTACAAACCTCCCTCTAAAATACATCCTCTCATTCATAATTTATTAGCACTTTATGAATAGTGCATCCGACCCCATATCTAAATATTGTTAGCTGCTTTTAAGACTTAAAGGCCAAAGACATAGCACATAAGAGAAATAGAAAGAATCCAAAGACTGACATAACTAAGTATTGTCATACAAGGGTTTACCATTCTGAGTAGGTAGGAATGCCCTTGGCTATGGCCGAGCCACGAAGCATTCTTTCTCCAGGAATCACAGCCATCATCATCAGGGATATATTGCTATTGTCAAATCTCTCAACATAAACTTATTTTGGTTTGGAAAGCTTGCAGAGGGATTACAAAGGAAGAAAATATGTAGTTATACAGTGCTCATTTGATTCATGTGTTACAGTGTTATAGTATGCCATTCTTTTTTTTTTTTTTTTTAAAGATTTTATTTATTCATTCATGAGAGACAGAGGGAGAGAGAGAGAAGCAGAGGGAGAAGCAGGCTCATGCGGGACTCGATCCCAGGACCCTGGGATCACGACCTGAGCCGAAGGCAGACGCTTAACCATCTGAGCCACCCAGGCGCCCCTATAGTATGCCATTCTTTACGTTTGCCTTACTTTATCCTTCCTTTAAGTAACAGTATCTTGCATGTCATTTTAGCTATTATATTCACAGCTACGGAGAAGCAAAAAAATTATTCTTCATACATACGGAACTTAGTCCATTATCAAGATCATACTGACAGAGAAAGCAGGGACAGAGACATGCATCACAGAACACAGAGGATTCAAAGGTTTTCCCTCAAACTATTTCCACTGGCATGTGTCCTAATGGAGTTCTCAGAAATGGGAAAAAAAATCCATTCCAACAGTCTAATCAATCTCTAGAGGATGGTTTATAAGAAGAAATTCAAGAAATATCAGCTCTCTTCTCATTCCAAAGAAATATTCAGAGCAAAGAACATAAACACACTAGCCTGGTTATATATGATAAAAGTGACCAGTATAGTACTGACCCTTGCCAAAGAATCCTGTTAGGGATAATTCCATACAAAGGGCCCAAAGTGCAAGATACTTTTCACAAAATGTGGGTGACATGGTCCTTAACCAAAGAGATATTACCATTATTATTGTTAGAAGTAAAGTTCACATTTATGCTTACACGGAATCATTTTTCAAGGAGCACAAAAAGCTCTGGAAATACCATTTACTTAAGTCATTATGATATTCCTACGAAGCTGTGGCATATGTTACCAATAGTCTGGGTCCCTAACTAAATTATACCTAAACCCCTTCCGACGTACCCCTGCCAGAAACCACCGAGCTCATCCTTGCCCGGGGAGTTCGCTTCTGTTGCTGCACGTGAGCTAGAGATGCAGTTCATCAGCAGCTGCACGGCTACCAGCCAGAAGAGGCAAAATCCAGCACAACTGCTCAAGTCCCTGTGGTGAAGAACCTTGGGATGCTGGGTCTTCTTCCTTATAATCCACTAAACTGGCCCCAACTTCATCTTCTCTCGCCTCTTCTAGGGTAAACAGTAACTTGAACTATGTTAAGGGGTCAGTTTAAAAGACAGAAACCAACTGGATCCAGGAGATAGGATGGTGAAGAAATAAAAATGGGTTTTAACTTTCTTTTAGGCAAATGGGTACATGGGACAAATAGAAGGTTGGGGAGTAGGTGTGGGTAATTAGTTGGGTTTGGGACGCACTGTGTTAGGATACTGCAGGCAATCCAAACGGAATAGTTAGGTAGAGAGCTGAATATAAGATATTAAGCCTGAGTGAATGATATGACTGGAAATAAAGGTTTAAGGAGCAAGACATTCACAGGCAAGGACTGATATGATTTATAGTTTGAATGACTGTGAAAAATTATCACAAACTTTTGCTTCTCTAAAGAACAATATTTTCAAAGGTCTGTGCCCTGGACCAACAGCACCTGCCTGACCTGGGAGCTGATCAGGTGTGGAACCTCCATCCACCATACATCTACTGAGTCAGAACCTGCGTGTTCACACACCAGAGGACTCAGGGGCCTATCAGTTTGAGACCCACTGGTGTAGTGTTCCCCAAACTCTGGTTCTTAAAATGTTCACCCATTTTCAGCAAATGAGAAAAAGAAAAATACAAACATTAAACATAATAAATGCATTCAATTTAGAGAAATGTCCTTTATCCCGATGTTATATGCTTCCTTTGTGGACCTTGTTTACATGCCCTGTCTTTTATGAAATTAAGGTAATGGCTATCTTGGTGATTTCTCTAATAGTAAGTTATTTTATACTTTCTTGGTACACATCACTTGAGCGATGTTATTTCCTTTGCCTAAAATATCCTCCTTACTCTACCTCACCTATTAAGCCCCAATTTCTCCATGAGTCATACTCTAACTACCAAAGCCTAGGTATTAGTTTCTTAGGGCCGCCATAACAAAATACCACAGACTGGATGGCTTAAAACTAGAGAAATTTATTGTCTAACAGTTCTAGAGGCTGGAAGTCTGAAATCAGGTGTCTGGAGGGCCATGCTTTCCCAGAACGCTCTAGGAAAGGATCCTTCCTTGCCTCTTCCTAGCTTCTGGTGGTGGCCAGCCATCCTTGGTGATCCTTGGCTTATAGATGTTATCACTCTGATCTCAGCCTGCATCTTTGTATCCCATTCTCTCTGCATATGTCTATGCCCAAATTTCTCTCATCTTACAAGAATACCGGTCATTGGATTAGGACCTACCCTAATCCAACAGGACCTCACCTTAACCTGATTATTTTATGCCTATTTCCAAATAAGGTCACATTCACAGGTACCTGGGGTTAGGACCTGAACATATCTTTTGCGGGATACAATTCAACCCACAACAGTCAATAGTGATATATTTTTAAAAGAAAATCTCTTGATAATTCTCCAAATTATGTGGTAAATACTATAATACTGTGCTTTCAAAATAAAACTCAAAATAAAAAAATTAAGACTATTTTGTAATAAAAATCAGCACAAGACTCATCATTTGTGTTCCTGTTTTACAAACTGTGTTCACTGTAGAAAGCATAAACTCCAAAGTGCAGAGATTTATCTTAGATTTTTCCCTGGTGGTAGACTGCTTTAGTCCTTACTTTTTTTAATTTTTCCTAGCACTTTTGGCACCACTTATATTTTTTAGCTCCTTTCTGACCATCATTGCTTGGTACTACCCACTCAATTTGTTAATTCTGTCTCACAAGTCTTGATGTCAGGAATTACTTAGGGCCAATTTCTGACCTCCGAAGTCTTAGATGGCTGGAGTTCCTCAGGAGGTTCTAAGCCATATTAATTGGCCAAGGCTTTAAGAATGCTGTGAATCTGACAATATTTGGGAAACACTGTTTCGTTCAGAGATATTCAGATCCAGCGTTTCAATCTGAAACCTATCTACGATTTCAATTTTGTATTACAATATTATATACAGTATTCAATATTATATACAGTATTCAATATTATATACAGTATTCAATATTATACATAGTATGTGATTATACAGTTTCAAGGCAGCAAAATGTTGACTACTACTCAGTCTATGGGAGGTGAAATATTGCCTTAATATGCTAAAAAAACAGGTAGATATAGCTCATAAATGGTACTCTGTAAGCACTGGCTCTTTATTTTTCATCCTACCCCTGTCAAGCTACAGAGCCTCCTTTTCTGGAAGAGAAAATGACCATCGAGCACAAAGGAATTTAAAGGTTAGGCACACATTCCTTTGTCAGCTATCTAAGAGGCAAATGTTTTACTTTTGGGGGGAACAGTGCTGTGCAAATATGGTCAATGATAAACAAAGGTGACAGCTTAGGACTTTTGGTTGATTCTTATTTTAGGTTCGCAATTTCAACTGCCATATTTGCTGTTTCTAAAACTAATTTTCTATTCCATTAGTTTCCTCTAATTACCTCTATTAGAAGAAAAGATGAAATTGCAAGTAAAAAAGTAAAAACATATTTGGGAGGTATCATGACATAAGAATACTGTTGGCTAAAGCCTTTTGATCATTATTGAATCAGTTAATCTGTGGTGCTCAAAAGTTCAATTAACTATGTCTAAAGTGAAGTAGAGATATGTGCTATTTTGTCAAGGTTATTTCATATAAGACAAATGAAAAAGCTTTATCTCCCAAACTCTTCCAGTCCTTTCTTACTAATTCATAATCCCCACTTGGTTTTCTTATTTAGACTTTCCACCCCTCCCTAATGCTCCTTATCCAGGTTAAAGAAAAAAAAAAGTGTGGGGTAAGGAGCTTGAAAATAAAGTACAGCCAAAAATTGCTAGAAAATGTATTTTCTTTACAAAATCTGACTGTGGTTCTCTATAGGGAGAACCAGATCACATGGATGCACAGGACCATGTGCAGCCCTGACAACACAAAAAAAACGCTATCGACTTCCTGGAGGATTTCCTAAGCCTTCTAGGAATAGATGTAAGGCCCCAAGTGGCACCAAGAACAGGGCAAGCGCAAGTCACAGGAGGGGCTGAAGGTGAAGCCAAAGCACTGTGACCTCACCCCTCTTAGAAGAAAGGTGGAAACCTTCCAAAGGCCCTCTCTGCCTCCCCCTCACCCTTGTCCCACTGTTTAGGCTCCCATTTCGGAGCTCCATTTCTCTCCGACGCTGTCTGGCCCTGGGCGTCCGCTGTTCCTCCACGCTGACTGGTTACTACCTCCTCGGCTCCCCAGTCTGGTCAGGTTTCCTTCTAATATCCTTTCCTAGAGCACACTCCTTTAGAACTCCTGCCCGGAGTTTTAAGCTACTCATTCGTTAGTGTCGTGACGGCATTAACTCTGTATCCCCCACTAGACTGCATGCTCCGAGACCAGAAACACGCCTGTTGTGCTGCCTGCAGTGTGGACAGCGCCTCCTAGTACCCTGCCGGCTCCATCATGCCATTCCACGCCTATTTGTTGACCGAACAGCAAGCAGGCCAGCACAAGTGATCTGAGTTCAGGTACATACTTTTGAACTTGAACCTCTCCCTGGGATTGTAAAACTCCCAAAGTCTTGATCTGAGAATGCACACATCTGAACAACTGATTAGAGACTGGTAAACATCTCCTCAAGCCTGATGCAAAGGAGACGTGTAAGATATTATTTATTTTTACCACGCAGGGCTAAAACAAAACAAAACAAAAATACAGTAAGTGAATTGGGAAGGCTTTCCATTACTCAAAATTTATTTGTGGAGACCCCTCCAGGGGTGGCTGTTTTAGGGGAAGCAAAGATTAAACAGACAGGGCTCTGCTTCCAGGGTGTTTATGGTTTTAAAAAGGCACATTTAGTCCCCAAAAGGACTAAAAGCCCGAGAGACTGAGAAACAGAGAAATAAATGAGGCGAGAGGTCTCCGAAGGAAGGCATGGATTAGTCTATCGATTACTTCTCATTGCAATCCCAGGGCAAAGAAAGGAATTCCAAACCAGGAAAGGTCAAGCTGGAATATTCGGGGAACACACTGAAATGCAGGCGTCGCCCTAAGTCCTTCACATCCCTCGCTGGGGACAACATCGCAGAGAAAAGTCTTAAACTGGCTTCCCAAACCCTGAGCTATTGAAATTGGACTAAGAAAGGGAAAACCCCAAGGATGGGAGCGCGGAGGAAACTTGAAAAAGCAGGTCACGTAAATACTACACACAGCCCGGCCCCCGCGCCCCCCCGGCCCCCCGCGGCCCCCGCGCCCCCCCCGGCCCCCCTCGCCCCCCCCCCCGGCCCCCGCGGTCCCCGCACGCCGCCGGGCGCCTGGCCCCGGCCGGCCTCGTACCATAGGTTTCGGACATGGCCGTCTGCGACATCTTGGGAGCGGCACCGCCTCTCGCCCGGTCACCGGCTGCAGTTCGGGCCGGGCCGGCGGGAGGGGAGGGTCGGGGTCGTCCTCCGCGTCTCGGTGGGAACGGCGTGGGGCAGGGGACCGGAGGAGGGAGGGGCCGCGGTGCCTACGGCAACCGCCGGCCACCCCGCGGCTGCGGCCCTGCCGGACTGCCGGCTCCGCGCAGGCGCACGGCCTCCACCCCCAGCCGGGCCCGGACGAGGACGGGGAGGAGGAGGAGGAGGAGGAGGAAGGGGGGCGCGAGGCCCGGCCCCCGCCATGGTCGCGCGTGCGCAGGCAGCCCGCGGCGGGTGCTAGGCGCAGGGAGGCCGGGCCGGGGGCTGGGGGCGCCGGGCGCGGGGAGGCGAGGGAGGGACCTGGCGCACGGGGAGGGCGGGGCGCGGACGGAGGGGTGCGGCTGGCTAAGGTCGGGTTGCAGGGGTGGGGAGGGGCCTGCCTTCCGTAGGTTTGGGGTGACGGAGCGTTGGGGACAGCGGGGTCTAGCTCTTGGATAGAGGTGGTCCTGCCCGATTGGCCCTCCTCAGTAAAGACTTCGTCGTCGTCCTGAGCAGCTCTCAAGCAGGAAAAGACTTCCTTCCATAAAGACTACGTTTACGATCAATCTGGGAACGTGGTTAATGTGTAACTAGGAGGCAGTAGCCCCAGGTGTCCAGCTAGACATCAGCCCTGTGGGCGAGGAGGCTGGCTTACCCGCGGTGAAACAGCTTTCACTCAAACCTGCCAGGCCCTCTCCCGTAGGGCTAGGGCTGGTGTCTGGAGAAAACTATCAGAAGCTTAAGGTGCGCTGGTGCTGGAGAATCCCCCAGAAGACCGTAGACATTGGCCCCTCTGCAGCCCGCTGTAGGGGAATCTAGCTTATGGGCAGGAAGCATCTCCTGATCCTCAACTACGGTTAGGAGTTGTTGGCTGGGTATTTTGATTTAAGGCACAAAACTGAATTCAGAAGCCCCTTCTGCTGGAAATGCAGAGATAAACATTTAGTAGGAAGAGAATTTTGGTTGGGAGTTTGCTCCCTCTGAGCAAGATCAGGGCCACATCGTATCTCGTAAGACCCAACTTTATTCAAAAGATACAGTAGAATACTAAACATATGCCTTGGCTAAGCTCCTAAGTAACTTGGACTGTGGGGAAATGCTAGTAAATACATTTTTTTTTCTAGTCCATTTGGCTCCATCCTCCACATAAATTGGCATCAGATTTCACTGAGGCCTTCCCCCCTTCCCCAGCGGCCATTTGGCTTTACATTTTATTCTTTCTGATCCTAATAGCAAATAAATATATCCTTGCTTCTAAATGACAGAGAAGGCCCCATGCTGAAATATTGTGAGAACTATAATTTCCTGGAATTATTTTGTATATGCTTCTTGTTCAATGGCTGAGATACTTTGTTGCTTTCTTATTTGGTTTTCTGCGTGTTAGTTTTAATTTACACTACTGAGTATAGCAGGCTAATCTGATTCAAACGATTTCAGAAGAAAGACAGGGATCTCATTCTTTGGATCTAAGTTTTCTTCCTGCCAGAAGCTTCTGTGGGTAAGAAAGGAGTCACTGCATTACAGTGATTGCTGGGGTTATTGACTGAAACTGGACCTCAAGGTCTCTGAAACCTGGACAGAGTGATAGAAATAAAAATTAAGCTGCTATTTCAAAGCTGAGAACAGTTTTCTATTCTGAGGACCTTCGGGGAAAACTCTTTGTTTTGGAAAAACTACCCAAAGAAATCATTTAGTTTGCAAATAAAAAGCCAGATATCACAACTGGAAAAGGAAATACTTGAGCTGAGATTTGGAGGAGCTAAATTTTTTGAATAATAATGTGAAAGATCCTTTGCCTCCTAGTTACTTTGGATCTTTGAGAGAAAATAAATTTATCCTAAAAACTCTCAGAGACCACTCTGATTCTGAGGTGCTGTTGATTGTGTGAAAGGAAAACTTATTGCAAAATTAGTGTTTTCTTCAGTTATTGACTCCCTTCTCTTTAGGGGAGGTGTGTGATAGAGTAAAAGTAGGTTTCCATAAGCCTAAGCACATTGGAGATTTGTCTACAGGAAATGAAGGGAGAAGGATTTCTTCCAAAATAGATCCACTCAACCTACCCACTCCTCCTTAGGTTGGTGGGTCCTGCAAGTTACTGATACTTTCCTTCTTGCTCTCCGGCAGTGCTTCACATTTAGTGACAAATTAGGAACCTCAGGGGGCTGCCAGCCTCACAAGGGTTCCTGTTCCCCAGGACCGGCAGAGGACCACATGGGGTGGGACACAGAGGGACACAGATGGACAATGACTGAGGGGCCTTTTAGACTCCTAGGCATAGGGTTGGACCCAGAACAGTTGGTCCTCGGAATGAGAATCCAGCACAAACTTGATGTTCCAGAAAGCAGTGGCATTGGGAATGAAAGAACGTGGCATCCTCAGCTGAACTAGACTTGGTGGAGAGCACTGGTCACGGTCTGTGAGGCATGGTGACTTTACTAGGTGGCTAGAGTTGAAGAACATTAAGCCTACTGTGTCTGAGTCCTCGAGGACTCAGAAATATCTGGGTGTTACTTAATGAAGGAGCCAAGTTCTTCCCAGGTAGGTAGAGGCTTGAAAAGGTGACGTCAGTTAAACACCCAAGCTGGTGACACCTGTGACATGTAACTCTTCAGTTGGAAGAGACCTCAGAGGCCACTGGACCAGTTTGCTTTCCAGGGTCATCCAAAACTACCACCTCTGTAATTGGACACATCTGTTATTAGGGAATATTTGGTCAGGAGGGGCTAAATTAGCTGCAGTAACAAAGATCTCCCAACATGCTCATGACTAACACAAGAAGTTCATCTCTCACTCAGACCACCTGCCCCACTCATGCTGGCTCCATGTGAGCACTCATAGACCCAGGCTGACCCAAATCTCATGGAAACACACACTCCCACCATCACTTGGGCAGGAGAAGAAACCAACACTAATGGTGCATCAGCTCAGGATGATCCCATCAAGGGTGGGTAGAATCACTTCTGTTTATGTTTTATGGGCCAAAGCAAGTCACGTGCCCACACCTGATTTCAAAGAGAACAGAGAGTGCAGTATTGTTATGTCCCAGAAGGAAAAGAGAAGAGGTTGTATTTGGAAAGATGTGATGACTACCATAGAACTTTGTACCTGTCCAGACAGCTTATTCTGCTTTGATTTTAAACGGCTTCATTGAAGTGTAATTGACATAGTTGCACATATTTGAAGTATACACATGATAATTTTTGGTACAGGTGTATACCTCTGCTTGCTGCTACTGGGATGGCATTACTTTTGGCCTTTTTAGTGGACAGAGACATTTTCTATGATTCCATTTTATCTTCTTTGTTGCTGGTTAGGAATAACTTCTTGTAAGGTTATTTTAGTGGTTGTTTTAGGGTTTATGGTATAGGTTTTTAACTTGTCACATGGTCCACCTGTATGTGCCATGCCATTTTATGTAGAGTATCAGAACCTCACAACACTTTACCTCCATCCTCCCCATTAACCATGCTGTGGAAGTCCTACTTCTGCATGTGTGGTACACCTCACATACTCTCTTGTTATTTTTGTTTTAAACTGCCAATTCTCTTTATAAAATTGTGGTAAAATATGCATAACATGAAATTTACCATCTCAACCATCTTTGTGTGTGCATTTCAGTGACATTGAGTACATTCACTTTGCTGTGTAACCACCCATCTTCAGAACTCTTTTCATCTTGCAACCTGCAACTGTCTCCATTAAACACCAAATCCCTGCTCCCCCCTCATCCAAGCTCTTGCAACCACCATCCTATTTTCTTTGCCTGTGATTTTGAAACTCTAGGTACCTCAATATGAATGGACTCATACAGTATCTGTTCTTTTTTGTGACTGGCTAATTTCCCTTAGCATAATGTTCTTAGGGTTCATCTGTGTTGTAGCCTCTCAGAATTCCTTCCTTTTCAAGGATGAATAATATTCCCCTACATATATACCATATTCCCATATATATATGTATATATATATACCATATTTTCCAGAAAATTCTCTTCTAAATAGATTTAAACAAGTATTTTATATTTACCCACATACTTACCATGTCTAGGATGCCTCCGTCCCTTACGTAGATTCAAATTCCATGTAGTATCATTTCCTTTTTGCTAGAAGTAATTCCCTTAGCAGATCTCGAAGGGCAGGTCTGCTGGGGATGAATTCTTTCTGCTCTCATATATCTAAAAAAGACTTTATTTCATTTCTGTTTTTTTTTAAATATTTTATTTATTTATTCGTGAGAGACAGAGACAGAGACAGACAGAGAGAGAGAAGCAGAGGGAGAAGCAGGCTCCCAAGGAGCAGGGAGCCCAATGCGGGACTCAATCCCAGGTCATGACCTGAGCCGAAGGCAGACGCTTAACCATCTGAGCCACCCAGGCGCTTCATTTCTGTTTTTAAATGGTATTTTTCTTAAGTTTAGATTTCTAAGTGAGCAGTTTTTTTTCTTCTTCTAACACAATGTTTTCTGGCTTATATGTTCTGATGGCCATTCTTCATTCCTTTGTACACAGTGTTTTGTTGTTTTTTTTAAATATCTGCCTTTTTAAAAGATTTTGTCTTTATTACCGGTTTATGGATTTCAGCTATGATGTGCCTTGGTGTGGTTTTCTTCATGGTTCTTGTCCTCATGTTCCATTAAACTTCTTTGGTCTGTGAATTTATAGTGTTTATCAGATTTGGATTGTTTTTTCAGCCATTATTTCTTCAAATATATTTTCTGCCCCTCCCTCTATTCTCCTCTGGTGACTCCAACACACATATACCAGGCCACTTGAATTTACCCCACAGCTAACTGACGCCCTGTTAATTTTTGCCAATCTTTTTTCTTCCTGTGTGTTATTTTAGATAATTACTATTGTCATATCTTTAAATTCACTAATCTTTTCTGCAATATTTAATCTCTTAATCCCATCCATGATATTTTCCTTTCAGACATTGTAACTTCATTTCTAGAAGTTCAATTTGCATATACATATATCATGTTCAGTACTTACTCTCATTCTCTCCTTTAGCTTCTTGAACATAGAGAATACGTTGTAATAATGGTTTTAATGTCATTTTCTACTAATTTTATCATCTGAGGAATTTCTGAGGCAGTCTCCATTGATTGGCTTTTCTCCTTGTTGTGAGTGGTATTTTCCTATTTTACATGCAAGGTAATTTTTGATTGGATGTTAGACACTGAGAAGTTTTCTTTGTTTAATTGTATATATAATAGATAAGGATTAGGGATTCTTCTGGACCTTGTGTGTGTGCTGGGGATTGATGTAAAAATTAGAGGGGATTTTTTGCACATATTCCTGCATGGAGCAGCAGGTTAGGGCTCGAAGGGGACCCTTTGTGAATCTCTGGTGCTGTGTGCACAGCTCTCTTCTCTCCTTACTGTGCCCAGAGGACTCTAGCTACCTCTCAGCCTCCCCAGTCCATCTCCCCAGCTCAGGAAGTTGTACCTCCTCCTCCTTTCTCCAACCCCAGAGCTCAGTCTGTGGATCTCTTTATCCACATTCACTTACTCCTCAGTGGATCTCATCCAGTTGCGAGGCTTTAAATACCACCTAAAGTTAATGCTTCCTAAAGCTCTCTCTTGCCTACACTTCTACGTACAGTTGTTTATTTCATACCTTCATTTGAACACCTATTAGGCTTAATACTAAAAATAAAAAGCAAACATCTAAATTCCTCAACTAACCCGTGCCTTCTGCAGTCATCTATCTCAGTGAGTGACAGCTTGTGCAGGACAAAATCTTGGAGTCCTCTTTGATTCCTTGCTGCCACTCAGGCTGACATTTGGTCCATCTTCAAGTTCTCTGCCTTTGAAACATCCAGAACATAGCCACTTCACCCCGTGCTGCTCCCTTTTGGTCTAAGCCTGCCTCACCTCTCTCTGCGTTATGCCCCTAACTGGCCTTCCTGCTTCTGTTCTTGTCTCCTGACAGTCTCTTCTCAACACAGTGGCCAGAGTGACCCTATTAAATATAAGTACACAAAAACAAACACCAAAAGAACAATAGCCCTTTATTTTATTTTATTTTTTTTAAAGATTTTATTTATTTATTTGAGAGAGAGAATGAGAGAGAGAGCGAGCATGAGAGGGGGGAGGGTCAGAGGGAGAAGCAGACTCCCTGCCGAGCAGGGAGCCCGATGCAGGACTTGATCCCAGGACTCCGGGACCATGACCTGAGCCAAAGGCAGTCGCCCAACCAGCTGAGCCACCCAGGCGCCCCAACAATAGCCCTTTAAAGCAGCCAGTGTTGGGGGCAGATAGGTGGGCGGGGGGGGTGAGTGGAATATAAGTTCCATCATGCCACTCTGCTCCAAACCCTTCATCTCATTTGCTCACCCTGGCTTGAGAGATCTTCTATGGTCTGCCTCCCCTCTGACTTGTTTCCTTCCATCCCCTGCCCCCCATTCTTTTGGCTCTGATCACATAGGCCTTCTTGTGTTTTGAACACATCAAGATGTTGGCCTCAGGGCCTTTGTGCATGCTCTTTCTTCTGCTGGAATGCTCTTGTCCTAGATGTCTACGTAGTTTGTGCCCTTCACAGTCTGTATGTTCTCTGCTTATGTCTTATACCTTTCAGATATAAAATAGTCACCCTTCTCCTCTCCTCCCCTCCCTCCCCAGCATTTCATACACTCCCTACTTTGGGTGCCCCCTCAGAGCATTTACCACCACCTAACACATACATGATTTATTAGTATAGTGTCTGCTCCCTCTCCAGATGATAAGGTCTATAAGAGAAAGGGTTGTATCCGTCTTACTCTCTGCTCTATCCTCATGCTTAATATAGTATTTGGGGTACCAAATCCTCAATAATTTAATAGTTGTTGAATGAGCACATGACTGAAATAAAACTCAGCAGGTCTTGATTTAATATGGATTTAATTTAGTGTAATGAACTTAATTTTAAACTTGTTGATTTATAGGAAATTTAAAAGCTGATCTTCTAAATTCCACCATGTAATTGTGGAAAGGCTGTAATAAAACCATTTAAAAGTATCATCTAGGGGCGCCTGGGTGGCTCAGATGGTTAAGCGTCTGCCTTCGGCTCAGGTCATGATCCCAGTGTCCTGGGATCAAGCCCCATATCAGGCTCCTGGCTCAGCAGGGAGCCTGCTTCTCCCTCTCCCTCTGCCTCTCTCCCTGCTCATGCTCGCTCTCTCTCTGTCTCTGTATCTCTGTGTCTCAAATGAATAAATAAAATCTTTAAAAAAAAGTTTAAAAAAATAAAATAAAAGTATCATCTAATACTAGTGTAATTTATTGTGTACTTAATAAATACTAGGTATAGCATAAGTGCTTATGTGTAATATTGTACAACCTAGGTCTTACCACAGACTCATGAGGTAGGTATTATCCCATTTTGTAGACGAGGAAATAAAGGTTCAGGTGTATTACATAGTTTGCCCCAGTTCTCAGGGCAAGTGTGTATCCATGCTGGGATTTTTCTCTAAAACCACACTAAATGAGACACCTCTCCTTTTCATCTATAATGTGTAACAGGAAAAAAATGCAGTATGAAAACCTCCGAGACAAAAGTATGACTTCACAAGGCATCAAATTGTTCAATGTAAGGGAACCTACGGACAATAGTGCCTTGGGGTCATGCCGTGTTCTGGGTGCTTTCTGTAACTTCCCTGGATTCTCACCTGACAAGGTTGCCTTCCTCACCCTACTTTCACAGTCGAGGATGGCTCCAAGCCAGGGTTCTTTATTGCACTATGATGCTATGTAAGTCTGGAAGTGGGAGCGGGCAGATGTTTCCGGGAGCAAAAATTCCCTGAACGCCTCTATAAATTAAGCATAAGCTCAAGCTAGCTCTCAGCTAGAACATAACCCTGAAGGTAACATCCAATTCTCCAATACTGAACTTAACTCTTTGAACTTATTTCCAAAGGCAAACGGACTTCTGTTTATCCAAGAATATGCTGCCAATATTCCACAGAACAGTATGCAGTGTGGAAACGAGTTGTAGATACATTTCTTAGTGATGTGATAATTCCTCACCTTCATCTTTTAATTTGAAAGTTACCAACAAATCTTCTCAGGTCTAATGGGAATGCTTCTCTGCTTATTTCTGCATTTAACAACATTTATACTCAGAGATTTTTTTTTTATGAGTCCTTTTAATTTTTGTTCTGCATTTCAGTGAAGAGGATTTTCTGGTTCCTCTTTTCTTTTAATCATATTTTAGAGATCAGATTAACCATCCGGCTGAGGATACTAGAATACATCTGTTTTTTTTTTTTTCCACTTTCTGGTAAAAGTACCATAAATTACCTTTGTTTTATTTTTCTATTTTTCTAAACTGTGTTTTAAATCAAATGGTCTATTTGCAGTCTGGTTTCTTGTTAAAAAGATTGTTTGCAAAATGAGTGGGTTTGGTTTTTGTTTTTTGGATTTTCCT